>NW_017306580.1:531175-560724 GCF_000935625.1 Nanorana parkeri
GGTTTACTAATGCAACTGGGCCACGCAGAATCATCTCTAAAGGAGAATTAGTGCCACTCCACTTTAAGACAGGTCAGGGCAGCCACCTTGCATTGGAGAGGGGTTGGGCAGAGTGGGGAGTAAGACAGCCACTGGCTTATTGCAGCAGTAACAGTGGCCATTGGCACAGGCTAACCTGCGGTATTGATTGTTCTCCTTGTGCAGCAATCACGGGGGCTTCCTATGGGCACAACGCAAAATTTGGATGGATGATTTGACTGTCATCTGATATCTAAGGGTATCTCAAGGAAGAAGAAAAACATTTCATCCTATGGACTCCTTGGCAGGGTTTCATGCATGGGCTGGAAACTCTAATTGAACTACTGGAAGACTTCTGGACGGGACTGGTGCTCTATAATACCTGCTCTAGATTTACCTAGAGGCATTAGAGTGATCATTGCTACTGCCTCCGTGGTGCTAAACCCAGAATGCATGCCCTTTCTCCAGTACCACCCCCAAGGAACAGTGCAATGAGGCTCCGCATGGTGAGTGTGCTGTTAAGTATACGGTATAGTTATCTAGCACATAGTAACTCAACTGATCAACTTCTTTACCGAACAATGGCAAAAGAACACAGAAGATGCATAAGCTTCCTAACTAATACAGGTGTCAAGGGTTAAGTAAACTCTTGCTAATGGATTCGGAAAATAGTTTACCAGATGTGTGTCCGCATAACATTCTGTGTAGGATACAGCAGCATTTCTCTTTCCTGTTCATCCTACTTCCACATACTTATTTGATGTTAGAGGAACCTCTGGCAAGCCTATCAAGTCTAATCAAAAAGATTACATTTTACCCAGATTTATTAAGGTATTTAATAAAGCCAAATTCCAGCCATTGTTTTTTTACTTGCACAGCCTTGGAAAAACTTAGGGGGTTATTCACAAAGCTGCCGAAGCAGCCGAGTGAATAACTCAGCCGAGGTAAAGTGAGCCAAACGCTGTTCAGCTATTCACTTCAGTCTTGTACGGCTGATTTCAGCCGTACATGGGCTAAAATCAGCCGTACATCGGCTGCCTTCGGTCAGCCCAACATGCTCTGCATGTTGGGATGAGCCGAAGTGCAGAAGGAGCTCAATTCATCCGATCCAACATCAGGGGCCGAACGGTAGTGAGTGAATAGCGAGCGGCATTTGGCTTGGCTATTCTGCTCGGTACCTCCGAGCAGAATAGAAAATAAGTGAAATAAATTAAAAAAAGAAGAAAAATTGTTTTTAAATGTAGGAAAATTACAAAATAAATAAAATAGTTTAAAGAAGAGAAAAAAAAAAGAAAATTAAAAATATTTTTTTTTAAACGCCGGCATAGTTCCTGGCAAAAAAAACTATTGGGCGGAGCTAGCAGTGACAGCTCGCTCCGCCCAACTGTTTCCTATTGTCTGAAACCTGCTAGAGTCTTCTAGCAGGTCCTGACAAATGAATAACAACTGGACGGAGCCAGGTGTGATGTCACAGCCGACTCCGCCCAGTTGGTAAAGTTTAATGACAGATCAGCGTCCCCAGGTCATTTGGGGATGCTGATCTGTCATTACAACTGGGCGGATTGAGCTGTGAGATCACAGCTGGCTCCACCCAGCTGTCATTTGCGTGGAGAACGGCCAAAGCATATGCCTTTGATTCGGATGAGCCACTCGGCCGCCTTCGGTTCGACTGAACCAAAGGGCTCTGGCGGCCGATGGATCAGCAAAGCTACGACTGGATCCATTGGCTCTTTAGTGAATAACCCCCTAAGCACTTATCTCCAGCTTATTCCTGTACATAACCCCAATGGAGAGATTTATCTTCATGTCTCTCTGCAAGGCTGTGACAATAGGACAAGAAATGAGGGGAGCTGTCATCACCAAGACTGGGGGGACACAGACAGTAATAATAACCTGATAGAGGTTCTAACTCTTCCCATGAGAAATCTCTCATGACTTCTTGTAAGGGGAAATTTCCCGAATGGAGACGAAAATAAAAAAAAACTGACAGGGGTTCTATGCCTTCCCCACTCTGTCCAAAACTATTCAGAAAAATTAGCTGGAGTTGGGGTTAAAAAAAGGACCAAATTGTAAGTTTTTAATGTATGGGAGATAGGTCTTCCATTCATAATTAAAAAAAGAAAAAAAAACATATAATACAGTTGCAGAAAATGTGTTATACTTTTTATAATTATATATTTTATGTTTCAGCAGATTTCAACATTTTATTTCTGTGGGGTTTTCTTAAGATTATATCATTTGTGTATTATACACACACACACACACACACACACACACCATTATTAGGCTGCAAGTACCCAAATACAACTACGAAATTGGACATATGTTCCTATACAGATGCCAAAAGATTATGAATACATTCCATCCATAATGAGCAGGATAGGTCAAATGAGGAAATGAGAGAGAAAAGTTACAGGGAGACACACATTTGCTCCAGAAGGTCGTCCAAAGAAGACTCGCATTGTTGACCTGCAGCTGTGTCGACATTTGCAGTCTGATCACATTAATAATAAGGAGTCCAACAAGATTTCAAAAACTCAGCACTAAGGCACTGTGAAAGAATGCAAAATTGGTTCCTTATTTTTATTTATCTAGTAATATTAAATTTGTTAAACTTGAATTCCTGGCACAATCCAAATGCACAGCTGAAATACATAACTATTTAATGTTTTACCTGCCAAATTATTTGTAATTCGTTTTAGTCATACTTGTGATTTGCAGCTTCCTAAGTCACTTATCCACCTCCAGCCTGCTGATTGGGCAATGAAATTGAATGTATCTATTGCAATGTGAAATATTCAATAGCAGTCTGGCAATCTGGAATCTATCCAGCAGATGACTGGGGCCATGGGGTTTGGGGGGGCTGGGATATGAGGTGAGGGTTGGGTTGAGGCGGGCACAGCAGGGAAAGGGGGGGCGGATTGCTTGAGAGTTAATATTAACTCCCAAGCAACCAGTAACTACAGTCATCCAGCATCTACTGATCCCCATAGGTGCCGGATAACTGGGAGTTTACTGTGCTTAGCTGCTTGTCTGAAGTCTATTACAAATTCCAGCCATAGTCAAACTGCTGTGGCAAAACCCCTCAGTTACAGGACTATTGGCCCCATACACAGGGCTGGATTCCCCACAATGCCACCCCAGGCCCGGCCTCGGGGCGGCAGGGAGCAGAGGGGCGGCAGCGGTTTGAAATCGCCCGGGACATGCTGTTCCGGGCGCCGGGCAGTCATTTTTTTTCTACATTTAGCCCTGCTTTGCACAAGCAGGGCTAAATATAGAGCGGGGAAACCACTTGTTTGTTTACAAGTGATCTTGGCGATGTCACCAAGATCACTTGTAATAAGACTGTAGCCGGTCCGTCCTCCCCCCCGCACCTACCTCTCTCCATGCTGGCTCCATCCTCGTGGCTCCATCCTCTCCCCGCTGGCCACTTCAGGATGGAGAGCGGTGAGCAGAGCGGCAGGGTTAAAAGTAACCCTGCTGTTCTGTGTAAACAGTAAGAGGGGAGAGCAGTCATCCCCTCTCTGCTGTCACACGGGAGTTCCAGCACACTAGAACTCCTGTACTGGAGGTGACAGGGTCAATAAAGATAACCTGTCACCTACAAATGCTATCACATCGGGACTTGTTAGTTCCTCTGTGATAGCAATAAAGTTAAGTTAAGAAAAAAGATGAAAAAATAATTACATAAATAAAAAAATTTAAAAAAGTAAAAAATGATCAGTAATAATAATTAAAGTAAAAAATAAATAAAAAGTGGAAAATTATAAAAAAAGTATAAAAAAATTATAAGAAAATAAACAGAGTAAATCCGGTCCTGCCCTTACAAGCTGTGAATGCAGAGATTGTGAGATAGGGACCTTAGACTGTAAGCAGGGCCAAATTTCCCACAAGACCAGGGAGCAGAGGGGCAGCAGGGGTGTGGAATTCCTATCTCCAGACGCCCGAGACATGATGTTACGGGCGCCAGGCAGGTAGTTGTCTTCTACATTTAGCCCTGCTTTGGGCAAGATGGGTGTCATGTACCTGGGGTGAGACTATAGTAGTGAGGAGGCCTCCCTTGCACCTCGGGTCTTGAGGCCTCTGGGGATGGATACAGAGACCTGGTGGACACCGAGTGGCACGAGTGTCAGTGGTGTGGAGCACCCTGCAGGCCTAAATCCGAAGTCCGAGCCAGGGTCAAGTCCAATCTGGCAAAGAAGTACAAAGGGGCAAAGCAGAAGAATGGTCAAGTTCCAAGCCGGGGTCTGTTCGAATCAGGCAGCAAAGTACAATAGGGCAAGGCAGAAGAATGGTCAATATACGAATCCGAAGTCAAAGGCAGGAAGCAGGCAAGAATAGTCACAAGGGTTCCGGGTCACAAGTCCAAACAGATAACGCACAGCACAGGAACAAGGAGAGACTGAAGATAATCCAGCAATTTGGTAGTGTCCTGGCTGGGCTTATGTAGGGGAAGTGATAATTGAGGTCTAGGTCACTTCCTGTGCGCCTCCTTGGCGCTTTCCTGCCTTGGTGAATTGTATCGGTTCGTGCGGCTACATGCCGTTGGCGCATGTGCAGACGACACTCGACTCTTACACAGGGCTAAATGTACAGCAGGGAAGCCACTTGTTCGTTTACAAGTGATCTTGGCAATGTCGCCGAGATCAGATCACTTGCCCCCCCGCCGGCTACCTCTCTCCCCACCGGCCTGGAGATCTTCTCTTCAGGATGGAGAGCGGGGAGTGTAAACACTGAGATGGTAGAGCTGCACTCATAGCCTTCCCATCTCAGCTGTCACAGGAGTTCCAGCACAGTGCTGTGATAGAACTCCTGTATTGGAGGTGACAGGTTCAATAAAGAGAAGCTCCTGTGTGATAGCAATGAAGTTAAGTGAAAAAAATTAAATAAATTAAATACAAATTGATAAAAAAATTATAAAATAAATAAAAATTAAAAAAATTATAATTAAAATAAAAAATAAAATGGTGATAAAAAAGTAAGATAAAAAATTATAAAAAAAGTAAAAGATAATAAGATAAATAAAAATGTTAAAAGAGTAAAAATAAAAAAAGTGATAAGAAAAGTTTAAAAAAATAAAATGTGCAGTATGTAAAGCTCTGTGTAATGGAAGCCTGTGCCATTTCCTGATTTGCTTGAGAGAAGCTTGCTATTGATATGATAGGTCCTTTCACAGGGGCAGCTGTGGGCTGCCAATTTGCTATAACATTAATGGATTGTTTAACAGTGGTCTTCAGAAAGAAGGTAACCCACAGGAACTAGTATCTAACAATGGGCCACAATTGGTTTCATCTGAGTCTGAATCCTTCCTGAGATAGATAAATAGTGTGCATAGGAAGTCCGCAGTTTATTATCCCTAAATGATGAGATTCAACAGAAGCCTAAATATTCTCTTCAGGTTGCAATTCCCACAGGGAAATTTTGGCAAGTTTGTACTACGGAGTTCTCACATGTCTACGGAGAAATTAGAATTGCAACTACACAAGCAACACCAGTTAATCTACTATATGGTCGACAAATTCACAGTAGACATTGCAGACATACAAGTCTCACAAAGTCCAGTGCGTAGGAAATCATTAGTTGCTATGACTGTTTAAAAATTACAAAATAAAAGTAAGGCATATACAGATCAGAAACTTGGTCAGAGAGAGATACACTTTAAGCCTGCCAGTCCTTTTGCGCTTGGTGGGAAGGACTTTTTCAGAAGTTTTATTTTACAAAGGAAATGTTCCTGTTCCTACTGGTGGCGACCAGAGTGGAGACTGGGAGCACGAGTAACCAAGACATATTGGAATTGGAGGAGGCCTCCTGTGTGGACCAGGGATTGTGTGGTCTAGAGAGGCTTGAGAGGGAAGACTTTTTTGTACCATTAGAGGAATATGTGGTGTTAATACCCCTGTCCTGTAGATGTCACTACAGTTGTTACATGTATAATACTTTCTATACTCAAGAAAGTTAGTACAAGTTCATTTCAGTTCCTGTTCCTATTGGATACTCAGAAGCCTGCAAATGTATTATGGAAGCCAGAGCTTGTTAATAAAGCACTCTACAACTACTCTGCCTCCTAGACTACAAGACAGTCAGTTTTCCTGCAAACTTCACATATAGATTTCTCTGGATTGGAGCAGTGGTTGTTGGATCAGGTAATGATAAAGGTAAATGTTTGCTGTTGTTCTTTTACAGGTACAGTATGTCTTGATTGTAAATGTTTTATAGCAATAGGGTGGTAAAAATCTTGAGAATGCAGTGGTCCATTGACAAGTAGATACTCACAATGGAAGTAGTACAAGGGCATGGTTTACAAGTGTGCCTCTCCTCTCATGGAGAATTGTGTCCTGGTTATAATACTGCAGGACAGAGCCACAGCTTGCAACAGGCACAGGGGGACATTGTATCATTAAAGCCCAACTTCATCTTTGGGAAGAAGAAAAAGAAAATCAGTGGCTCAGAGGGATTAACAATGTCAATAGTAGCTCTGCCTGCAAAACGTACCCCATATCCGACTGTTTTCTGGACAGTGCACTCATGTAATGACTTGTACGTCATTACATGAGTGCCATGCTGTCCAGTAGTAAAGACCATTTACTGTCACCACAAAAGAAGAAGAGAAAGGACCTGTGATGACTAGCCAGGAGGCTGCAGAAAAAATTTAGGTATATTTTAAACAAAAAGAGTGGAGTGGACCTCTAAAGAGGAGCGGATGGATTAAAATATGCAGTTGGGTTGGTAACTTTACTATGTAAGAAATAATAGGAAATTATTCATGTAAAATATAGAGGCCAGGCATATAAAGCATTTTAGGGAGGCTTTGCCTCCTATCCCCCCACCCCTTCCTTCTCATGATGCTATTTCCCTGGATAAAGGCCCTTCAATCTTGCTTTGTAATGATGATAGTTTCTTGCAATTGCATTAGGTTTTTTTTTCTGTCTTCTTTACTACACTATATTTTAATTAGAATGCATTAAGGCAAAATTATAACACAAAACAAAAGGGAGAAGCATTTGAGCATTTGACTCTTTGATACAACAGTGCTTAACAAGTCAATATCTATAAGCTCTAATGTTTTTTTTGTTTTAATACACTTTGCTAAAAGTATTTTGAATGTTCCTCACAGAAACTTAATGGTGGCTGAATATGTGATAATAAAGGCCATTGCCTTATAATCTGTTTCTAAATTATTCCAGTTAACAACAAGAAACTGATCACAAATGTAGCCTTCTGCAGTTACAAAAACGTAAAGAACAAGCAAGTGGAAAATAACGATGGACCTTTTCTCTATCTGTAGTTTTTTGGGGAAATCTCTCTAGTAGTGCCCCAGATATCAGTAAAAACCTGACGGGGGTTCAAACCAGGGATGTCGAGAAACCAGTTCAGGTACCAGTGCCGATTGTGCCGCCCCAATGGGGCATAGAATATGTTATTAGCATTGTTAGTAGATAAGAATCATGTAGATTGTTTCCCTATACCATTTTCTATAGTCATTCTATATTTAGTTCCTATGTTGCCATCTAGTGGCCTTTTGTGGTAATGTATGTATTTTTCAATGTTGCCTTCCTTGATATCCCTGAGGTTGATGTCACAGTTCCTCTTTACGTAAGCCCCACCCTTCTTCCTGAGTGCAGTGCTTCCTGTGTCATGGCCACAGGCTAACATGTAACTAGGACACATGTGCTCTACATATTACGCTAGAAAAGGCATCATTTTTTGACTGCACAATACTATAACCATTCATCTGCTGTTCCTGTCATCTGCTGTAACCTTGATGTTCAGAATAAAGCACCCTTTTGAATGAATCGGTATTGGTGAGTTCAGCTATCTGACAAGGATTGTCCGCAGTGAGTATATCTACTTATACAGGCCAGGCATAGAGGTCTCAGCAAGGGATATATCGCTATCACAACAATCGGAGTCAGAATACCGATACTTGGCATTTTCATGAGAACTACCAGGGTTGCAGCGGTTGCAGCTGTGACTGGCCTCTGGCGCTCCACTGCTGTCCTGAAATCATTAGTCTGTATTGTTTTAGAAAAACTGTCACATGACACTAAACAAAAATGTATCAGTACTATTTGTATCTGTGAGTATTTGGACAAGTAGCAGTATATATATATTTATATATATATATACAGGTGAAACTCGAATAATTAGAATATAGTGCAAAGTTCATTTATTTCACTAATGCAACTTAAAAGGTGAAACTAATATATGAGATAGACTCATTACATGCAAAGCAAGATAATTCAAGCCATGATGTGTCATAATTGTGATGATTATGGCTTACAGCTCATGAAAACCCCAAGAACCCCAAATCCACAACCTCAAAAAAGTAGAATATTACATGCAATCAATAAAACAAGGATTGTACATAGAACAATATCGGACCTCTGAAAAGTACAAGCATGCATATGTACTCAGTACTTGGTTTGGGCCCCTTTTGCAGCACTTACTGCAATTACTTTTGCACGATATTCTAATTATTCGAGTTTCACCTGTATATATTAGGGATGTCCCGATATCGATACTAATATCAGGATCAGGGGGCCCATAGAGGGCACTTTCATGAGTACTTGTACTCGTGAAAATGCCCTGATACTGAAGGCCGATACGGGCCCTTTAAATTTTTTAAATCAGATCGGCTGCCTCTGATCCCCCGCTTGTGAAGTCCGGAGGCAGCATTGCGGAGAACTGGCAGTAGCTTTCTTGCTAGTCGGCCCCTCTGGCTGTCAAATTACCTGAACAATCTGATTGGATGCAGACATTGTTCAGGTGTTTTGAGAGCCAGTGGGGCCGACTAACAAGATACTGAAGCTTGGCCCAGTGGGAGATTCCTCCATCCACACAATTTAGCGTAGATGGAGGACTCAGTTGTACTTTTTCCATCCGATCATAGAAAATCTGCAAAAAAGCTATAGATGTATGACCAGCTTTACACTTAAATCAGGTAATTCACGCCCCCCTCCCTTAAAATTCACCCACCCACACCCATCTTCATAATGCCCTATTACATTTAAAAAAAGAATAAACTTAATTTACTTAGGTTGAATGTTAAATTACTTAGAGTTAAAGAGTTAAATGTCCTGTTTTGTTATCTGACACTAGACACGTTGGATCCTGATTCCTATTTTTTGTTCAAGGCAGAGCAGGGGGTCCTTATTTGACCGTCCTCATCCCTCCCTGGTGATGTGGATACTTCCTATTGGCTACAAGAAATCTCACCTCACAGGGTCTTGAAGACTCAAGTGGCAGTGTAAAAACATGATGATGAGGGATGGCAGCAAGACTAGTCATTCGCAGGCCTGGACTTAAGTAGTGGATCATTGGCCTTCACTCCAAGAAGAGTTGCCACAAAATGACAGGGTCAGATGAGTTAAAAAGGGCATTGGAGGGATTATTTAAAAAATATACAGTATTATATATATATAAATTGGTGGGAGCCAGTTGGGTGGTAGGGATAGAAAGGGGACATTTGCCTGGGGAAGGGCTTTGAATACAGCAACGTGTGACAGGTTGATAAGGTAAAAATGGTAAGCATATTGTCCCGTAGAGATGGGACCATAGACCACTATACACCAGCAGTTCTGAAGGTTCATCTGGCTAACGAGGCATAAAGCAATTATTTACATGGCTCTACCCACTGTCCTGAAATGAGGAATAAGTCTATTATTTTTGGTATTTGCTATGGAATTGATGTGGCATCAATTCCGTGGAACTATTTCGATTAGCTTATGCAATGTCACAACATTTATTTGTGTCCAGAGCTGCATTAGTTTTTCACCTAGATCTTGTGATGATGGGAGAGTCGGACCATTGCGTAAAGTCTTATCCAGCACAGCCCAAAGATTCTTAATAGGGGTTAAGGTCTGAACTCTAAACAGTTTGCACTGCTCAAACTGTTGGTGCTATATAAATACTGTATAATAACTCTATGGTGGCCGATCCATGTGTGTTGTCTCAAGAAGGAAAAAAAGACGGCATACCCTAAAGATCAAGATGGACAAAAAGGGGTGCACAACATGAATAAAGGAGGGTGATAAAGAAGGGAACAAAGGTGGTGGTAAAGGAGAGCAATGTGGGGTCAAAAGAGGGATGTGAGCGGGGCAATGGCAAAGTGGAACATCAGAGTCTACGTAATGCTGATCTGATGTATGGTGACAATGCCAATGTTTTCACCCTTATTTTCCTGCACAAAAACTCATAAACGAAGGAAACATTTCAATATATACAGCATAGCCTGAATATTTTTCTTCATAAAAGCTGAATTTTCATTGTTGAAGTCCCCAGTACATAACTAACATTTCAGCTTTCAATATTTATTGCTGTTTACTGCAGGTAATGCCCTTGTTTTCTTACATTCGGTCTCAGGAAATGTATTACCTGTTTTCTAGTTCATGCCCTTTTGGTCTGTCTTTTTACTAGAAATAAAATAAGATTTGAAAGGCAGTCATTGAAAATGGGTAGAGTTCAATATCTTCCAGCTGAACTATGTTTGTGCAGATAAATGGCGAAGGGCTTGTCTAACTGTGAAGTTAATAATCCAGATGAACTTTCAGGTCAGAGTTTTAAATTACGCATTGACTTTGTGGAATGCCTCTTGCTTTCTGGACATTTTGCTATTTTTGTGCCATTTGAGAGCATGCTGTGTTCCGCTCCATAATTTAAATTACATTGTATGTGTGTATTGTTTAAGTATTGCCTGGGGTAACATGACTCAACTCTGTATTGTCTTAATCTCACGCGTTGCTCTTCGAGATCTCCTAGTGGTAGAGCAGGACATAATCATCCTGTCTGTAATTTATATATTTACAACACATGGCTATAACACAGAGAAATCACAGAGAAGAGTATATGGAAACCCAAGTATATAATAATGGAGAACACATTCATCATATTCATTTTTGCTTTAGAATATATTTGCTTCTCAATTTATTAATTCACATATTTTGTGAATATACACAAAATTACAAGTGTGGATTTGTTTTTAAATGATTGCATTTATTTTTCATAGAATACTGACATATTTTACTGCAATGTAAAGAGATTATAAGTCACTTTTTACCTGGGTGTCATAATGTGTAGTCTATTTATCTCCATATAATAGTTGATAGTTAATTTGAGTTAAAGAGTTTCTAAACCCTCTGGGTTTTTTTGCATATGTCTACTGCTAGCAAGCAGTAGATATATGCAAAAAGTAGAAGAAAAAAAAAAAAAAAAAGCTTTAAAAGCAGTTTAAACTTACCCCTGTCTTCGCCGCGCGCTCCCATCCGAAAATCCGAAACTGCTCAGGCGACCGCAAAGCATCTTGGGGCGGGCGCATGCGCAGTTCGGATTTTCGGCCGGGAGACGAGGAGAGACGCAAGGTAAGTCTATGGACGCGTGCACCCGCATGCAGACACCGTGGGACAGGAAGTGCCAGCAAGCACAGAGGAGTCAGCGCTGGATCGGACACCCGCCGCAGCAGCCAGAGGGACAGATGAAAAGGACAGGAAAGAAGAGCAAGATCGGATTAAGAAACATAATTTAAGGTAAGTGCTTTAATTAGGGAAAACATTTTTTTACTTTAATGTCACTTTAAAGCGGAACTCCAGGCAGATATAAAAACAACACAAATTAATACAGGCATGTGTTCATTAAAGGAAAACTCTACTTTAAAAAAATAAAACATTATAAAAAGAATATAGCATATATAATTGCTACACAAGCCATTTTGTATTGATGTATTGATGAAGCAGCCAAAATCCGCACAGTGAGTGGCCCTGTTGCCCCATTCCATCCAACATTCTTTAATCAGAAAATCGAAGAAGCAGGTCAGAAAACTTCCAGGCAAACAGTGACGCAGCCAATACAGAGAGACTTTCTTACAACGCCATGTGACAGTCTCTTTTCCATGCAGACCCAGTTTTCATTTATTGTATCTACCTACAAAATTGTCAGGTTAGAACTCCTAAAATAAACACTTTGCCTGATATCTTTGCTATTTTTTGAATCCACTATTTCCTTTAGAGTTAATAAGTTAGTTGACTAATAAATGTTTTCTCGTCTTTTGATATTTCAGTGGCTGTGATTATTCTGCTGTGCTGAAGCTTTGCTGAATCAGCTTGGGGAAAAGTTGTGTTTATTACAAATAGACACAGGGGTTGCCTAAGGAAAAACTGACCTGACTCAGCACTAAACCAGTCTCCTCTAACTCCATCCCCTGGCACGCACATTGCAGTCATAATACAGACCCAGATATACAGTATATCTGTAAAATAGTAGGGAGAATAAATAAGCAACAAGTACAGTACAGTGTGCTGAACATGTGTCATTGTAAAGCAGACTTGCATGCTTTTTCCATAAAAACAAAAAAAATATGGAGTTTTGCCGTCTTTGGGGCCACTAAACCTTCAACCTTCTTTCTGAGAAAGCCCAATCTCATTAAAGGAGAACTATGGGGTTAAGGCTTTCCCCCATAGTTCTCCTTAGGGTAACGTGAGGACACAAACTAGCGTCCTCCCGCCACCCTAGGCTCAGTATACCGCGAGCTGTAGCTCGTGTTATATTGAGACGCCGCAGTATACCGCGAGCTGCTGCGTGCGGTATACTGAGATGCCGCAGCTTAAGCGGATCCCGACAATTGTGCCGGGATCTGCCCAGGTGCATGACTGACAGCTGGCTCTGCCTACCTAGAGGCAGAGCCAGCTGTACTCGCCCCCTCCCCCATCCATTATGCCAGTCAGTGCTGACGGATCGGAGCGGGGAGGGGGGAATCTAGCCCCTCCCCTGTCACGGCAGAGAGCCGTGACAGGATCGAGAGATGAGCGAACGCCGGTATGTGTTCGCTCACCTCCCGATCTACTGAGCCGACCTGTGACAGTCTCATTGTCACAGGTCGGCTAGAACTATGAGGTGAGTGAAAATCACTCATCTCATAGTTCTCCTTTAAGGTTTGAAAGCAAACCTGCACCCAGACCAGGGAAACACTCATCACTGTCCCAGCGGTGGTAATGGATATACTGTAAAATCCTAAGAGATAGTGTAGTGATCAATGATCAATCAAAATAATTTCCTCTCTGGGCTCTGCACAAGGCTGCTACAGTGCTCTGGGTTCTGCCAGAATTTATTTGGAAGAGCCTGGGGCATCGGTTCTCAACCTGTGGGTCACGACCCAAAAGTGGGTCGCAACTCACTGTTGAGGGAGTCGCAGCATCCACTTCTGCTGCGCTAGGTGAGAGGCTCCTCAGTCTCCTCCTAGCGCAGCAGTGTCAGGCAGCGGGAGGACAGCAGTAGCTGTGAATATAAAAGTGCCGCTATACACACTCCCTGGCCGCTGCAGCGACATCTAGTGGCCGGGGAGTGTGTACAGCAGGGCAATTCTATTCACAGCCGCTGCTGTCCTCCTGCTTCCCCTACAATGTGAGCTCTGCAGGAGGCAGGCGTCTAAGCAGTGCTGGGGCTGAGAAGGCTGCATGGAGACAGAGCAGGCAAGCAGGTAGCAGGGGCTGGGGAGGGGTTGTGAGTGTGCTTCTATTTTTAGTCCCAAGTCCGGCGCCTTACTAATTCTGGTGTCCAGCTGGGGGTCACCACAACTTAGCAAATGTTACCAAGGGGTCCCGGCCCTAGAAAGGTTGAGAACCACTCGCGAAATGGGCAGACAAAAGATATTCTTGCCCACTTTCCATAGATCTTTTTCTTATAAGGCAGCAGCATCACAGATGGGAGGGGGAGTGAGCAGGGTTAGATGATCAGGCTGACACTAAAGCAAGGAAGTCTGGCTTTGAAATTCCAGATAAATCATGAATCAGTGCTAGCACAGTTTGAAATCAGAGACAGGTTGTTTGAGAGATATTTTAATCCTTGTTGAGTGCATATAATTAGTTTGCCATTGGCAATTACCCATCTAACTCCATGGATATTATATTTCTGAACAATGTTACATATGAATTGGATAATCTTATAACAAAGCCAAATAAAAGTTTGTGCCCATGCTCACATCTTTGTGGCAGCCCATCTTACATAGAGGACAATATGGTAATAAGGTGGGTTTTTTTCCTGCTTCAGACTTTCCCAACCATACGAAGTTGAGGGTGGGAGGAGGAGTGGGTAAACATCAAAGATCCTTGTTCGTTGTTCTTCCACATATCCATGACTGCTAGAGATAAAAGGAACCCATAAACAGTCAATAATTTCTCATAGATATGGTGCTTATTTTTCTTCTAGCGTATTGGGGTTGCATTAGATTGCCAATTTAGATGCAAACAGTGCTTAGTAGTAATTTTTTATTTTTTATTAAAGGAGAACTATGAGGTGAGTGAAAATCACTCATCCTCATAGTTCGAGCTGACATGTGACAATGAAACGTCGGCTCAATAGATCGGGAAGTGAGCAGACACATACTGTCGTTTGCTCACTTCTCGATCATCTCCCTGCAGAGAGCAGTGACTCTCAGTCACAGCTCCCTGCAGGGATTCCCCACCTCCCTGCTCCGGTCATCCAGCGCTGACTGAAGGAACGACAGGGGAGGGGGCGGGCACAGCTCGCTCTGCCTCTAGATAGGCAGAGCCAGCTGTCATTCACACAGCTGGGTGGATCTCGACAGCATTGTCGGAATCCGTCCTGGCTGCGGCAGTCTCAGTATATCGCGAGCTGTAGCTCGTGATATACTGAGCTTTGGGTCACGGGAGGACACTAGTATATGTCCTCCCGTGACAATTAAGAGAGCTATGGGGAAAACACTTACCCCATAGTTCTCTTTTAAACCAACAAAGGTAGGGAAAATTCCCATCAGAGACTCCCCCCTTCAATTTAAGAGTCACATCAGAGTCCTTTCACATGAGAGTCCTCAGTATGCCCTGTACATCAGAGTCCTACCTTATAATCATCACTACAGTGAGACTGCAGCAGGATGGCAGAGCAGGTCTGGATGAAGGCAGACTTCTGGATGTAGGCCACCCTGGATTAATGCCATTCCATGGTACTAGTGGCTGGCTCGCCTGCACTATGTAAATGCATAATACTATGTGAAGAGTTCAAGGCATCCTTGACACAGCCAGAAGGTACCCTGGTTGGGAAAGGCTGATCTAGAGTCTACTACAAGGTGTGACTATTGTACATGTGGAGACTTCTCATGACTCCCACCACTACAAAAAGAACATTTCCTGCATACAGGAGTAATCTGCGCATTGTCCTACTGTGTGAAAACAATGACTGATGATTTTAGCAGCAAGTACACAGGCACTTTGTCCCACCCTCATTTTATTCCAAAAAACCGCAGTAAGACATGGGTCCTACTATCACCACCAGGCTATTGTCCCAAATTTTACTTACAGCCAAAACCAGCATAGCAGAGTTCAGTGCAGTAATATTTTAAAATGGAACTGCACTTTGATATCACCCCCTGTGTAGTACCCTGCCTATTGACAAAGGTGCATGTATGCATAATTCAACTGCCTGTTGGGAAAGCCAACTGCAGAGCTATTCTTAAACTTACAAAGTCAGTACTGCAGCAGGCATCCAATGTCCATGTATTCGAGGATTATAATATCTGTCTGGACAGGTTTTGAGCTAATATCCTATCTACTGTTCCCCTGACACTGTAAGCCAGCAGACATAAAAACAGGAAGGTGTATCTCAATCCTTGACCATTTCTATGCTGAAGCCATGTTCACACTTGCTAAGGTGACTGGTGACCAAATGGAATGATGACTGTTGATCTGATGAACAGTGAGGTAATCAGGGCCATCCCTATAATGATGCAGCCTGAGGCTGTTGCCTCAGACAGCTTCTCTTTGTGCTCTGCTGCACAATGTTGGCAGTGTGCCTGCCGCCCCGTTTCCAGCCCGAGCATTCCATGTTGCCAAGAGCCAGAGGGAGAGATGTGTTCGTGCCATACTCATCTCCCCGCCCAAGCTCTTAGCAACCGGGACGCTTTTGCCAGTGTCCCACTGAGCTCCCAGTAACATCACTGGTATCTAGGAGCTTAGTGGGATGCCGGCCCGAGCATCCTAGCCCAGTGGAGAGATGCAGAGACATTTAACATCTCCCTGTCTGGCTCTTAGCAGTGACATTCACCACCACCTCCCCCCCCCACCCCCCCCCCAACATCCAGCAATCTTCCCCCCTTCCCCAGCCTCAGGTGGTAAAAAGCCTAGGGACACCCCTGGAGGTAATAATCAGTAGAGGTAAAGGAAGCAGAGCTACACAAAATGAATGAGTGAAGCAGGAGCAGTGAAATCCTTTTATTTCATGTCCTTAGGTACAGTTTCCTCTCCAGCAGGCCCACAGAGGAACAATGAGCTACAGTAGTGGTGTCTCCACCCATCTCTACAGTACTCAGAGAGACACTCCAAATCTAGTGAGAATAGCAAGAGTTGGAAAGATATGCCTTAGAATTAAGGCTTAGGTGAACTTAGATTGAAGACACATGACCAAGGTAGCATAGATGTCCCCATTCTTTCCAACTACAAGACCACCCACCACCCGTCCTTGTAAGGAATAACTAGACCACACTCCAAAATGGTATAAAATGGCCTTGGCAGCCTTTTATTAACAAATTTGATATATAAAACATAACTATATATAAACAATTATCAGAATTACCTAAACAAAGTTGCAGATCTTTGAAGGCCACACCTTTTTGATCCGTTACTTGCGGCAGTACTACGGCCCCCAGCCGCAACACACCGCCTCAGGGACACCCACCAACTGACCGCATACACTTCAAATATCCAATAGATGAATAGAGGACCCATACCAAGACAGGTCCCCAAACCTTAACCACCAGCACCTATTATTTGATGGCCTCCAAAGACCCCAATCGCATAACTACCCAGCCTAACACCAAACATTTTTGGGGCGGGAGGGAAGTTCACTCTTCCTCAGACAATCTCCAACTTCTGCAGAGAAGACCCTCCTACTCAGACCACCGTTCAAGCCCCACCTAACCTTTCGACCTGTCCAATCAGGTAAGTGACCATGTCCCAAGACCAAACCCTTGTTAACCCTTTTCTAGACTTGTCTCCCCTATACACAGGGGCTGACTGGCAACCTTTAGCCCAGGGGGCAAGTACAACCCAGAGGCCCATGGTGCAGCAACTTGGCCCCCCTCCCGCTCTGCCTCTTCCCCGCATTCTCTCCGCCGGTCTGCCACTTTTGCCATCCATGTAACCGTAGTGTGAATAGTCGGGTGATGTGAGGACTCCTAGGAAGTCCATGAAAGGGGTGACTGGCTAGGTGATGGTGCTCTCCTCCCACTGGGCTCCCACATGGTTCTGGCCTTACTCCTCTCCATGTCCACTACTTAGGCACTCTCACCCACTGTAGACCGCCGCTGGCTGTCCATGCTTCTGGGCTGTGTCACTTCCAGTGGGGCCGAGTCATCCGAATCAGCTGTTTTCATGACCCCCTTTCTTCATGACATGCACACCTGGAAGAGACGCGTTAGAGAAATTTATCGGTTGAGGAAAATTATAGCACACTGGTAGTGGAGGGATGCTCGTCAGTGCTGTGCGCGTATACGACTGCTGCGCCCTGGGAGTTCTGCCACTAACTCCAAGCTGTAGAGGGACTACAAATCTGAGCACAACAACAATGTAGAATAATACCACCAGCTATAGAGGACTATAAATCTCAGAAAAATACATTGCACAGCATTGCAGAATGGCATTGGCTATAGAGAACTACAATTCCAAGCAATACATTACACAACAATGCAGAATACCATCGGCTATAGAGGACTATAAATCCCAGCAATAATGACTACCAACAGCTATAGAGAACTTCAATTCCCAGCAATACCATTATACAGCAATGCAGAACACCATCAGCTATAGATTAGACCACAATTAGACCCTAATTAGGCTCTCAGGTGGCCAACGCGGACTGTCAGGTGGTCAGTGCAGGCTCTCTGCTGGTCAGTGCAGGATCTGTGGGGGCTCCCTAATAATCAGTGGTGGCTCTGTGGTAGCTCCCAGGTGGGTAGTGGGGGCTCCCTGGTGGTTAGTGGGGGTCTCTGTGGTGGCCAGTAAGGAGGGAGCCACTGCACCGGCGGCCGGAGGATTCTTTCAGCGGGGGCCAGTGACGGGCCCCCTGATGGCCGCGGGCAGGGGCCGTTTTTAAAGGCCACAGAGAGGCCCGGTGGGCAATTGCCACCCTGCCCCCCGGCCCAGTCCGCCCCTGCCTATACACCTAGTCATTTTGCTTTGGGCCTTCCTTCCTGGCATGTTTAGGCACTATCACATACCAGGAAAAGTTCAAGAAAAAAGGTAGCACTCTCGGGGTAATGCTAATGATAACCATAGGCGTACACAGCCTATTGCATTAGGGTGTGCACACAAAAGTACAAACACACACGTGTGTATATATATATATACAGGGCTCGAAAATCCACTCGTCTGCTCGTCTGTGACGAGCAGACAGTGGAAGAGACCTGAGGCATCCCTGATTCCCATCTCTTCAATTCTTCACCCAGCAGGGTTGTGGTAATGAAACAAGGAGCCTGGCAGGTTGTTATGTGAACACCTACCCAGCTTCCTGGTTGTA
The DNA here is from genome assembly GCF_000935625.1 of Nanorana parkeri. NCBI lineage: Eukaryota > Metazoa > Chordata > Amphibia > Anura > Dicroglossidae > Nanorana > Nanorana parkeri. Next base: position 549,710 of record NW_017306580.1, read on the forward strand.
TGGGAAGCCGTAGCCACGCTCCCTCACATTTTCTACCCAGGTACTGAGCTCTGCGGGTGTTATGTGAAGAATGTAAGTGGCAAGTGTTGCTGTGCTCTGTATCACTGAGCCGGTTGCAGAGAGATGCTTGTGATCTCTCCACCGGCTCAGTGACTAAAAACACAGCGCCCTTTGCTGCGGTTTCGTTATTGCGCTCAGGGTGATTAGGGTGTGCCCTGGCACACCCGGCAAACCCTGTGCGCACACCTATGATGATAACTACCCTTCCTGTATATGCCCTTTTAGAATGAAAATCTTCACATTTTGAGTTTAGGCTTGCTTTTAAAGAAACATAATGAAAGGTGTGCAGTGGGCTGTGTTGCAACTAATGTCTAATAGAATACATGATCTCCTTATCCAGCCAGTTGGCAACTAGAAATGCCAGAGCTTCTGTTAACACACTGACATTAATCATTTCAGCTAAACACACATAATAACCTCAACAAGCTGAGGCTAATTCAGCATTCACAATGTACAAAGTGTAATTAGCCCATAAAAGAGGTACATTTAATATAAATGTTATTACTTAAAACACACACACATCTCACAGCAAGAACGGAGAACAGGGCATTCAAACAGAGACAAAAACTGTTTATAAGCAAATAGGTTGAAATTCGATGGTGTGTAATCCTGCATGGATGAAAACTGTTGTCCCGCTGTTTATTGGAATAAACATTTGCTGGGATTAGTGACTCTGAATACCAGGAACACTGGTGCTTATGTTCAGAGATATGCTACATTAAAACAGAATCTTTTCAAATCAGACTGTGCAAAATACATCCTGCACCTGTTCTTTTACAGGAGGCACCACACGGCTGTGTAAACATAGAAACAAACTGCATTCAAATAAGATATCTAACAATGTATTCCATTTTCTTTTTCTAAAAATAACACCAAATTCAAGAAATGTGGGCCAAACTTAACGGGAAATCTTCAGCTGCAGGACCCCCTTATGTTCATTGTTATGCTATATGATAAATCCAAACCAATAATTTTGTGCGATGGTACCACAATTTACTCAGCAAGTGGAAGAGGGCTGCGGCTACATGCACATTTCATGCAATTGTCTACTTAATGTGAATGCCCACAATAATCACCAATAGGGATTCCAGGTGATTTTCCACCATGTGACTTACAAATAGAAATTAATTGTTTAGTTTGGCTGTGTATGTTATAAAGTAGCCATCGGTCCAAGTTCCCTTCCGTGATGGACTGCAGTCTCATGTTTAGTTTACTCATTTGTATTGAGATTGTAGTCCATCATGGGAGTGAGCTTGGAGCGGTGGCTACTTTACAACACACACAGGGACCATGGAGAACAAAAGTAGCCACCCTCCAGAAGGAAGGACAGTGTCAGCACTAATTCAGAGATGATTTGAGGATCTACAGCTGAGTGATGCACAAATAAGATCAATTTTTGTTAATAGTTAGGGTCCTTGAATACATTTTTAAGGTTTAACTCTGGAGTTTAGTGTCACCTAATTCTAATTGATGTACTAAAGATTAGTGTAATATGTGTGTATAAAATCTGGTGTAGACCTCCCAACTGTTCCCCTTTTAGACCCAAACCCTCTTTCCCTTTATCCCAGCTGTCTTAGGTCTGCATAAATATATACACTATCAAATCTCAAAAGTGTTCATATTGCACCTAGCTTGTAGAGTCTAGCATGAAGCTGACTGCATTGGCTATCAAAAAAATAGAGATATATAAGTTAGGGCCAGTGTTGATGGTCTTTTGTTTGCTTCAGAACTGCTTCTCCCCTCCATTGCACTTACAATGAATTCTGAATGATCTCAGAAGCATCTATCACTGATGTCAAAAGCACATTGAATTTGGCCATCGAAGCACATAGATACAGACCCTTACATACTGTTGTTAGGTTGAAAAAAGAAACAGGTGTATCAAGTTCAACCAAAAACAACTCTCTCAAATCCTGGTGGTTAAATGTTGATGAAGATGAATTTTGGTTGCTATAGACATTGATGGGCCTGCAGACTGTAAGGCAGTTGCTATGCTTGTAATTTGGGGATTACATTAGGAGGCCTCCACCAGCAGTACTGGTATAATTCCCTGCAGAGAGAGTCTGTGCCAGAATACTGATTCTGTGGATGATCATACCTAATTACCTTAGCTATAGGTGGTTCTTAATCAGTTACAGCTCATGTCCACTGCTTATGGGGCTAGGAGCAGGATCTCTGTGAGAGTAGACCTTTGACTTCATCCACAGTTAATATTATTTTGTCAACTCTTAGGCCTGATAGTGTTGTGAGGCTCCACTAAATGAATCACCTTGTTTTTTTTCTTAAAGGATAATTAAACCCTCCCCCCTTTTCTTTTGCATATATCTACTGCTAGTAAACAGTAGATACAGTCTATGCAAAAACATTAAAAAAAGTTAACAAAAAGGTTAAAACCTACCTGTGTCTCCGCCTCGCGCTCCTGTCCGAAGAGCTGAAGATTCTCGGGCGGCCGCAAAGGGTCATGGGGCAGGCACATGTGCAGTAGAGTTCTTCAGCTGGGAGAAGAGGAGAGACACAGGGTAAGTCAATGCATGCAGCGTGCACCCGCACAGACTCCGTGGGACAGGAAGGGACAGGATGAGACAGGAGTCAGCACTGGATCAGAGACCAGCACCAGCACTGGAGGGACTCCAGAAATCTACTGTAAAGAAGAAGAAGATCGGATCAAGAGGCATCATTTAAGGCAGTGGTTCTCGACCTGTGTAACCTCAGGACCCACATTTGTCCTTAGTCATTAGGTCGCGACCCAAGACTCACTGCAATGGAACGCATTTGGGTACTGTGCGTTCCGGTGCGGGTGTACAAGCTGGGTGGGAGGTGTGTTTGAGGTACCATTCAAATGAATGGCAACGCAACACACCTGAATGCACGGTAGGTTCGCTTGCGTGGTACAGTGCATTGATTGCACGGCACTATGCGATTAACGCACTGTACTAATGTGAACGGATCCTCAAAAACACTGACATACATACACAACCAGAGACACAATCTCACGCACTGACATTCTCACACACACATACACACTCCCAACATTTTTACATTTTGTTTTTTTTAAGGTCCACCCAGTATCCCTACCTTACAAGAACTGGAATGGATCCTCAGCCTGGGGTCCAGTGTAGGCTGCTGTACTGTGACGGAGCTCCATCCATATGCGCATTGCTTATACATCTCTCTTGACACCCTGTAGAGGTACCGGGAGTAAGAATGTGATGTCACTCCAGTCCAGGCACCTCTATAGGACACATGAGGGAGCTGTAAGCAATGCACGTATGGATGGAGCTCCCTTTGGACCATAGCCCCAGCCCACCCCACCCCACCTCAAGATGACACTGGGCTCTGGGCAGCATATGTTGAATGGCTGCTTGGCGCGAGAACTGAGTGCTGCACTTGGGGGGAGGCAGAGGAGCCTCTCAAGTAGAAAAGTGGAAGGCATGCTGCGACCCTCAGAACATGAGGTCGCAACCCACTTTTGGGTCACGACCCACCAGTTGAGAACCAAGGATTTAAGGTAAGTCCTTAAAGCAGCATTGGGGGAGACATTTTTTTTACTTTAATGTCACTTTAATCTGGGTGGCTGATCATTCCCCTTCATTTTGCATTTACATTACTGTTTACATTTTCAGAAGCTGAAATGTGTGCTGATTGTGGAATATGATGAATTCATCCTAAGGAATTCTCTACAGCAGTGGTTCTCAACCTGTGTAACCTCAGGACCCACATTTGCCCTCGGTCAATAAGTCGCGACCCAAGTCACACTGCAATGGAACGCACGGCATTAGGGTACCACGGGTTGCGTTTAGGGGGGAGCCATTTAAATGCACAGTAGGTGCAATTGCGTGGTACAGTGCATTAATCACATGGTACTATACGATTAACGCACTGTACAAGTGTGAACGGGCCCTAAAAAACACTGACAAACACACACAACCACAGACAAAATCTGCTGAACTGTGATGGGACTCCATCCATATGTGCATTGCATGTACAACTCCCTTGCGCACCCCGTAGAGGTGTCGGGAGCCAGAATGTGACGTCACTCCAGTCCAGGCGCCTCTACAGGACATGCAAGGGAGCTGTAAACAATGCACGTATGTATGGGGCTCCCTTGCCCACTCAGCACCAGGCAGCATATTTTGAATGACTGTTTGGCGTGAGAACTGACATTGCTGCGCTATGGGGTGGCTGGGGAGCCTCTCACCTAAAAAAGTGGAAGGCATGTGGCGACCCACTGAACAAAGGGTCGCGACCCACTTTTGGGTCACGACCCACCAGTTGAGAACCAAGGCTCTACAGGATGGAGCAGACACATCAGATGGAGGAGGAGCTTTGTTATCAACTTTTGATCAACTTTGTCTCACTCAATATTCAATATTAATTTACAAGTGTCCATACAGTCTAAGGGGTGCTGTATACATGTTGGGATTGCAGCTTAAAAATTGTGCAAAGTTTTTTATATGTGATTAACATGTTTCTATCTTATGCATACACCAGTTTATACTTGGGGATGATTTATAAATCATCCACCCATCCATATACTGGCCAAATCTCATTCACATGGCATTCTTACCAGTAGATGCATTTTCAATTCGGCCAGCGTATGGTTCGGTAGATGATTTATAAATAATCAACTCATATTATTCGTTATTAACTACAGTTATTTTTTTTCATTTATTTTATTGCAATTACCTATTCAGCTCATCCCCCATTCCATCCATTGCTCTTTTCTCTGCTTGGTAAGTTCTCTGTTCTGAATACTTGTTCCAGATCAGTGACTCCGAAAGCACTAAAGCCCAGGGATTTGCATCATAGCCAGGTAAATGGCACTTTCAGAAGGAGGCTAACAATAGCAGCCTTTATGTTTCCTCATGACAGATGTACTTTAAATCATGTAGACAATCTCAGATCTATTGAGATAGACTCAAATTCTGCCAGCCAAGTCTCCTCATAATTACATAGTTAGGTTGAAAAAAGACACAAGTCCATCGAGTTCAACCTATAGGGAAAATAAAGTAGACAAACATCTATAAACAGAACCCTATACCCATAGTTACCCACCGTTGATCCAGAGGAAGGCAAAAAACCCTAAAAAGCATGGTTCAATTTGCTCCAACAGGGGACATTCAGGCATAAAAAGCATAACAAAATGGGGCTTTTTAATTGCACATGTAAATATAAAAACTTTAAAATGTATTGAGTTATCATTAAAATTACAGTGTAACATATCATGATACAATTCAGGTAAAATACTATGTAAATGCTAATTGATAGAGGACGCTGATGGAAGCCAAGGCCGCATAACACGTATAGGTTTCAGTCCTCAGAATACTTAGCAGCAGATAACTTGCGTTGTATCCACAACACCTGCTTGTTAGTGAATGCTTTTCCTTGGTCCTCAAGCAATGGTCTATGCGTTTCACCCCAAAAGGGGCTTCCTCAGTACTAAAGGTCAATGTAAAACTTGTGTAGAACTCAGTCATGCATCATCATGGAGAAAAAGGCCAACACGGAAAACGTCTATGCCGGGAGTCACGGAGGGAAAATTCCGACCAACACAATCAACTGTAGCATAGTATTTCTCAGAGTTCGATCCTCAGGGTAAGAATTAAACCCCCCACTCTATAGGGGTTAAGTTGGAAGCATGTACGCTCCTCCATGTTCCAGACTTACACACGAGTGTAAGTCATCTGGTCCAGGTGCTTTGATCATCTTAACTTTGTCTAAAATTTAATGGACCATTAGAGGCCCCATACTGGACCACCATTTTCCTTTGTATACACAGTGCCAAAGAACGTACTTAATAGATTTGTCTTCTCTTTGTCCCCAGTCACCAACTCTGAGTCATCTTATTAAGGGCCTACATGCTCAGATCCAATGTTTTTACTATTAATATATTTAAAGAATTTCTGGGCTTTGCCTTCTGCTCTTTTGCAACCTGTCATTCATTTTCAATATTTGTGATCTTTATTTCCTTTTTACATATTTTGTTATATTCTTTATGACTTTCAAATTACAACAGTGATCCTTCATTTTTATATTTTTCAAATGCCCTTTTCCTATTCTTTATGGCCACATGGGTTTTACTTTTAGTCTTTTAAACTTTTGCCCACGGAAATATATTTTGCTGGGTGTTTGCAAACAATTGATCTGAAACATTCCCTTTTCTGTTGTTTGTTTTTTTCTATTTCTCTTGGGGTGAAAAAGTGATGGGTTAGAAAACCTAGTTTGATAGCAGTTATTTTTTCCCCTGATATGCCAGTGCAGAAGAGTCACCACCACCTGATCCAACACGAATAAACATCAAATGTGACTATTCGTTTTTAGGGATTTGCCACAGACACAGATGGTGGAGTGTCTACTGCCCTCTAGTGTCTATGGTCAAAAAAGGTTATCTTGTTAATTTTATTATTGGTTGTATATTGGTTGCTTGCTTTATTGGTTGTTTTGAACCTCTGTTTTTTTGTTTTGTTTTACTTCAGTACATTTATCCTTCAATTTTCAGCATGCTAAAAAAAGAATGTGCCCATTGCTACAGATTTTCTGAAATAACTGCCAAAGCTGTATCTTACCCTCTTCTAAGCCTGAGAAACTGAATGGGTGGTTGAATGACTGATGAGGATGAGGATAATGAGGATGTTCATGTGTCATCAGTCGTATCATATGATTTGTATGGCTAAATTTAAAGTGACATTAAACCCTCAGATTTTTTAACATAAACCAATACTGTAATGTGTGCCTTACTGTAATCCATGGTTGTTTCCCTTCTCTTTGCTGCTCTTCCTTTTAAATATGTATCTCTTCTCATGCTTGGGGAGAACTTCCCTTTGCAGCTGAGTGCCTCTTCTTGTAGTGCTGGCTCAGGTTGTGAATCTACACACAGACACCATGTATCCATTACAGAGACAAGGCAGTATGCAGCAACACAGAAGTTCTGCCCAGCATGAGAAGAGATACAGATTTAAAAGGAAGAGCAGCAAAGAGAAGGGAAACCACCATGGATTACAGTAAGGCACACATTACAGTATTGTTTTATGTTAAAAAATCTGAGGGTTTAATGTCACTTTAAGACAAGATGACACTTTTGCTGCTTTAGAGAGCTACAATTCATCTGTACCACCTTACTGTCAAGTCTTTCAAGAAAGAAATTGATATGTGTTCCTTGTGTTACAAAGAGTCTTGTGGTTCCTCTCACCAGCTCTTGCTTCCTTTTCCCTACAGGTGCAGGTTTTACCCAGAAGTGGCGAGGCACATGCCAGTTGTTGCATTCTGGTTCTATGCCCTCTTTGCCTGTTGTATTTTTTTTCAAATTGCCACACGTTAGCCACTAGAAGAAACCCTTGGTCAGTCAAAAGCAGCAGTGATGTATCTGGGCACCTAGGCTAACTTTGTTGGACTTAAAAAACAAATTGGTAACAGAACCTGTTCATAATTAGGGGACTTACTGTAATAAAACTTTCTCCACTCCAGCTGATAAAAGATCTAAGACTTGTTTTTTTCTAGGGCAGGGGCCAGCACACAGTGATACTTACCTTAATACTCGATCCCACAGTCCTTCCCACTGGTTATGGATGTGATGACTGGGTAACTTAGGCAGCTCTTCTTGAGGACCTCTGACTGCTCTTGTTGCGCCCCTCTCAGGGACATAATCATGCCCATACTGTACTCAGTCCTGGATTGGTGGCCACTGTGTGTTAGCCCATCCCCTAGAAAAAATTACATCCTTCATCAACTTTGGGAGGATAATGTTAATTTTTTTGCAAGGAGTTAGGCCTGGTTCACGCCTGGGTGTTTTACAGCGCGTTCCTACACGCTGTAAAACGGTCAAAATGTTAAAACCAATGATTGCGTATGGGCATGGTTCCCACCTGGGCGTTTTACAGCGCGTAGGAACGTGCTGCAAAACGCCCTACGCCCAAAGAAGTACAGGAGCTTCTTTGGGGCGTTTTGCCACGCGCTTCCATTGGTATTCCCGAGTGTGGGTCGGGGTTAACAAAGCGGTAACCCCGGGCCACACTCGGGAATACAGCATACAGGTCTTATCTTGTCCGCAATCCCCGCTGTGTCTTCGGCGGCTGCCGACTTCGGGGTTCCGTCCCTTGCGAGCGGCCGCGTCGCAGGGGGGCGGAGCCGGCGGGAAGTTTAAAAGTAAAACTAAAAAAAATATATATATTTTTTTAAAATAGAGAAAATAAAGGAAAAAAAACAAAAAAAAATAATAACGCCAGTGAAACGCGCGTTTCACTGAACGAAAAAACGCGGGGGAAAAAACGAGCTAAAAAACTAGCTGGAAAACTAGCATAAAAAAAAATGCTCAGGTGTGAACCCAGCCTTAGGCTTTAACAGCTATTAGCTCTACAGGGGGTGCGTTATTTACAATGAGTTGGCCGACTCAAAGACAAGCACTGTAAGAACAAAGCAGTAAAGCACAATCATTGTGTAGCATTGCACAGCAGGAAGCAGAACCTATGTATGTAATGAGCAATTATGGCAGCCCCCAAGTACACAAATAGGAGCAGCACAAAGCTATTATCTTATACTCAAGCAGGAAGAATGGAAGAAACAGATGGTTAAAAGTTTCCTGAAATTGTTCTAAAAGTTGCACAATTTAGTCAGCTCCAGAGTAGCCAGCTCCAAGTTTGATGAAATGTACTTTTGCAATGTGTAATCAAATAGAGTATACAGTGTTTGCAAGTTAGAAATACATTATCTGGTCGCGACTCACAGTGTAAACATGATAAGGTTAAATGTTATGTTTTTTACTAAAATATCCTGCTGTCAATATCAATTAGCTTTAAACACAATGCATTCATTCCTAGATCACAGCGTGAGGAATACACTTCACAGGGCTTTGTTAAGTCCTCAGAATAAGCCTTCACATTTGCAATTAACTTGAGGAAAGGCCCCGCTCTTTCAAGCATTGATTTTCTAGTTTAATAATGCAATGGCCTGAAAATAGAGTTAAATCAACAAGAAAGAGCGGACTGTTCTTTACTAAGCTTGATTATCACCACAGGAGCCATTACTCCGTCCGAGAACCCCACAAACACAGCTATATGTTTCCGTGGTTATTGATGCATTATTTCTTCTAAATGTAAAATCTGATAAAAGTTTGGGGATAGCGGTGCTAATGAAAATGTCTCCGCATAATTCAATTTGAAAGGGCATAGTTATAAAAAAAATTACCTAATGTAAAGGAAAACTTTGGTCTTCTTACAATGTTTTTTATGCATATAGGACATGTAAAAGGAACTAGTTTAAAAGAAGTAAACTTGTCAGTGCATATTAATGTTTTCAAAGCCTTTCCACTATGTACATTTAGATTTGTGTATATGTATATTCATCAGGTGGCCATGTTATTTATGCAGGTTGTGGTTCCTAGTTTTTCCTTGCTGGTCCTCTACTCTCTGTTGGTCTACCAGATAGGTTCTGCATGATTGACAGCGTTCGATTCTGCATCGTCAATTGATGAGAACCACCACACTGCCACTGGTAGCCAGAGAATCTACTGAGTGGAATTCAATAAAGTATGTACAACCCACTTCTGGCAGTAGGGTTCCTTTAAAATTAATGAAAACCTTGCAACTATTTCAGTTGAAGCTCTGACATATAAGACAAATTCATGAAGTTCTTAACACCAATTTAAGAACCTGTCACTATGGCTAATTCACAGATTAGATAACTGGTGGTAATTAAGACCAACTCTGATCTGGCGTACAGAAAGACACCAGTGCTCAGTGTAGGGCAGTATGTGCTTGGAAGCTGTCATGAATCTGACAGATTCCTGTTCGTGGTTTATTGGCTAGGACACCTGGCCACCAGCATTCTAGCAGCTAATTACACATCCATAGCCCAGCTCAGCTGGTGGCCAGGAGATTCCCCAGCCAGCAGCTGAATGTAACCAAACGGTTACATTCAGGTCAGGGATGCTGGCTGACATAAGTATTTATCCATGGCCATAACATTTTGGATAGGTAAGGCCTAGACTTTGTGTTAGGGTTTTATTGCTGCCTGCGACCCACACTGGGATAGACTTCACTTCACATACTTTCAGGTCACTAGGACAGGAAGTAAAGTCCCACCTCTTTTCAAAAATAAAAAAAAACTTTTAGCTGGTGTTGGGCTTCACTGCTGGTTCACAGTGGTTTGTATTCCCATTGTGATGTTGCACTAATTGTGAGAATTTTCACTTGCATTGTGACAATACAGAGCACAGCAGAAAAATACAGCTTAACAGCTGGAATCTGTCTGTTCACTTTGGAATCAGTCTGCTGCTGCTGCTATGGCTTACTACAATACACTACACAGGGACGGGACTACCAGCCAAGTTTGTACAGAGACCAGCCTTACATATATCCTGCTTTTCAATGGTATCCATATCTATCCATTGTGATATGAACTTGATGTAGTTAGTGTTTCCCACTATGAGATAATCTCTTGCCTGAACATGCTCTATAGACTGGTCCTATAGTATTTACTATGCATTTGGATGTACATGACTGGCAGCAACTATAATGTATTCCTTAAAGGAAAACTTACTTATAGCAACAATTTCTCTTCACAAAATCCAAAACACAGTTTTTGGCTTTAACAGTCACTGTGATACATAAAATTACATACAGCATTTCTGCGTGGCTCCCCCTACTCCATTGTAGGTCTTTGCAGGTCTGAGTCATACAAAAATAAATGAAACTCTGTATCTTTTGGTTCCCTTTTTTTTTAGTCTCCTAGTTCCCTCTATCCAGTCAAAAATGTTTTGCATATATAATCCAACATGACTTTGATGCCAACAGCTAAAAAATCTGGTTATTATATTTGCCATGAGAACGCATATGCATATTGAGGACCTAGATCTCAGCAGGTACATATCTTTCCTTACTACAATACATTTGTACATACTGTATTTACAGCATGGTCATGCAAATGTTTTTTTTTATTTTTTTTTTGGGGGGGGGGGGGGG
>NW_017306580.1:561365-564211 GCF_000935625.1 Nanorana parkeri
GGGGGGGTGGGGGGGGGGTTCATTATAAAGTTCTGATTTATAGTGTATGAAACTTCTATTTAAGTTCTGGATAGAGTGGTAAGGGGTTACAGTGTGTGTGTGTGTGTGTGTGTGTCCATTAAGGAAATGTACTCCCTCTACTTGTCCTGATCACCAACATCGCCAGGACTGAAAGTGGGGGGGGGAGCCAACATATTTTGAGCTGTCACCAGAGAACGAAAAGAGGGGGATATCTTCCAATCGTGACTCTTGTTCTAGAGACAACTTTTTAACAGGGCATTTCCCTCACTTTGGAAATATATACTTTTATTTCCTGTTGGGACTGCAGAACAGGAAGCAAAATGAAATCTTCACAATAGCACACAGATAGAAAAAAACACCTGATGGTTTTAACCATTCCATAATTTATCCTAAAACAAACAAAAAAAGGTTTTAGATATACTTTACAATAAGAATTTTTTTGAAACACTATTATTTAGCGAAACACTATAAACAATGTCTTTTTTCACAGTATACATTCCCCATTAAATGTATGTATTACTAAAGTTGCATGCATGCAATGACATTCTGTGATTTTGTTATAAAACAGCACATGCACACTAAATTATCATACAAGCAGGTCAGTGTGGCAATTCAGCCTCAGGTAATTGTAGGAAATAAGAATGTCAAAAAGGCCCCCTTATGCATGCCCCTTATGCATGCCAAAAAGGCCCCCAAGCAAATGGCCTTCAGGCCCCCAGGGAGTAGGACCCCAGTCTCAGCAGCATCTACTACTATCTCAGCTCTTATTCTTGGTCATGCACTGGTAGAACAAATTAATTGGATGGCTGGATCTTTATCATATGTTGCCACCTGAAATGTCACCCACATGCATATTGTGTTGCTATGGTCATTTTTGTGATTTTGTATAGCAAATATTGAATGTCATTTAAGCTACCATCTGGAAGATAAAGGATTAATTGCGCTTCCAGTGAGTTTCAGTGAGTTGCTAAGCTTTCTGAATTTAAATACTAAGGAACTTCTCTAGTTAGCCATAGAAAAGGGCTGGTTGTGCAGTGATGTTGGCAAGAAATGGTGGAGGGCAGTAAGTGAAATCACACAGGGATATGTTTGGGAAGAACTGCAGACTGCAGACTGGAAGGAAGAGTGAGCAGCCATGTTTTCTCTCCCTGACCAAGGGAAGACTCCATCTTGACTATCGTAAGAGCATGCAACCATCAGAGCGGATTGAAGTCCATTGACAATACACCAGTAGAATTTCGTTGGAAAAAATTAATTTTCGGAATGTTTGTTCGATATTCTAACAGTTAATGGGATCAAATCGATGATCGTTTTTGACAGCTGTGACAAAAAGAAAATCAAAGGAGCAGCATGGAATTTTTTTTTAAATGAACAAAATTCGAACAGTGAATGTGATTTTCGTTCAAGAAACTCCATTCATTCCTAAATCAAATGTTAAAACCAAACAAAATTTCCAAGTCTCTGATGGCATTATCGAATATTCTGATAAGATGTTAGTACAAAAATCTACCAGTGTATGACCAGTATAAGTACAATTAATTGTGTACATTATTCTTATATGCTTATTTTGTCTATACTTCCTTGAAGACTGCAATACAACATCATAAGACACATTAGCTCAAATGGAGACTTGTGCTGAAAAAAATATGGAGTGTTCCTTATCTCCTGAAAAGCTATCTGCCTGGCAGTCTTTGACCTCAATACTTTAGGTCATTGACCTTGAACAAGTATGCAGATTAGAAGGGAAGAGGACATCAAATCTCCTCATCTACATACTACATATTACAGGGCAGTGGCTTAAAGTAGTATCAAACTCTCAAACATTTTTTTAATAATGAATCCAGATCAAACAAATATACATTACCCAGCAAAGTATTTCTTCACATTTTTGCCCAAGCACCTACAGTCATCATGCTTCCAAACAGCTGACTCCAACTCTCACAGTTTGGTTTCCTGGAACTTCCTGTCCAGTACAAGATCACAAGGGGCAGAGCATTCTGCAGTAGCACTCCATCTACTAGCTTGGAGAAGGGTGGAAGGATGAATGGGTGAAGGGAGTGTCCTGCCTAGCTGTGCCTGTATGTTTGTGGAGCCACACATCGCTTACTAACACACAAAAGGATGGCTGAATAGGACCCTGCAAGGGTAAACATCCACCCTACAACTGGATATCAGCGCCAGCTCTCAGGGGACCAGACTCAAACTTTTAAACATTGAGAAGCAGCACCCATTGTAAGTGATTTAATCAGTATTAAAATAGCTTATAAAAATTTTGACTTTAATATCACTTTAAAGTATTGAAGGCACTGGACCAGCATGACATCCAGGCAATTAGCATGTATGGAGATCTGTCATACTAGCTTCCATATGCTCTCAGTACATGTAGGTATATACCTTTAAAGCAGACATAACTAGGGCTGCAACAACTAATCGACATAATCGATTATAATCGATTATTGAAAAAGTTGTCAACTTTTTCAATAATCGATTAAGCGGCTTCCGATCAGTTGGCCCTGTTCACGGCTCCACACACGCTGCGCAGCGCACCTCCTCCCCAACTCACGCTCACCGCTGCCAGACCTGCCCGCATCCACGTTCTACACGCCACACCTTCTTCCCACCTCACACTCACCGCCCGCCCACATCCCCGATCGGCACAGAGACGCGGGGAGATGTAGTAAGGAGGAGCAGGTGTGGGGGGATGACAGCCGCCGATAGACAGGCCCGATCTCAGAAGCCAGTTGCTGGAAGACTGCTCAGGTAAGCCTGCACTTTCCCACACATGGTGCTCTATAATGTATTGCTGGGATTTGTATTCCTCTATA
>NW_017306580.1:566878-587130 GCF_000935625.1 Nanorana parkeri
GTTTTTTTTGCCTATATCTACTGCTAGCAAGCAGTAGATATAGGCAAGAAGTTAAAAAAAAAAAAAAACCCGCTTGAACTGGTTTTAAATTTACCTCGTTATCGCTGCTCGATCCCGCGCCGAGAATCAGGAAGTGATCTATGGCCGCAAAGGATCTTGGGGCGGGCGCATGCGCAGTTCCGATTCTCGGAAGGGAGACGAGCAGAGACGCAAGGTAAGTCTTCTATGGACGCGTGCACCTGCCTGCAGACACCGCTGGATCGGAGAGACAGAGCAGTCAGCGCTGGATCGGAGTGACGTCACACCGCTGGAGGGACACATGAAAACATGGGGAAAGAAGAGGAAGATCAGAATAAAAGACATCATTTGAGGTAAGTGCTAACATTTACATGGGGGGAGGGGGAATTTTTTTTGGCTTTAATGTCACTTTAACTGAATGAAGTTCAGTAAAGAACTGTTTTTTGTAAATAATTGCTATTTTCTTTAATAATAACATTCCTATTTTTACCTTTTTATTGTTTGTTGCATCTTGTGCTGTTGATCTCCTACAGCCACTCCATGTGTACACTCCAGCGACGGTTGTATGGCATTTCTTTGGGCAGGTTCCTGAATGGTGACAACTCTGGATCATACCAGCATAATATGTGTTATAATAGTTATTTGAAGTCTCCATCGGCAGACCGATAACAGGGTAACAATGCACGGACACCAGGTATTATTTTATTGAAAAAAATGAAAATTACCTTTTTAATTACATTAACATGTTGAAGCTTGTAGAGATTTTGCTGATTGGGTTTACATATACTGTACTTTCAATCTGAACTCAAGTCTTTCCTTGAGCCTTTCCTGCACAGTTTTACAGGTTCCTCTCCTGTGCTGAAATGTTTTACTCTGATTTCACTGCATATTGTAAACGTCTCAGAATGTGCATTAGAAGCTGCAGCAAATCAACCCTTTCCTCCACAGCCTGACTGTCCATGGCCCACCCCTTATATTCATTGGATTTCACCTCTTTCAATTATAGATGCTCAGCATGAAACATGGGTGTTTTCTAGGGTGATCTGCATTAAATGTAGCCTGCCTAGGAATGCCCACTCCTGCAGACTGGCATCACAGCCTTCAAAGCATTTTGATATTTGCATAATTGCGCTCAAGAGCCAGCCCACTGCTTTTATCAGGGAGGGCTGAGGGATCTTGAGGCGAGTATTGAGGCATTGATGTTTAAAGAAGCTATGTACTGCACCTTGCTGTCCCGTCCCACCACCATGATCTGCCTGCCTTGCTGTGCCTTGCACAGAGACCAAGTGAAGACATCATTGATGCTGCTGCACCCTCATGCCAATGTGGTGTTCATTCATGCAGCAACATAATCTACACCACCCAGCATTACTTGTGCGTTCATAGCAGTTGAGACTTGTCAAGGGTGAGTAGCAGAATGCAGAGCATGTAATGCTGTAGTCCAAATAAAACTGGGGCCGCAGGGATGAAAAGGATGATGGCAATATCAATGGCAGTTGACAGTTCAGCTTTGTCACCCCTGAAAGTTAGTGGAAGCTTGCTTTCTGGCAGGATCACCAGGTATTTTATAGAATAACAGACATACTGTATCAATAAATTGCACCTGTCACTGGGGAGCTGTGTTCATGCTCAGGCCCGGATTCCCCACAAGGCCACTGAGGCCAGGTCTCGGGGCGGCAGGGCGCAGAGGGGCGGCAGCTGTGTGGAATCCCCCGACGCCCGGAACATAAAGTGCCGGGTGGTAAGTTGCCTTCTACCTTTAGTCCTGCTTTGGGAAGGCAGGACTAAATGTAGTGTGGGGAAGCCGCTTGTTCGTTTACAAGTGATCGCCGCGATGTGGCGATCATGTGTAAAATGTGTGCAGCCTGTCTGTCCTCCCCTCCAGACGCACCTACCTCTCTCCTTTGGTTCCGTCTTCCCCCCAGCCGCTGAGTCACTCCTCAATGGCCGCTGATGTGGCATTCATGGCAATAAATTTAAGTGAAAAAAATTATAAAAATGAAAAAAAATAATAGGAAATAATAATTAAATAAAATAAAAAGGTGATTAAAAAGTCAAAAATAATAAGAAAAAATTATTAAAAAATAAGAAAATAATTATAAAAAATAAATAAACAATAATAAGATAAAACAAATTATAGAAAATAAAAAAGTAAAATTAAATAATTAAAAAAAGTTTTAATAAAAAAAAAATATGTGCTTACCTTTCCTTGACTCTCCCACTGCTCCATTCAGCACCAGAAGCCAAAGGGAATACCTTTTATTTCTGGATATGGAGGAGCATGTGACTCATCCATGTGACTGCAATGAGTCCTGCGTGAGCTATTACTCTGGCAGTTTGCAGCTTAAACAGGGCTTTGCTTTTACTCCCAGCATCCGAACGAAACAGTAAAATTAACGTTAGTATAAGCATCTGTGGAGGTTCCTATTAAAGTGAACCTGTTGGTTTGACCCACATGGGCACAGATTCACTTTAAATCACACTAACATGCTACAAAAACTGAAATATATCCTGGCAATCTAATACCCCGTGACATTACTTATTGCACAAGCAACAGCTGGGAGATGTCTTTCTTTTTATAAACAATTTGCAGAGTAGAACATCTAGAGAATATTTCCTTTGTATTTCAAAGGGAAGAAATTATGAACTCAACTGGATGATAATCTCTGTTCTTTAACTAATGTACTTGGAATGTGCAAGAAAATGGCAAGCTGACTAGGGGGCAGCAATCATCTCGTGCCCAGTGTTTGCTCGACACCAGTTAATTACTCTTTCTAACGCACCTTTTGGAAGGTGCTGTCATTTTTTAATTATAGCCCCAACCTATGTGTAAATGGGAAGAAGATATATAAGTATAATTAAGGCTGTGGACAGAAGGAGGGCTCGGTGTACAGTAAGTGAGTACATTGGGGAGGATTAGGGCCAGAGGCCAAGTCTTTTGAGGAAATAGATGTCATGAGTCAGATGTAGCATAACCTAACTCTGTCTCGGAAATAGCGAGAATATTTCCAAAATGGAAACGCAAGATATCTTTTCTTTCATTTTCACAGCAAGGTTAGTATGAATAATTTAGTTGCACATAAGTGCCTTAACTAGAGATGTCACCATGGTTTCTAAGACAAAGAATCCTGCACAGGGAGGAGAACTTGGCAATGTTAAATGAAAACATTATCTGTCTCAGTCAAAACTATGCAAATATTTAGATAGATGGACAAATATGAAAACGTCTTACAAGTTGTTCTTGCTTTGTTTCAGAGACATGGAAAAATGGAAAACCAGTCCAAGGAATGACAATGTGCTTGTGTGGATTCCTAAAAGGGATTTCAATGTTAAAGGAAAGCTATGACATTTAAAGCACACCTCCAAACTGCAAACAAAAACATAGTCAGAGAACGACTAATGGTATGTAGAAATTGTTGTCACTATTCTTCAGTTTAGTTTACCTTTTATGTATGTTTTATATACAGTAATGATATTCCTTTGGATCCAGCAGGCTTCTGGGTAAGACAGGAGCTCTTGTCACATGATTAATTTTGTGTGCAACCTTCAAGTCATGATCCAATGTTTGCTAGCAAGACTAAGGTCCCTTTCAAACAATCCAATCAGCACGAATCCCCTCCTGATTGGAATGGATGCACCAATGTGACATACATGTCCGTCCATTTTTTTCCTTTGGAAATTACTGGACCCATGTTGGTCTATGGGGAATCAGATGTAATCGGACTTTCAGGTCTTCTGATCAGGTCTTCTAATCCATTTGTCTTTCTGGACCTGGCCAGAGCAGGGGGTATCCAGATGTAAACAGATGCCCCTGCATTTAGATCGGCTGCCTTTATACTAACGTTTAGCTTCCGATCAGGTCCACCTGAAAAACTGACAGGCAGATCTGATTGGAAAGCCCATGTGAACGGGCTAAGAGTCTGAGAGTGGGTTTTCTGCTATGCAGTTATGCTGGCCACACACAAGACAATGCTCAGGATGTTACCTAGATATGTTTGATTGATTATGCAATTGAATGCTAGTTGACAGTGGCTGTGATTGCCTAAACATCAGCTTGTGTTGCCGGCAATATAAAGAGGGAGTGCTAACACCATAGGCAGCATGTAGTGTGGGGAAGCCACACTATTACCCTGCAACTCAGTGGACGAGTAATTTCCCTCAAGTACATTATCTGCCTATGTTTGTGTGGGTTTCCCTGCACTATCCAAAAAGTTACTGGTAAGTCAAATTGTATCTCTAAACCCAAAAAATATAATACATTGCAACTTGCCAATTCTAAAATGTGATGGCTGCATTGGTTTTCTTTTTCCCCCATTATTTCCACCTAGTAATTTAGCCAGTGAATCTGTTACTGGCTAGTCATAAGAGCACCTGCTCACCAAAGTCAAATAAGCAATCAGTTCTATGGTTTTTAATTTTAACAATACTATCCTTCATAAAATATGATGTTTCAAGCCAGCCGAGTTGCATAAATATTAGGGCTGAAACAACTAATCGATAAACGATGTCAACGATTGTCAACGATTCTCATCATTGATTTTGTAGTTGATTTTAAATTGTTTGAATCCTCCCTGCTGCCACTCTGATCCTCCATTCTCCTCCCTGCTGGTGATGGCAACAGTGATATACGGTGCCATTCATTTCAATGGCATCACAAATGCACCTCCTGTCCACAGTGTGATCGCCCGCACTGGAACGCGTGGTACTGCAATGCCCCGCGTTCCAGTGCAGTGCGATTTCAAAAATATGCATACCATTTTTTTCTGACGTAAACTTTGTTTGTAATGCTGCATGTGTGTATTTTATTTTAAATAAATTATGGTATTCATTTTTTTTTTTCATTTCATCTGATTAATCAAAAAACAATCGTCCAACTAAGCGATTATGAAAATAATCGTTAGTTGCAGCCCTAGTAAATATGCAAAATGTCAACACTAAGTTGGAAACTAGGGTAACTGGTCAAGTTGTGTCCCATGAGCAAGGTTCATGAAAATTTTTTATGTTTCACCTTTAACAATACTTTCCAGATTACTTAGTGGAGTAGGCATCTCAAAAACTAAGACCTGCAGCAAACAGATTCAAATGGAAATACATGTTTGGGAAATAGCTACATCAACCTTGTCACAACCTTGTGCTAATTGTTTAAAGCATAACTCCAGGAAAACAGCTTAATACACAGTATAAATAAATGTATGTGATCTCTCTTACCTGCCAAAGGATTTGGTTTTCTATTCAGTCAATTTTGTAATCCAAACACCCCTGCTAGGCCAGTAACCTCAGAGTGAATCCAGCTAAAACCTTGTTGTCTTAGGAGTGAATAGAGTTGAGATGCCTTGGAAACTGTGTACGTTTTTATTGTTGTCAGTGGCCCTGTTGGGGAAAGTTGCTTCCCCTTCCTGTTCCAGTCACAAACCTCAATGGGGTTGACAGTTTGGGGTTGACATGTTTTTTTCCCCAGTTGAGCAGTACAACTTTCTTGGCTTAGTCCTCCACAATACCCAATAGTAGAGCTTCAGGCGTTTTAAGAACATTAAGGCCCAACTGGTTGGTAATAAATGGTATGTTCGTCCAATAGGAGTAGATGCGTGGACAGGGCCAGGAAAAGGTGAAATAGGTCAGCCATGTCATAAGCACACCTTCGGTATAGGGCATTAGACAGTAGGCCCATTTTCTACAATCGGTTCAGTGTATAGTGGAGGCAGTTCAAGATTTTAACTGTTATTCATCTGCCATGCTGATTTATCATAGAGTCAGGTTTGTCCTACTTTGGTCCAAGTTATATTGGTCAAGGCAGGAACGCAAGCAGATCAAGTCATCAAGTCATAATTGTTAAATCAGATACAGCAAACGGTGGGTGTTTCCATTAAAACGCATGGTGGCAGCCCCGTGAGGATCCCTCCTAGTCTGCTGGTGTATATATTGTCACCCCACATGCTGGAAAATATCTGTGCAGGGTAAGACTAAGAGTGCAATCTTCACATTCTGACGGCAGTGGTGGATTTTGAAACTGCCATTGTCAGCCATTGCTTAAAATGTTAATATATATTTTGAGACAGCATGTTTTGCACACTCCTACAGCAGATAGGAAGATATACCTTTCTGTGCGCGTCACAGCAACAACTTCAGTTGCTTTTTGGCTGCTGTACTACCCCTCCCCACCACCACCACTACACCTTATTTTACATTTTTATACTTTTTTTCTTTCAAGTTGGTTCAAAAAAGGAGGTTAGAGTTTGGTTGTTAGTAAAAGTGTTTAAAGAGTGCACACATACTCACCATTATACTTTGGGTTCTATTTCATCAGTAAAATAAACACACTGAAATTATATTTTTTTTTGTGAAAAATGGCTCTTGTGGGTCCTGTTAACAAAATGGCTTAGTTATTATTTTGAAAGACCATATAAATCCCCACTCCAATATTTTAGGGGATTTACAGTGAAATAAATACACTATAATGCTGTTTTTTTAATTATCAGTTGGATGCTTTGTGTCCTGTTGACAAAGAAGCCGAGTAAAAGTGTTCGGTACAATATTTGGGGTGTGGTTTCAGGAAATAAATGCCACTGTATTGTTTATTTCTACATTTTAAAATTGCTGTTGGAGTTCCTGTTCAAACTGGGACCTAAGAGAAAATAAATGAATACTGGGAACATACTTACTTCAATATTTTGGGTATTTTTAAAGGAGAACTATGGGGTCAGTGTTTTTCCCCATAGTTCTCCTTAGGGTAACGGGAGGACACAAACTAGCGTCCTCCCGTTACCCTAAGATCAGTATACCGCGAGCTACAGCTGCGGGATACTGAGATGCCGCAGCCGGGGCGGATCCCGACCTGGACGTCGGGATCCGCCCAGCTGCGTGAGTGACAGCTGGCTCTGCCTGCCTAGAGGCAGAGCCAGCTGTACCCGCCCCCTCCCCCGTCCGTTATGCCAGTCAGCGCTGGCAGATCAGAGCAGGGAGAGGGGAATCCAGCCCCTCCCCCTGCCACAGCAGAGAGCTGTGACTGGATCGAGAGGTGAGCGAACCCGGTATGTGTTTGCTCACCTCCCGATCTACTGAGCTGACCTGTGACAGTCTCATTGTCACAGGTCGGCTAGAACTATGAGGTGAGTGGAAATCACTCATCTCATAGTTCTCCTTTAATTGGGATAAATGGAACCATAAATTTGATTTTGCAATTTCAAATTGTCTGTGAAGGTTCTAATTCATCCAGGTGATGGTATATCTGTAAAAAATAAGTCAAAGCAACTGGACTTGCTGTAATTTTCTTGAAGATGTTTCAAATGAAAACAATTTAAAATTGCTTTTTCGATCCTGTTCAATTTAGAGCTTAAATTAATACTGGAATATTTAGGCTCAATCATTTTTTGTGAAATTTTTTTCTAGGAATACATGGTGCTGTTATTTCTAGATTTTACAATAGAAGTTGGGGGTGCTTTTCAAAATGGGGCCTTCATAACTTAGGCGCAACAGTATTTTTTATGTAATTAAATGACACTGTAATGGTTATTTCTAGATTTAAAAAAAATTAGGTAGGGTAATGCCCAGGTCACCTGGACTACCACATCCAGAGGGGTTGAGAGAGGAGGAAGGTGGACAAGAGAAAACACATTACATATTATCGCATATCTGGTTAGAGGCTGAGATGACAAGTGGGCTTCCCTTACACCTCTGGTCCAGACACCCCTGAAGTGGAGCACAGGAACTGAAAGGGTACAGGGTGGCCTGGTGCCAGGAGCGCAGTCAATGAAAGCCCCCCTCTAGAGGACAGCTTGACTGTGAGGTGCTTGTACAGACTGACCGGAAGGTCACAGTGCGGATGCAACCTGGAGGGCAGCTGGCAGGAACTTGGGAGCACACAACAGCCTGGTGGCATAATCTGGACAGGCGATGGTCGGCATCTGAGAAGGCAAACAGCAGGCAGGGTAAAAAGCAGAGTTGTGGAGAAGACAGGCTGGGGTCACACCAGAAAGCCAGCAGAGACAAGTCGTGGTCAGGAACTAGCCGAGGTCAAAAACAGGAATCCAGAGCAGAGAAAAGTCCAAGGGCTGGTTGGGTCAGCAACAGAAAAGCAGATCTTAGAAAAAGGTTCAAGTTGCAGGGTAACAGCTGAAGACCATTCAGCAACGTTATAACTCAGCCCTGATCCTTATATAGGTCGACTGTCTCCAAGACTTGAATGAATAGTGCGTGTCCGTGAGCCTGCATGTCCAAACTTCCACGTTTATATGTGTGTGCATGCACAACCAGATGGCAATGTCCCATGTTCTGCATATTGTTGCATGGGCACATCTTTGCTGATGCTCTCCTGACACTTACAAGACAGCTGCAACACATAACATCAAACATTGGACAAGAACAGCAAACAAGAAAAACATGAGTCTCAGCAACGTGTTGGCCTTGGCATGGAGGACACCCCTGTCCAGTTCATGACTAACTGGACTGGGCCTAGACCCAAGAATTAAGTAGAGAACGGGAAAAATGTCTCAAGCAAAAAAGTCAAAACATTTGTGTGGGCACTGTCTAAAAGCACTTTAAACATGGATTAGGCCTAAGCAGCAGACCAAGACCACTTATTAACAAGCTATAATTATAACAAGATGAACCAGCTAAAAACCAGCATAAACTGCACATCTACATCCTGTGCGGGATGGAGAAGCCATTTCTGCAGCAGGTCCCTGCAGTACAGCGCACAATGTGGAGGATAGGCATTTTGCTATTCCTCCTCAAAGAGATCTGGTGTAGAGGCAAAAGATGGATCAGGAGCCATTGTGATTAGGCCTTACTCACTGTCTCCCATCCACAGCACCCATCCCAGAGGATCAGTGGTATCCACAAAGAGGGTGGAGCATGGCCATGTGCAGTGCTGTAGGTCAGAATGGCACAGGATTCTTAGGTGCTTAGATAGAGCACTGGGAGTGTGTGTCCTCTCACATTGTGCACTCTGACCATTATGTCCTCGGCTGGATATGCATCATGGACATAGAGTAGAAACCTGACAGAGGTTCTAAGAATTGCCCTCTCTACTAAAAATGTGTTTCTTTTTCTGTTTGTTCACATTAAGGTCCCCACACACCTTACGATAATCGTACGATAATCGCGGGAAATCCCCGCGATCGTACGATTATCGTAAGGTGTGTGGAAGCCGTGCGACCTCTACTACTGTAAGGTCGCACAACTTTAAACTTACGGACATGTTTCAAAACCCGCCGAGCATCGTACGATGTTCGGCGGGTCTGTAGCATGTTCGTAAGATAAAAGCCGGATGGGCCGGTGTGCGCAAGCGCACACTGCCCGTTCGGCATTGCGGTCATCAGAAGCCCGCCCCTCAGGGGGCGTGGCTTGCGATCATCGCAAGTACGATCTGCCGATGCAACATAGGCAGATCGTACATTTTTTTAAGTACCTTACAACCATCGCAAGACAAAAGTTGGTTGTACGTTGTGTGCCCAGCCTTAGAGGGACTTCCCCACTTCTGTTCTTAGTAACAGAAAATGAGGGGAAGTCTCCCAATGGGGCAACAGAAAGCAATAAAAACCCAACACCCTTTCCCACTCTTTAGGAAAAAAAGTGTAACTTTCACTTTAATAAAAGGGGAAAATGGAGTTGGAAATGTTTTTAATTGATGAGGTAAGTCAGTAGACAGATAGTGACAGACAGTAATAAACAGATAGATAGTGTTGTGTACATATATAATACATTCATGAAAGGTACCTTTTGTTTTCTTAGAAAATATAAATGGTTTATGTTTATCATATTCATAAGGGTGACTCAGTGGTTTTCATTCGATTTAACATCTTCTATCTGTTTTTGTTCACAGTTGGTCTACATCTGGTTGGCCCCTAGGTCAATTAGATGGATTTTTGTTAAATGAATGAAGTAGTGTGCCAGGAAAATAGGATGAAAAATAGTCCATTGATATCATGCAGCCCGCAGTCAGCACGTTGTACCCTCATCCTGGTGGATCATTAAAATGTGCCGTGCATTGTTTGTCCTTGAAGAGCTTGCAGCAGATGTTGGGAGCAGTCAGTTAGCAGGGCACCCATGTCATAATAAATAGAGGCCAAGGAAATGAAAAGATATTATGATACAGAAGTAATAGGGATGGTGAGATGTCCCCTGAAAAGAATTGGTAGTTAAATGTTTGCTAGTTCATTTTCCCCCATTAGTTTTTTCAGAAACTAAAAGTATGTGTACCTTTGTAACAAATACGTTAACTTGTGTTTCTCCTCTTGCCGGGGTTATGGATGTACAGTATAGTCCTAAAATCATAATTTGTGAGGTTTAGAGCTTCCATGCAAATAGCAATGGCTGGCATCTTAAGCATCTTAGAAACCATCACCATTTCCTCACCATTGTAAATATGGGTTGGACTTGATGGATGTATGTCTTTATTTAACCCCAAATACTATGTAACTATGTAACTATGTAACTACAGGTGAAACTCGAATAATTAGAATATCGTGCAAAAGTCATTGCAGTAAGTTCTGCAAAAGGGGCCCAAACCAAGTACTGAGTACATATGCATGCTTGTACTTTTCAGAGGTCCGATATTGTTCTATGTACAATCCTTGTTTTATTGATTGCATGTAATAATCTACTTTTTTGAGGTTGTGGATTTGGGGTTCTTGGGGTTTTC
The DNA here is from genome assembly GCF_000935625.1 of Nanorana parkeri. Classification (NCBI taxonomy): domain Eukaryota; kingdom Metazoa; phylum Chordata; class Amphibia; order Anura; family Dicroglossidae; genus Nanorana; species Nanorana parkeri. The sequence goes on from NW_017306580.1 coordinate 577,536, forward strand.
ATGAGCTGTAAGCCATAATCATCACAATTATGACAAATCACGGCTTGAATTATCTTGCTTTGCATGTAATGAGTCTATCTCATATATTAGTTTCACCTTTTAAGTTGCATTAGTGAAATAAATGAACTTTGCACGATATTCTAATTATTCGAATTTCACCTGTATGTAGATCCCCACCATCCAAGCTTGTGCTTTCCAGTACTGTGTCAAAATGACAGCTCCATTCATCCTCATCTACATAGATAAATGTATTGTCTATTAAAGTGGAACTAAAATGTGACTCAATGCTTCCCCTCATGAGCACATAAAGAAAAATCAGAACCCAGATCAGCATTCCGGCATTTTGCTCACTTGGTTTCACTATTTGGTGGAGCCAGTAGTTGCTCTTCTCTAGGTCTGCTGAGTACAATGGTTTTCCTGGAGTTCTACTGATGTATGGATCTACAGGTGAAACTCGAATAATTAGAATATTGTGCAAAGTTCATTTATTTCACTAATGCAACTTAAAAGGGGAAACTAATATATGAGATAGACTCATTACATGCAAAGCAAGATAATTCAAGCCGTGATTTGTCATAATTGTGATGATTATGGCTTACAGCTCATGAAAACCCCAAGAACCCCAAATCCACAACCTCAAAAAAGTAGATTATTACATGCAATCAATAAAACAAGGATTGTACATAGAACAATATCGGACCTCTGAAAAGTACAAGCATGCATATGTACTCAGTACTTGGTTTGGGCCCCTTTTGCAGCACTTACTGCAATTACTTTTGCACGATATTCTAATTATTCGAGTTTCACCTGTATGTATGTATGGATCCCATTACAGGCCATGGAGCCAAGGGGTGGATGTGCCACCCATTAGCTCTACTGAAGCATCCCTTTAGAAATGCATCCCTTTAGACACCTGAGGCAATAGACGCTAGGGACATGCACATCTAGAAGGATGTTCCTTTAAAAATGTAAAGCTGAAATGTATGCATATATTACCTTTCCTTGTACCCCCTCCATCCCTCCCATCAACATGCAATTACATTTTTTCAATCATATCAATTTGTTTTTTTTCAAAAACTAGAGACCCAATGATGTTATCACTGGGTCTTAATGCTGGACTTTTCTTTGAGTTTGGGGAGAAAAGCAAACAGCCCCAGCTCACTTTTGTGGTTGGCCAGGAGGAAATGGAAATGTGTCCGCAGCGCTGAGATCTATGAGACCTGCAGCACTACTGCCGAAGCAGGCACAGAACTTCACTCACAGCATGTATGACTAAAGATGTGCACGGAGAAGGTGGCAGTACTGAATATGGCAGGTGTGTTTTTTAGAGAAGGCACTGTGTGCAACTTACTGTATCCAGGAAGATTATTGTGCCTGGAGTTGGGCTTTAAGGTGTATATAAAATCAAAACTTTTTATAGCAGTGTATAGAATGTGGAAAGGTTAGAACCTCTGTCACATTTGTTTGCTGTCTCTGCTGGACAGTCCGGGCAGGTAATAAGCCCATTATTCAATTAGAAATACTAATACTGTGAGGGCTTGTTCACCCTCATGTCCATGGAGCTACGTTTTTCTGCATACCACCATTTATGGTGTGAATAGGCCAATTGTTTTTTTATGTGCCATGTTCACATTACACATGTGCAGTGGTGTGCAGTAAAGTGCAATTAAACAGACATGGCGTGAACAAGCTCTCACTTTTTAATTTCATAATGGGTTTATTTCTGCAGACAGGCCAGCACAGACAGCAATAGAAATGTGACAGAGGTTCCAACTAGAAATGCCATTTTTTCAAGACTGAGTATTACCAATACCTTTTTTTTTTTAGTGTCATGTGACAGTTTTTCTAAAACAATATAGACAAATGATTTTAAAACAGTGGCGGAGTGCCAGGTCCCGTTCGCAGCTGCAAGCGCTGCGACCATAGGAACATGGATGCCAAAAGTGGCAGCCAGGGGCGGGGGGAAGAGGCAGAGCTGGAGGGTGGGCTAAGTTATCATGTGCCTCTGGGTTGTACTTGCCCCCTGGGCTAAAAGTTGCCAGTCAGTCCATGCTGTATTCCACAACTGCCGGACGTCGAGAGCAGATTAAATTGCGAATGGCATCGGCGCCCGGCCGTTGCGGTATGTGGGATTGTGGGCGGCGTTGGACTAAATGTCGCAAACGCGGGGTGCCGATGCCATCCGCAATTAAATCAGCTCATCGGTGCCCAGCGGTTGCGACATGCAATGAAAATTATTAGTGCCCCCCCAGATTTGACTGTTGTATCTTATGTGCCCCCCCTACATATTGTTCCTAGAGTCGCCACTGGCTGCGACCCTGTTAGTTCTGCCACTGACTCCAAGCTGTAGAGGGACTACAAATGTATGCAATACATTATACAGCAATGCAGAATAATATGAAACTGCGTGGCAGGTGGCAGCCTGATGTCTCCAGGATCTCAGGAGGGCTGTGTGGGGTCTCAGGAGGGCTGTGTGGGGTCTCAAGTGGGCTGTGGAGAGTCTCAGGAAGGCTGTACATTGTCTCAGGTGGGCTGTGTGGGGTCTCAGGTGTGCTGTGGAGGGTCTCAGGTGGGCTGTACAGGGTCTCCAGTGGGCTGTGCGGGGTCTCAGGAGGGCTGTGGGGGGTCTCACCAGGGATCCAGAGGGTCTCGTGGGCAGGTGCGGGCAGGTGAAGCGCTGTAAGCAGCGCTGCAGGGTTCCCCGGTAAGGAAATGTGCAGCCGGTGCTGTAAACCGCTACTCTGCAGTTCACAGGAAGGCTGCTGGGTCCCGAGCAATAGCAGGACCTAGGCAGCCATTTCAGTTTGAAAATTTAAAGCGCTGGTATGAGCGTTTAGTATCGGGGCATTTTTACAAGTACCTGTACATTCGTGAAAATGCCCAGTATCGCCACCGATACTGATACTGACATTCAATGCAGCCCTAGTTCTAAACTTTACACATTCTATCCAAAGCTAAAAAAAACAAAACCCTCCAGCCTATTTCTATATTTTTTCTATCTTCCAAAATAAATAAAAACTTATTAATATAAATAAAAAGTCACAAATAGACTGTGGTACTGAAATATGTCATATAGCAGGGAGAACTGGTAAGTGAGAATATGCCTGCTAAGTGGCCAGAAATTGTACTTTTATTCTGGACATTTTTACATCACCTCATATGCACCCATACTTGCCAATGTGACATGGACAAGGATGAGGATAAAAGTCCCTTTCACACGAGCGTTCAGGTTGTCAGGTTGAAAAACGGACAACAATGCATCCATCTCTATGGCAGTGCGGATTAAAACTGAAGTCCTTCAGTTTACATCAGGAAACATCAGTGTCAGTTGAGGTCTGCATTTTGAGACGGATCAACTCTCCATTTTAACTGAACGGCACTGATTTAACCTGATGTAAACTGACGATCAGTCTACATCAGTTCAGGTTACCTCCATTTTTTGGGGACTGATGTCATAATACAGCATGGCAAGCTCAATGCATGCTTGGGGAGGGAAAAGAATCATGGGAATTTACTATACTATAATAACAAAAAATATTGATGGAAACTGAACTGACAACGGATGTGCAAACTGATGTAAACTGTATCAGTTTTCATCATATTTTTTTGTATCTGTGAACCTTGACTGATCTGATGACACTCGTGTGAAAGGGGCCTAACAGCTGTGCTGTGAGTTCACTCATTGATTTACAAACAAAATACTGAAAGAACAGGCTCCCTCATAAAATTACATATAATTCAATAAACAATAAATAAAAGAGGTATTTATAGAAAAACAAGAGATCAAACCCAATTAATTGCTAAGGGCAACAACAAAACATTTTTGTTCCTGCTTTTGTTTCACATTTGAAAAAACAGGCCACCTTGAATCAAAAAACGAATCGCATCTATAAAAGGGGTAAAAGGCAATCACAGTGGATTTTAAATATTTTTTATTAATTGTATAACTTTGAATAACTTTATAACTTTGGCAACTGTCCAGCCAAAACTTTTCTATGATTTGGACAGAGTAGGGATTAGTTGGAAACTCTGTTACTTTTTTGCTGTATATGTCTGCGCTGGGAAGATTTATCTTCTCTACTGGTACAGAAAAGTGTAGAAAAAGCAAAATCATGCACAGTGAAATATAGGATCAATAGTTGAATAAGGTTATAGTGTATTGCATATATTGCTTCTCATTTATATACATGTATGAAAACCACCATTTGCAATACAAGTCATAAACAGAAGCGCTGTATTTATAAAGCATGACTGATCTAGGAAACTCATCGAGGGGAATTGATCAAAACTGGAGCAGATAAAATCTGGAGCAGTTGCCCATGGCAACCAATTAGCTTCTCTCTTCAGTTTGTTCAGGTAAGATTTGAAAATGAAAGAGAGATGCTGATTGGTTGCTATGCACAGCTGCTCCAGTTTTGATAAATCCCCCCCATAGTCCATAAAGAAAGAGTCGTCCTGGCCAGTATAGTACATGTGTATCCAGTAATCAGCACTGTATTCACAATACAACCCCCTGAAATTCAATCTCTGGCCAAGCTGCTTTATGATTCCATTCATACTGATATGCTAAAGCTTCTAAAGTGCCTTAAGAGGAACTCTAGTTCAAATGTTAACTCCTGCAGTGGAGCTACCCCCACACTGCAAGGGTTAACTGTTCGTTTTGGTCTAGGAGCGTAAATAAAGAAAATGTACTCACCTGCTCCTCAGTCCCATCTGGCTACTAGACCGGTCCCCACAGCCTCTTCTCCCCCGGGCTCCAGTGGTCTAAGCCTAGCTGATGTCATCACATCTAATGCAGGTCCATTCACTTGCTTTAGAGGTGAGGACACTGAACATACCACAACGGAGGGGGAGCAAGGAGAGTGGTCACCGCTGCAGGATCGAGGATCAGGTGAGTGTATACCGCGAGCTGTAGTTCGCGGTATACTGAGACGCCGCAGCGGATCCCGACAATTGTGCTGGGATCCGCCCAGCTGTGGCAGAGCCAGCTGTACCTGCCCCCTCCCGCGTCAGATCCACCAGTCAGCGCTGGCGGATCGGAGCGGGGAGGGGGGGAATCCAGCCCCTCCACTGTCACGGCAGAGAGCCGTGACAGGATCGAGAGGTGAGGGAACCCGGTATGTGTTCGCTCACCTCCCGATCTACTGAGCCAACCTGTGACAGTCTCATTGTCACAGGTCGGCTAGAACTATGAGGTGAGTGAAAAGCACTTACCTCATCGTTCTCCTTAAAAGATTTCCAGACTTCCTCCTCAGTCCAGCGCCACCCCTTTGTGTATGACATCAGGCCGGCTGGGCTCATAGTACTCTGGTACTGAGCGCTGCTCACACGTCATTATGTGCGTGCTGTCCAGTTCAATTTCCAATTTCTGCCCCTTGCTGAGAAAGAAGAAATAACTCCTGTGACATCACTGGACCAGCTAGAAAAAGGTAAGTATAGGGCTTTTTTAAAACGAAAAACCTCCTGGGGGGATTCCTCGGGGTGGGGTGGGGACAGCGCTCAGACATGTACATTAAACTATTTACATATTCTTTACAAGCAGTAAAAGAGTTTTAAACAAAACAATCCCTAAACTCTCCATCTCCTTCACCCGCTTAATGTGAATTTATCTAATAAACCCAAAAATCACAACACAGACTCTAAAGTCGGATATCAGTTGTTCTCTAACAGCTTAGAAACATCTGCTGTGTGTTTAGAAGTATGAGAAGTCTGGCAGGCTGCTAAGATTTGAATGTCTGTAGTGTGAACTTTGAAAGGTTTGCTCGCAGGTCTGAATGAGGCAGATCTGGAACTACTAGTATAAATGATGTGGCATGTAGCTCCAATGATGGTGCCAGCAAAATTCCAAAAGTGATATCAAGAGGCAGCAGCATGGGACATGAAGGTGTTCTGCAAGTCCTGACACAAATGATGGGGCATTGTTCCTCCCACTGACACCAATGATGGGGCATTGTTCCTCCCACTGACACCAATGAAGGGGCATTGTTCCTCCCACTGACACCAATGATGGGGCATTGTTCCTCCCACTGACACCAATGATGGGGCATTGTTCCTCCCACTGACACCAATGATGGGGCATTGTTCCTCCCACTGACACCAATGATGGGGCATTGTTCCTCCCACTGACACAAATGATGGGGCATTGTTTCTCCCACTGACACAAATGAAGGGTAATTGTTCCTCCCACTGACACCAATGATGGGGCATTGTTTCTCCCAGTGACACCAATGATGGGGCATTGTTCCTCCCAGTGACACCAATGATGGGGCATTGTTCCTCCCACTGACACCAATGATGGGGCATTGTTCCTCCCACTGACACCAATGATGGGGCATTGTTCCTCCCACTGACACCAATGATGGGGCATTGCTCCGCCCACTGACACCAATGATGGGGCATTGTTCTTCCCACTGACCACCTATGTTAGGACCGCTATGTTACATACTTCTGACCTCCATGCCTTGTGCTGTAGTTGAACATAGGCCTGACTCCTGCAATCTATATGCTATGTTGTATGTTACATCATTCTGACCTCTGAACTTTGTACATTATGTACTTGTGACCCTGGCACTCTATGTATTATGACCCTTGCACCCTACCCAGATAGCAAGGATAACTTGCCACAAACTTGTGGCAGGGTTAAATTGTAATTCTTGTTAACTTGCTGCACACATTCCTGGCAAGTTGTAGACTTGCAGAACACTCGCAGCACAAGTTCTAGTTGACACTTTTTGAATTTGTAGCAAATTTGCTTGGCAAGTCTACAGCAAGAGTCCTGCAGGTCTTAGCAAGAGCTCTGCAAGTGTACAGCACTTTTGCCAAGCACGTTGATCTGGAGACTTGCTGTAATTGTGCAACAAAATTGTGAAGCTTGGCAAGTCTGCAATAATTTAGCAAGTCAGTTTTCAAAATTGCTTGCTATCTGGGTAAGCACTGTGAGAGGAATTCATCAAATCTGGAGCAGCTGTGCATTCCAACCAATCAGCTTCTCTCTTTAATTTTTAAACCTTAACTGAAGAAACTGAAGAGAGAAGCTGATTGGTTGCAATAGGCAACTGCTCCAAATTCTTCTGCTCCAGTGTTGATAAATTCCCCCCTATGTTGTTAGCTACATACACTGACCCTTGCACTACAATGTATGTTACATACTCTGGCCCTTATACCCCATACACTGTTGTATGTTACATACACTAACCCTCCGTACACTATGTTGTATGTTATATACACTAACCCTTACACCCTATGTTATACGTTACATACACTGACCCTTACACCCTACATGCTATGTTACATACACTGACCCTTACACTAGGTTGTATGTTACATACGTTGACCAAGTCCACAAAGCCTCAAACCTTCCCACTTCCAAACTTGGTAACCCCTGCCCACACCACCTAGTTCCTGTGCAATTTTCCCCCAGGCAAGGGCCAGCAGCACACAAAGAACTGCTCTCCCAGCTATGATATAGATAAATGCACAGAGCTCATGTCTCGCACATTTTTAGAGGTACACGTTGTCGGAAATAAATCAGCTACAGATGGTCAACAAGATGATTTATTATTCTAACTTCATTCCATCAATTTACACACAAGTGCTGGAAGCCGCTTGCTGATCCAGCAGCCCTTCCCCCTCAGAGGTCCTCTTCTCTCATAATCAGTGAGAGGACCGGGAGTGGTGACGTCACATGAGCGCGCAGCCTAATCACTGAATGAACCCGGCTAGACCATGGCGTCCTGACCAATGAGTGCGTACGTTTCATCGCACGGCGGGAGCGGCTGCGGGAGTCGTCCAATGGCAGCGGCGCACGCATGTCAGCTACAGGAAGTGCCGTGTATGAGGGAGCCTGGCAGGAAGAGAGACAGAGCATGCTCCGCTTCCTGCCTGGACCCGGCTGAGGCTCGTATGTGACCTGGTATGTTCTTCCATGGTGGGCTGAATGCGGGCTCTCCGTGCACACAGCACGTTTGGGCTCTGCAGGGAGAAGGACAGATCCCGGCACGCCTTCTCAAGGTGTTTTGTGAACTGGGGAGTGCTGGAAAGGATGAAAGCTGAAGTGTAATCTTCTCTTTGCCTTCCCTGGTTCCTCATCTACAGACCGATGACGATATTAGATGGCACATTAGCAACTCTATTACATACGTTAGATTGGACCCAATATGCCATTACTGGGTCTCTGTGCTTTTCTATGCACTGCAGGGACATCATGGCTGGTGGGAGGGGCCAGCAGGGTGCTGAATATAGCTTACTGAAAACATCATTGCACCCTGCCTCAGTAGTCCTCTTATACACCATACTGGAATTGTTCATATGGTTTAAAGGGTGCTGATGAGACTCCTGGCTGGTCATGGTGTATAACATGGACATGATGTTGTCAGCAGGCCAACACGCTTGTTACAGAGTGCAGAGCTCGTTATTGTACAATCACAAAGACAAATAACATTGCGGGACTGCGCAGGGACTCTTCAACAGGCATCAGGTGCCCAATGAAGGATCCTTGCACAGCCTGCGTACTCCTCCCCTCAGCCCTGATTTGTAAATGTTCGGTTTTGTAGTTTTTTGCGATTTCGCGAGCACATGCGATTTTAAGGCTTGACATGTTTGGTATCGACCTGACCCTGTCTTTTATATTTTACCAAACAATTTGGTAATCATTAGGGATGCACTGAAATTTTGGCCACCGAAATGCATCGGCCGAAAATGGCACTTTTGGCAAAATGCCATCTTTCAACCGAAATAGCGGCACATCCCTGCTTTCTCTCCTCCCCGCTGGGCGCTGCTCTGTATCCCGGCGGGGAGGAGAGAAACTGTCACAGAGGGCCGAGCGCTGCGGGAGGAGGGTGGTGTGTGGGTGGAGACAGCTGTGAGTGCTGTCACAGGAGGCTGAGCTCTCCTGCATCACCCCGCTCAGCCTCCTATGACATGAGAGTGGTGGTGTGGGGGCGGAGACAGCTGTCACAGGAGGCTGGGCTGGCGGTGTGGAGTCAGCTGTCAGGAGGGCGGCTGGTGGTGTGGGGGAGGAGTCAGCTGTCAGAGAAGACTGAGCTCTCTCAGCCTCCTGTGACAGCTGTCAGGATGGAGAACGGTACAAACACTCAGCAATCAGTGATCGCTGAGTGTTTGTAAATAATTGAGGACATGGTATGGTTACTATATCCTCAATTATAAATGAATGGGAAGTGATCTACATCACCTCCTCCTGTTCATTCATGATTGTAGTTATAGTAACCATACTCTGTCCTCATGTTATCAATGAACAGGAACACTCAGTATAGATGATTCCTGGTCATTGATAACGGGGGCTGCAGAATAAGAGACAGAGGACTCTGTGTTCTCAATCTCTTTTTCTATTTTAAAAGGGAAATATCAGGGGTCTATTTAGATCCCCAATATTTCCCCAAAGCCCCTAAAAGTTTAAATATTTTTATAAAATATAGAAAAAGAAAAGATTATAAAAAATTTTTTTTTTAAAAATGTAGGGCTGGTAATGATTAAAATTTTCGTGTTCGATTAATCGAAATTTTTTTTAATCGATTAACTTCGATTAATTATAACGCACATACAGATCAAACTACATTGGCCTATACACATACAGCAC
>NW_017306580.1:588571-591927 GCF_000935625.1 Nanorana parkeri
CCAGCACGTTATTAATCTCACGTGCCCCACTCAATATGGCCGCCGCTTGAGTGGGGCAACTCAGAATAATAACGTGCTGGATTACAAATGTATTTACATAGTATAGTAAAACAGCAAAGCCCTAAGGGTGATTTAAAAATAAGCATTAGCTTAATATTTGAAGTAGCAGCACCTGTCCATTCCATTTCATGTAAGGACCTGATTGCAGCATAATATTAGTAAATTTCAATGGGCACATTTCTGGGAGCGAGATGGGGGGGTTAATGGCGAGCCACATAGTGCATGTATATAAGTTTAAGATAAGACAGAAGCTTGGTGCTTGTTGGGCAAACTCACCGGCCCGGGTGGCTCCGTCGGCTGGCAAGGGGATGGGGGGAGAAGTCCGGTGACGTCACCGGACTCCTCCCCCCTTCCCTTCGTTGGCCGATGGAGCCACATCGGCCGGTGGCGTCGATGTCCGTGACTTCACCGGATCTCCGACGGCACTCCCGGGAAACCGGCGGAGAGGCGAGTCTTCATTTTTGATCAAAAGAATTATAACCGATCAAAAAGTTTACCGATTAATCGAGGAATTAATCGTTAATTTCCCAGCCCTATTGAAAAGGTTAGAAAAAAACTAACAAAAACATTTTCGGTTTCTGCCTGACAATTTTGTTTTTTCGTTTTGGTTTTGAAATTTTCATTTCGGTGCACCTCTGATAATGTTTCATGACATAACATAGGAAAAACTATTTTCATAATGTTTGCTAATTTTCTCCTAATATAGTAAAAAATGAAACCCCAGTGGTGATGAAATACCACCAAAAGAAAGCTCTATCTGTCCCCAAAAAATGGTATAACATTTATTTCAGTACAGCGTTGCGTGACGGAATGTCAGTCAAAGTACCGCAGCGCTGAACACTGAAAAATGGCCTGGCCAGGAAGGGGGCGTAACACAGCGTACTGTAATTCATGGTAACGCTCTGCCATGTGTATAATATGAAGACAAACTGAAACAACCCATTCAGTTTGTAACCAATCGGGCGGGCTCGTACACTACAGGTAATAGATTATCAGATTGTGTAATGCATGGTCAGCTTAAAGAGCACCACACATGTTACCATCTGATCGTACAATTTTCTTTAGATCTACCAACAACTATGTACTGCCAGGGCCCGCCTGATTGGATACAGATTGATTGGGTAGTTCAGGTAAGTCCTCATATCACAGAGTTTTGGTAAATCTGAAGTTGATTGACAAATCAGAGTGCAGTGTGTATGGTGAACATTAAAGAGCTATTCTGGCCAAAGAATCTTCAGCATCCAAGATCCTTCCAGGTGTATTGGATGCGTATGTCCCTGCAGTGAACTGTAGTCCCACCCATTGGTCGGGGGACACATTAGTGACGTAGTGGCTGGTGTAGTTCTGCAACAGAGAAAAAAAATCGGAGGCACCGGCAGTGGAACAGGTTTTGCGTACACCAGACCGCTCTGGTCCCTGTTGGCACCGCATTTCTGTTTGGTCCTTGGTTGCTAGGACCACACTGTAATCCTGGCAACCAATGCCGTTGGGGGTCCTCCTCTGCAGTCATTGGTTGCTAAGACAGTCACTGGTCCTCCTCCTCCATCTCCTCTCTTACACCTCCCGCCTGTGGACTATAAAAACCAAAAAAGAACTTAAACGGTGTGTTCGGGTTGAGGTTTGGCATGTGCCCAGCAGTGACTAACGTATGGTACCGTCTAATGCACCTATTACTTTATTAAACCGCAGTGCACGTTATTAGAGTACCGCGTGTCTCTTCCACATATTTTGCAAACATTGCGCAACTAAACCCTCTGTTTTTAACCCTAAAAGTTAGACGGTGTTGTTTTTTTTCAGGCTGGCTGGGAAGTTTTTGCTGTTGTACTGTGTAAAGCCCTTCCATGTGCACTTTGCTTTAAAGCTGGTTATGAGTTGATGAGTGTGTTTTGCCATTTGTTTCATCTGTTGCTCAGACCACTGCATTGCGGCCAGGAGGTGTGTTTGGGGGTGCCAATCAAATAAATGGCAACGCAAAACACCTGTCACACTGTAACACAGGTTGGTGCTTTGCTCTTTGCCCCCAAAAATGAATTGCCCACCGCAGGCGTATTCCCATCATTGTATGCAAAACTACTATTCTCCTCCTATGGTAACTGGAGTTTCCTGCACATACACTGCACATAGTGTGCGATATTCATCCACAATTGCTGGAAGTCACTTGTTTTCAGATTGTCCCCAGTACTCCTCCCCAGGACAGACTTGTGTTGTAGAGGTTGGTGGAGCTTCTTTTCCATCTGCTGATCGTTGTCTATTGCTGTCAGTGCAGATGTCAAGCTTAGGAAAATTGTCTTTATGAAATGTTTTTGCCCATTTGTCACACCTACAATAAAGATTGTTTTACTGCCCCCCATGTTCAAGAATTGGGCTTGAGCCAGGCCGACATAAAGCATGTTTAGGCCGAGTCTGTTCACCACTGCGTTATCAAAAAACGGAACCTGTACTTCATTCCAAGACTTGGGAACGTCAACATATTGCCAACTTTATTAGCCAGAAAAGCCTCCTACCGTGTTTCCCCGAAAATAAGACACTGTCTTATATTGTTTTTGGCTCAAAAAAACACACTAGGTCTTATTTTCGGGGTAGGTCTTTTTTTTTAATGTTTAACAATCCAAAGTTAATGCAAATCCAAATTAAATGATCCAAAATGGCGAAGCACGCTTTCACTATCTGTAGCGCCGGCTCCTGTCACAGGCGGAGTGATACCAAATGCACTCCGTCTGTGACAGGAGCCGGCGCTACAGAGGAAACATCGGCTTATGCGGCTCTGCTTCCTGCGCTGCAGCCTCGCTTCCTCTAGCACCGGCTTCGTTGGCACCGCTGATTCTCTCTAGCGGCTCTTCAAGTTCCCCCTTATGACACCACCGGCCCTGGGAATGATCACAACTAGGTTTTATTTTCGGGGTAGGTCTTATATTTTAGCAATTCCCAAAAATGGTACTAGGTCTTAATTTCAGGGAAACAGGGTATGTGCCCCTCGGTGATTATGTTTCACTGAAGCCCGAATTCATGTCTAGTATGGGTAATATCAGACCTATTGTAGTCTCCGCTCTTAGGAAGGACTTTAGAAAATGTAAACCGAATGGCAGGTTTATTTATAGCTGTGAAATGTTTGATGGCAGCAAACATACACGGGGGAATTTATCAAAACTGGAGCAGACAAAATCTGGAGCAGATTTGCAGTGCAACCAATCAGCTTCTCTGTCTCATTTCCAAATCTTAACTGAAGAAAGAAGCTGATTGGTTGCCATGGACAACTGCTCCAGATTCTGTTTGCTCCAGTTTTGATAAATCCCCCC
>NW_017306580.1:592078-617257 GCF_000935625.1 Nanorana parkeri
ATATTGAGTCCATTTATAAAAGTCTCTGAAAAAGAACTGATGCATTCCTCTGTAGTAAGAAACCAAACTCCAAAAGCTCACTAAAGCCCGACTCCAGACAATCTTTTAAAGTTCTGACTAGAGCGGGTTAGAACTTCTCAGGCCTAAAATAATGTCTGATTTTTATTGTTAGATTTTAGAGTGATTGTTAAAAGTTAAAAATGTTTGAAACCTGTCGTGCCGCCTATGCCTTGGATCTTTGCTCTCTTGAAGTGTTACGCCTGACGACAAATGCTGAGCACCTGACGCATGTCTGGGAATGGCAGATGCCTGCTCGCCCTCGGCACGCTTTGGTTCCAACTACTACATTTTTTTTTGTGGCAACAGAGTTTTAAATGGTGTGAGCACAAAGAGGAGTTTTCTCTGCTTTTGTCCTGTTTGGCATCAGCATGGACAAGAAGTGAGGGATAATCCCCCACACAGACACACACATCTTAATGGAGATTCTAAATCTTCCACTCGCTACTGTACATTTTTTTTCTTCACTGTATGTCTTTTCAGGTCATGCTCTATTTTTTGCGTTTGCAGTGGAACGGAACGCAGGCAATGTTTTGTAGTCCATAAGAGATTGCTGGGAACAAGGAAGTTCAGCTCACAAGGTTTCTGGCAGGATCAGCTAGTTTTTAAAAATGCTTCCAATTGATTATTTACCAATGGAGAGCAACTAAAAGCAGTTCATACGTGGTATTGCAGTGCACCTTGATTCATGATAACATGCTGTGTTACTGCAATAAATACTGTGAATTGGATCTAAGGCCCCGTTCACACCAGGGCGGTTAATTTGCGCAGATTTTTCCGTGCTGTACCGCCAACAGTAAAAAAACACATTTATTCCTATGGGGCCTGTTCATGCAAACACGCACAATCGGGTGTTTAATTCTGCTTGCTGCCCAAACTGCTCCCTGAGCTACTTTTTTAACTATGCTTAGCGCGTTTTTCATATAGATTTCAATGGAAACGCGCTGATCAGTGCATTTTTATATTGCGTTTCAGCGCTGAAACCCGATTAAAAACGCCCTTTCAAAAATCGCACTGAACCGCTACCGCCTTGGTGTCAATGGGGCCTAAAGCTGGCCATACACTGCTTAGATTTTTTTTTTAAAGAACATTTTGTACAAAAGAACGTTCCTTTGACTTTCTATTAGTTTTTTTTTTTTTTATAAATTCTTTATTGGCGGATAGGCAACATGTACAGGATCCCCGTGAGCTCGGCATTTAAAGGATACTGGCTCTTCGGCGCGACGCCGGAGGCCTGTAGTCCGCAAGTAGGGGGGGTCGGGCCTATCGGGGGTCTCCGGGCCGAATCGAAAGAGTCCCCTTGATGGGTCCAGAGAGGCGATGTTTCGGGTGAGTCAGTGGGGCAGGAATACAGTCTTCTCCGGGGAGTGCAACGGTGGGAAAGCAAATCTATCCGCAGCCCTATCAAGGCTCCACTGGACCGCGTGGTGGCGCTGGGCGTCGGTCGGGTGAAGCAGTAGAGGAATCTCGGCGGGCCCGCCGGTTCCGACTGGGTTTCTGAGCCGTCGGTTGTTCATCCGTGAGGTAGGTCAACCAGTCCGGGAGATGGATCAGTGGGATCTGGAGCATGTCACAGAGGGCCGGTACGTCCTCAAGCGTGCGGACCGTGAATGAGGTTCCTCCTCTGCGCACATGTAGGCGGATAGGGTACCCCCACCTATAGGAGGCTCCGGCTTGTAGGATCGCTGAGAGAAGAGGACGCAACATGGTCCGGCCTCTTAGTGTGTTGCGGGAGAGATCTGGGAGTATTTGTAAGCCTGCCCCGTCCAGTTCCACCGGTCGTTTCAGCCACGCTTGGCGCAGTATCTCCTCCTTCACTGGGTAACTCTGCAGCCGACAGACAATGTCTCTCGGGCGGGACATGTCCGTGGATGGGGGGCCGAGTGTGCGGTGTACTCTGTCCAGTAGAACAGCCTCTGGGGACATGTCCGTAAGTAAGGAGCTAAACACACCTTGCACAGTGGGCCGGAGGTCAGATGGAGAGGTCGCCTCCGGCAGGCCTCTGATCCGTACATTCTGCCGTCGATTACGGTCCTCTAGGTCCTCCATGCGGAGTTGGAGCATCGCGAGATGGGGACGTTGCCGCTCCAGCTCCTGGACTCGGGCATCCATCTGCGTGTATGCGGCGGACACCGAAGCCACCTCTGTGGATACCGCTTGCACCTCTTGCCTCACCTTACGGAGGTCCCGTTGGAGTGCCGCTTCCACTCGAGTGACCGGGGCCGCAAAATCCTCTTTGGTCGGCAGGTATTTCAGCAGGGCCCGAAATTCTGGGGGTATGTCCGTCGGCCGGTCACCGGACGGATATGGGTCCGTGTCTGCTGAGTCCAAGTCGTAAGGACGAGGTGAGCGAAGACCGGTCGGGGTCCCCCTGGGCGTTGGGGAGTGAGAGTGCCTCCGGCCTCGTGGTGTGCGCGGGAGATGAGGATCGGGCTCCATGATGACGGGAGCGCGGCCTCGGGTTTGGTATCTCGAGGAGGTGAAATATTGCTGTAGAGAGGGGGTCCCGGACTGGGATGATGAAGCGCCCTCTTCTGCGTTTAGATGTCATCTGGTGGGGTCTGCCCGGGTGGTATAAATCGTCTGGTTCGTCGTTAAGGTGGAGGTAGCCACGGAGCTCGTGTATCACACGTCTTACTCCGCCATGAGCAGGACACGCCCCCCCGACTTTCTATTAGTTGACTGGGTGAAATTTGATGACCGATTTCAACCATAGAGACAGAAAAAAAGTCAAAGGAGCAGGATGGAAAATTTAAAGAACTATGGGGTCAGGGCTTTTTCCCATAGTTCTCCTAAGGGTCACGGGAGGGCACAATCTAGCGTCCTCCCGCCACCCAAAGCTCAGTATACCGCGAGCTACAGCTCGTGGTATACTGAGACTGCCGCAGCCGGGACGGATCTCCACTTTACTGCCGAGATCCACCCAGGTGCGGGATTGACAGCTGGCACTGCCTATCTAGAGGCAGAGCCAGCTGTACCCGCCCCATCCCCCGTCTGTTCCGCCAGTCAGCGCTGGAGGATCGGACAGGGGAGGGGGGGGGGAATCCCTGCAGGGAGCCGTGAGGAGCCTGCAAGGAGGAAGCACCGCCTGCATATATAATAAGCAAGTTAATGTTACAAAGTAAACTTAATAACAATCTTTTTGTTCTTCATTTATTAACAGGCATTAGATGATTTACTTGTAAATCTACGTAAGGGTACCCACACACCTTACAATTTATCTGCAGATTTTCTGTGGTCAGATGGAAAAAGTGCAACAGATTGGCCCAGGTGGAGATTACTCCATCCACACAGTTTAATGTAGATGGAGGAATCTGTTGCACCTTTTCCATCTGGCCACAGAAAATCTGCAGATAAATTGTAAGGTGTGTGGGCACCTTAACACTATAAAAAGACTTTAAAACTTCAGATTTCTAGAATTCAAAAATTAATAAATAAATGTCGACGGCAATTAGTCTTAAAAAAAAAACAAACCTGTCAGTTTCAGCTTGGAACAGGCGATTGCTAGGTGACTTCAAAGAGACTCTTACAATGCTTTTAATCTAGTCCATTGAGTTTATTAGACAAAATGTGTTAATGGGCATAATCCATAATACAGGTGTGGGTGATGTTAATATTAAAAACGACACAAGTTAATTGAAAGGGGCTGTCTTTTGTGAATTTATAAAAAGGGATTATGGGATTAAAGAAATTAGACGTCTACATGTAATTAGAAAATTATGGCTTTTTTTAATGCATGACAGAAATGACTTAAGCTTCATGATGTACAGAGAAGTGGAGGGATAAATTGCAGTCCAGTCTTTAAATTTTTTTTTCTTGTAAAATAAGCAATACGAGGCTTTCTTTGGCAGATGAAGTTTATCTTTGTTGGCCTAGTTCTTCAAAACCAAACAAAATGTATTAGTTTTTGTAGGAGGTCGGGTTTAAAGCTGCGAGTGCATTAACCTCTTCTTTTTTTTTTTTGCATTGAGCTAGGCACGCAGTGCAATATAAGGGCAAAATAAGTGGAATAAAGAAACATAGAAAATATTATTTGATTAGGATCTTTTTAATGTATGATTATTTCCTCAATGACTGTAGATGCCTTCTTGGGGAGAAATCTAAAACCAAAACTTTTTTTGCTACTATTATCTGGCAATTGAACTAATAATATATAACACGTCTAACATTTTACTGTAATGTAACAAACTCTTATTTTATTTAGCTACTTAGTGGACATAATGGATTTTTAGTGTTACATATTTTAAAGTGAACCTCTGTACAAGCTGTTCTACGGTCATGACTGGGGGGGTGGAATGTGCCCCAAATTGGGGCATTTTTTCATGCAGCCATCAGCTCCTTTGACCACTTGACAACCAGCCTGTAATACCCCCTCATTACCTTGCCATTTTTTCAGCGCTGTTTGGAAAATTAAACCTGTTTTCATTCATTCTTGTTTAAAAATGCCAATATGAAAACCCCCCAAAAATGACATTTTTGTAGACACCCCAGGTTGTCACAATTTTTAGGAAATTAAGTAACTTGCTGGTAACCCTAATGCACCTATGTTGCAGTGCACCAGACTGCATGGTATCGCACTCCCATGCGTTGCTGGGTTCTGTGATACAAAAAATGCGGCAAGTGAGATTTTTAGATCCGTTGTGGTGCGTTCGAGGACCCATTCCAATGAATAGACTGCATTAATGAATGACATAACGTGCATGTGTTAAATGCACTGCAATGGACCAGTTGAAATAGGCTCTAAGCGCTGTTCACACCCCAGTCATAACACTTTTAAAAGACTTGGGAGTTGCATATAGCCACTGGTTTTCCATGGTAGGCATGAGCACAACATGGCTTCCATTTACCCTCAGTGTCTGTGTGTTTGTATGTATATGCGTATTGCATATGAATGTTTCTCCATAAAGACCTTCAATTAGTGACCATTTGAATGGTAAAAGGAACTGCAGTACTTTCACTTTAGAAAACCTATTAATGTGGATACACCGTGCATTGGGTGTTTTAAATACAGATTTTATATAAATAGTAAACTAGTGTGAGCATGTATAACCTTCAAATAGAAATTGCCCAGAAAACTGTTACGTTTTCCCGTTAAAGCAGTTAGACGCAAACAAGGATTTTGTCTGGGTGTCTGGTTTAGGAGATTGGCTCATTAGCATATTAGTAGGCCTTCCAGCTTCAGGAGTTGAGAGAATTGTTAATAGCTTATAGTTGGAGTACTTCGAGAGTTAAACAGCTTGTAAACCTATGTACAAAGAAAGTACACTAAACCTGCTGGGGTGTAGTAGGCGCCATAAGGTCCCATGTAACACCTTCAGAGTGACAGCTGTCTCATCTATGTGCCACCAGAACTTGCTGAAATTGAAGTTTGAAATACAGACTTTCCGTAGGTTGAAGTCTGTCTAGAGCTGTAGTAACTCTCCCCCCATCTCTTGTGCTGATGATAGCTTGCTCAGTACAGCATTCTGGTATTAGTAAGGAGTGTGTGGGGTTGATTTACTAACCTTTTAAATACACCACGAACGTGTATACACCTCTGTAGTGTGTTCCCTCCCAGCATGATCTATGGGAGGAATCGAAACACCTTTGTAGTGTGTACACACCCAGCAGGTGTGTTGTGCAAAGCCCTGCAATGAATTGCAAGGTAATGTGGTGTAAATTAGCTCTATGTTATGTTGCTTGCGTTGATGAATGCAGGAATGTAAATGCATGAGCTAACCATTTTTGTCTAAACTGTGAAGCAGCATTATATATGCATCATGTGCATGATTTTTCCATATATGGCATTAGTGGAAATATGCTTTTAGAGACTTTTTGGTTGATAAATACGTTTTGCTGTGTGAAAATCACACACACCTGCTGTGTGTGTGTGTTTTAGGTTAGTAAATCACCCCCTGTGTGTCTATTTTCCCCAAACTCAAAACCAGGCAGTTCTGGGGGGGGGGGTCAGCCAAAACAGGAGGGGTCTTTCACTTTGTAGGTATAATCTGGCACCATGGTCTGTATGACTTCCAGAAGCTTTACTTTATTTAATTTAGTTTTTCTTCAGCAAAAGGTTAATTTATGGCTCGCAGCAGGGAAGGGACTATAAATAAAACTTTTTGTTGACCAGAATTGTACTTCTTGAAAAAGATTTAAGGGACCTTCTATTTGGTTATCATTTCAAACATCTGCTAAAGACATTTCTTTTATACCCATATACTTATTCATACCGTTCTTCATAAATACAATAAATGTGACCATTTCTGCATAGTCAGGTATTCGTAGCATCCCTGGAAATGTACTCCCTTCCTGGCTAAAAAAAAATGATTTATATTTCTCTTTATGTTGTGACTAGGCTGTAAATGTGCACCAAATTGTGAGAGTGACCACATAACAAGCACAACTCGCCACCTCTTTGCTTTGCAGAAGGGTTAGGTATCTTATGGAGTGAGAAAGCACTGCTAAAAGTGGGTGAGAAGACTTGCATCACTTAGTTTGCCTGCACAGTATCTTCCAGAACATCTCTGACCCTTCTGCAACTGAACACCAGAGCACTACCACGGTAACATACACCATACAGAACCACACTACTAGAATAGACTTTAAAGCTGAACTCCATCCAAAAGGTAAAATTGCATTTTGTCTAGAGCAAGAGAGGGTTACAGCCCCTCTTAGGTTTTTATTACTGTGTCCCTACGGGGGGGGTGTTCAAACCACTTCCGATCAGGACAGGAAATCTCTTCAATGACACAGACAAAACATGTTTTTTTGTTTAATTACTGTAAAAACCTTTTCTTGGAGTTAATTAGGGGCACAGGGTCTGAAGGATTCTGAGACCATGGGGATAATCTAAAGCCATCCAAATGAGTGGTGGGCAACACGGCAAACAAAACACTAACAGTCCCAAATGTGAACACTGGGGCTAGTTGAAGTTCACAGAGCTGCTTTCAGAGGAGTCCTGAACATCCACCTGGTTAAACTTGTTGAACATGTGAACAGAAGACCAGGTGGCAGTCTTTCAACACTGAAAAACAGTTGTCTGATACTAAAAAGCCCAAAAGGGAACTTATTGATCTAGTCGAGTGCACCTTTTAGTAGAGGGTTGAACCTTGTGCTTAAGCATATAGGTTTGAATAATGAGCTGCCTAAGCCACCTAGACAAGGTGGAACATGAGACAGGTACTCACTTACAGGGACCATCATGAATGACGAAGAGCCATCAATCTGAAAGAAACCATAGCTGAGAGATAAATGAGAAATGCACGTAAAATGTCCTGGTTAAAGTGAAAGGAAGAAAGCAACTAGGCCTCAAGACAACTTTGTCACTGTGTAGCTCTGGAGAGGGTTCTTTGCAAGACAAAGCTGCTAAATTAGAAACGCTCCTCGCGGAGGTGATGGCAATTAGGAAGGCTACTTTATGAGTGAATGTAGACAGAAGAATATCTGATTGATTTAAAGGGTGATACTTGAACAGCCAGCAGAACCAAGTTGAAATCCCACGGAGTCACAAGTGGAGCTATGGGAGCGACACCCCTGTACAGAGGCTTTTTATCAAATGAGAGACAAGCAGTGTTTTAAAAAGTCGTGAGAGCATATATCTGACCTTTGATAGTACTCAAGGCCACATGTTGATTCCAACTAGACTGGAGAAATGTCAGCATGTGTCCCATATGTCCTGGGATGGAATTTCCTTACCTTGAATAACGGAAAGAGAGAGGCCCCTATATTTTAGGAACTGGGCTTTAGCTGTGCTACTAAAGCCAGCGATCATGAAGCAGGGTAGTTAAAGGAGAACTATGAGGTTAAGGCTTTTCCCCATAGTTCTCCTTAGGGTAACGGGAGGACACAAACTAGCGTCCTCCCGTCACCCTAAGCTCAGTATACCGTGAGCTGCTGCTGACGCTGAAGCAGATCCCGACAATTATGTCTGGATCCACCCAGCTGCGTGAGTGACAGCTGGCTCTGCCTATCTAGAGGCAGAGCCAGCTGGACCCTCCCCCGTCCGATCCGCCAGTCAGCTCTGGCGGATCGGAGCGGGGATTCCAGCCCCTCCCCTGTCACGGCAGAGGGCTGTGACGGGATCGAGAGGTGAGCGAACTGAGCCGACCTGTGACTCATTGTCACAGGTCGGCTAGAACTATGAGGTGAGTGAAAAGCATTCACCTCATAGTTCTCCTTTAATCGAGGTCTAAATATTACATCTGCCTGGGCCAGTTCGGTTCGATGACTTTCATTAAAGAATATGTGTAGATCAGTTTGAACTGGTCCCATAAAGTAACTAGAGGATCAATGGCCTTGGCTAGAGGATTCCTGGACCTAGAGACAAACTTGATCAGTTTGTTGCAGAATCTGGAAGCCAGGAAGTCCGCGTCTGTTATTCCCCAGCTGCAACAGAGGTCTTGAAACCCCTCCTGGGTAAACAGACCATTCCCTGGAGTCAAAACATTGATGTACGCAACTACTGTGGCATTGTATGACTAAATCCGGGTCAGATGACCTTGCAAATAAGAGGTGCAGTATGTTTATTGGTAGAAGGACTTCCTCTGGTGACCAAGTTCCCTGCACCAATAAGATGTCCAGGACTTCTGCCCAACCTGTCGGGCAGGCATTCATTGTAAGAATCTTCCAGACAAGCAAAAGGTAGGATTTCCCTGACTCCAGGGCTGGATTTCGTAGCCACTAGGACAGGGATAACCTCGTCCTGGGTCAAGTACATCCTGTGGTCCAGAGAATGTGCATTCTTGTCCCACGCAGCCAGGATGGTGAGTTGCAACAGTTTGGAGTGGAATTAGGCAAATGGAACTGCCTTGAAGGAGGAAACCATCAAGCTGAGAACCCTCGTGGAAAAGTAGAGCAATTGGCAGCTCCTGGACTGCAGAGTCCAAACATGGAAGCAAAGTAAGGGGGTTTGTCTTATGGACGAATAAAACCCTAGCATTATCTGGAAGGAGCCCTAGATATACTAAGAGATGAATCAGTTCCAACTTTGACTTCTGAAGGTTTAGGACCCAACCAAACCTCTAGAGTCTGAAAAAGTTTAATGGACATAGAGACTGCACTATGATTGAAGCAGAGCAAGTACAGGGGTGAGCACCTTGGTAAAGACCCCAGATGCAGTGGACAGACCAAAGGGAATGAAGACATCGAACACCTTTAGATCCAAAGTTAGGTGAATACCCCCTCTTGCTTTGGAGACAGTGAACAGGTTTGAGTAAAAACCATTAAAACTTTTGTTTTCCAGAACCAAGGCTATGACTCCCCAAAAGAAGAGTTTAGGAATGTTGTAAGACTTGAACACGTAAAGTGGGCCGAAGGGAGAGTTTGAAATTCCGCTTTGTGGGCACCACATTTTTTTACCCATTCATCTGAGATGGAAGCAGACAATTCTCCCCAACTTCGAGAAGTTGAGGTGTCCCCTTATTGTGTTTGAGAGGCTTGCGGTGAAACTGAGTTTCAGACTTGGTCTTGGATATAGAGCAGCCTTTCTCATTCGGGATGCTGCGGCAATCTGAGGGGATCAATTGTCTAGGCTGTTGACATCAAGCCCTTGGGCAGGGATGCTGCAAGCCCCAGAGCTGTTTGTGGATCAGGAGCTGGGAGGGCCCAAAGGACTTCTTCCTCTGTGCCTGTATTTTGATATACTGCAATCATGCAAGTGTGCAGCTTCCCACAAGGTGGTACTCGCATCAACTACAGGAGCATGGTAGGTTATAGGTCCATTTGTGACCTTGTAATTGTAAGACAGCAGCAGGGAGACCTTGGCAGGCATCCTAGATGGGAAGGGCCATGAAGGTGTGTGCAGGCAACATAGGAGGCAGTGCATCACATGCACAGTAAAGCCTCCAAGGCTATTCCCAGATAAGCTGATCTGGGAAACTCCTTAACCCCTTCATGACTGAGGCCTTTTTTTCATTTTTTGTACCCATGTTATATTCCAAATTTTAGGCCTGAAAATTACTTAAAACCCCCCAACATTATATATTTTCTGAATGCCAAGACCCTATAGAATAAAATGGTGGTAGTTGCAAATTTTTATGTTGCGCAATATTAGCGCAACTCCTTTTTAAACCCCAATATTTAGTGAAAAATGTAATTAAATGCCCCAAAACACAACAAAATACCCATTTTTTAAATGAAATATAAAAGATGAGGTTACAACGAGTAAAACGATACCCAACATGCCCAGGTTACAAATTGCGTGCATCCGTAAAACGGCGAAAAACCCCAGTACCCCAAAAAGTCCATAGACGCTTTAAAAGCCCCCACAGGTCATCAATTTAGAGATACCCCAAAATACTGGCCCTAGAATTATTGCTCTCACTCCGGCGTGCGCGGCGATACCCAACATGTGTAGCGCGTTCTTCGTTTTCATACGTAGGCGCAGCCAACGCATGTTTGCGTGGCGACGCGCGGGGGCGGGGGACTTTTAAATTTTTTTTTATGTTTAAACAGCCCCGATGCTGGCGACGTACACTGTACGTCGTCAGTCACGAAGGGGTTAAAACGGCTCTCTTGGCTCTGCAGTAAATGCGGCAGATTAAGTAAACATAAAAGAGATTGATTTAATCAGAAACGACCAGTAGAAAGGGTTTGCTTTACCCGGAGGAATAGGACTCCCATTCTCCTAAGACACTAGCATAAAACAAGCATGATGGAAGTAGTTCTACCTGGATGACTAACAACTTTGGTTTGCCATTGCCTGTAGGCAGCAATATAACCCAGTTGTCCCAGAATCTTTCTGACCCTGTATCCCTTAATGATTTGATTAAGAAGCACATTTTTAGTAGTAGTCATTCTGTATCTCACCTTGAGAAAGGAGAGCTTTGTGTGAAAATGTTACGTTGGTTTATGAAACTCCAGTAAAATCCTTATACTGGAACCTGATGTGCTGGCAATTATTTTGTATTTAGTTTTGCACGGTGCCACTGTAGGCCGAGCGCCCTGTCTACCTTTTGGTGCTGTATGGAATTTGTGTACAGGGTGGATTGGGACATTGTTGACATGCCTCCTGTCTGGCCAACAGCTGAGCATCCCCTCTTTTTTTCATTGGTATTGGGCATTGTTTGAATCATTTTCTAGTAGTGAGGGAGGGATGTTTGCTTATTAAATCCTTTGTTTTGCTGCAATTACTGCACACTGTGTGGGATCGCATAGTTTCATAGGAAGGCAGAATAGTGTTTGTGTTGGAAAAAGCTTCTGCTTGCACTAATATAAATCCAGTCTGTGTTTGTGATGGACTGAGCAGATATGATGATGCCTAATTTATTATTACCATTATTATTGTGGAGGCAAGTCATTAGTATCATGTTTCTGGACGCTGTTTTTTATTTTTATTTTTCCTTTTTTTTTTTTTCCGTTTTGGACAGCATCACGATAAGAGTTTATTTGCTGCCCTTTGTCCATGCAGGGTAAAGCAACAGGTTCACTTTAATAGCAGCCCCACCAGCAACTTTGCTGCTCTACCACTGGTGGTAAAAAAATGCATACTTCCATGTATGTGGGAGCAGGTAACTCTCTACTCTTCCTCTTATGTGGCAGTTCGGGTGCTTGGTAATTGGCTACTAAGGCACCCAAATTTGCCTAGAGGTGGGCTTTAAGTGCCATGTGGAAGATTGGAAGTCCTAGGCAGTTTGGATTTGTAACCAAGCAAAGGGAAGTCTATGCTGTCAATCCTCCATTCCTGATGATGTGCTATTGCACATACCAATACAAAGCTAATAAAGGATATGAAAACCCCAAAAATCATCTCTCTCATTCGGCCCATTTTGGTCCAGTAGAGATTCCAGATTTTTGTGACATCTGTTCTGAAGACTACAGAACCTAAAGAGAAGAGGGGGAGATTTTCCATAGTTGTGTCCTATAGTGACCTTGCTGCTTCCCCATCTATAGAGTACACTGTCACCTGAGGACAAGGTGTTACTGGCAGGATCACCAGGTAGAAATAAAAGTAAAAACTCTGGGGGGGGGTGGGGGGGTTATAAAAAGACTCTTAAGCTGTAATATATAAAATGTTTTTTCTTGGGTTTAGATTAGGGCTGTGGAAATTAAGGATTAATTCCTCGATTAATCGTTAAACTTTTTGATCGATGAAAATTGTTTTGATCGCTAATTAAAACGCCTCTCCGCCGGCTTCCGGGAGTCCCGTTGGAGATCCGGTGACGTCACCGACATCACCGGACTCCTCCCTCCTTCCCCAAGTGGCTCCGTTGGCTAACGAAGGGAAGGGGGGAGGAGTCTGGTGACGTCGATGTCCGTGACGGCTAACGAAGGGAAGGGGGGAGGAGTCCCGTGACGGCTAACGAAGGGAGATGAGCCGGTGACGTCGATATCCGTGACGTCACCGGACTCCTCCCACCCTTCGTTAGCCGACGGAGCCACTTGGGCCGGTGAGTTTGCCCAAGAAACTTTCTGCACGAGCGCCAGCCAAGCCATTGGCCTATACACATACAGCACAGCAATGAAGTAATAAAATTAACTAGGATCACACTAATCCAGCACGTTATTATTCTGAGTTGCCCCACTCAAGCGGCGGCCATATTGAGTGGGGCACGTGAGATTAATAACGTGCAGGATTAGAGTGATCCAAGTTCATTTTATTACTTCATTGCTGTGCTGTATGTGTATAGGCCAATGTAGTTGGATCTGTATGTGCATTTATAATCGATTTTAAAAAAATGTGATTAATCGAAATTTTAATCATTACCAGCCCTAGTTTAGATACACTTTAAGGAATACATAATCATCATAAAATGATCACCATCAGTTGTGTTCCTGTAAACTACTACTGATCTTTCCTGACACCCCTCTGCTGGATATTTCGGGGTAAGAATCAATTGTTGGGGTGGATACATCCCGGGTTATCGACTCTTCGTTTGAATGGGTCAGCCTGAGGTGTCTGCAAAAGGCGTAGACGTGCACACTGAATGGATTAGAGGCATGCTAACTAGTGAACGTTTCTGGCACATTAGTGTGATGAACGTGTATTGCATCTCTAGGTACCTTTCATTCACTATTGTGGAGAGCTTTATGAGCTGATAACGGAACAGTACAAAAGCCCATGCAGGATATAGATATATCTATCCAACGCATGTTGCTGTGACTCTGCACTTTATTATTTTCTCTCTTCCTTTCTATCTCTATTGTGTCTTTCTATTCAGATGTGGCACCATTACACCATTGTGTGAGCCCTGCTGCTACTACTGTCTTCCTTCTTTTTTTTGTCTAGCTAAGACCTGCATGCCTTCTGTATCATACTGTGCCATTTCTATGGTAACTGTGCAGGCAAAGCGAGAGCCTGATTGCTTTCCTGCAGGCAATAAGAATAGGAGGTAAATTAAGTTAATGCTTGGTACAGCACATCACTTGAGGTAGACCCTTGTTCCTCATCACTGTACCGTTACTTAGTAGTATTGTACCGAGAGGACTGTTAACACAGCATAGGGTAGGCTGCTATTGTTACATGCTTATACCATATAAGTTTCATTCAACCAATGACAATGGGTCAGCTACATTTTTTTTATATTGTCTGTACTTTTGATCCCTTGGAATATTATAATGTGCTACCTGTACAACAGAAAGGACGATTTCAGAGGCAAAACTCTCAATAAGATCCTGTAGTGTTTGGCCTTGAAAGTCTACATATGTAGATTTCTTCAAATTAGCTTTTTCTTTTTTTGGTGTACAAGTTTCAGTGGCAAATATTGTGCCTACGTTTCAGCAAAAATAACTCACACTTGCCACTCCTGGGGAGAAATATTTTACACAAAGAGTATCTGATCCTAAATTGGGTGACATTTAGTCATCGTCATTTTAATTTTTTTGTATCTGTTCTGCTGCTCTCCTCCAACCTTTATTCAGACACTTCCTGTGTAAATGCACGCACTCTAGCATCGGCTACACATAGTTGCTCTGGACTGGCTTTCTGAAATGCTTGTGTGATGTGTGTCAGCATGGCTGCTTGTAATCTTCACCAGTGCTGCATGTGACAGGGTAACAACACAGGAGCAGCACTGGGAGACATTTGGCACCCCCATAAACAGGAAGTGCCTGAACAACCTCCTTCATGGCAGGATCACTAGGTAGTATTTTAATCAACTTTCGAAATCGAAGCTTATGATCTTTTAGTCATTATACTATCACTAAACCTATTCTGCAAATGAAAAGGAATAAATAGCTTTGGGTCCTCTCGCTCTCTCTCTCTCTCTCCCCTTACAAATAATACATTACAAAGGATTCTCCGAGCACTATGTGCAAGCTAAAGAGGCACAACAGAGCTGATTGAGTTGTTACAATTTGTTAAACTGACGGT
This sequence comes from Nanorana parkeri, assembly GCF_000935625.1. Taxonomy (NCBI): domain Eukaryota; kingdom Metazoa; phylum Chordata; class Amphibia; order Anura; family Dicroglossidae; genus Nanorana; species Nanorana parkeri. Next base: position 606,426 of record NW_017306580.1, read on the forward strand.
AATGGGGGAAAAAAAATTCTATTAACCTGAATCTAGATTAACCCCACACCATAAATACATCGCAGCTTTAACATTGGTGACATCACTATTGGGCAGAAACTTTCTTGTGCTACAAGCTGCGGCTCTGTTTATAAGCCATCAGCCACTGAAAATCTGTGTCGAAATGTAAGTGTAAACGCAATGTATTTCTCTTATTTGCTCCCTTTAAATCAGGGATGTCCAAACTGCGGCCCCCCAGCTGTGGTGGAACTACGAATCCCATGAGGGTTTGCAAGATTCTCAGACCTGTCTCCCGGAGAGAGAAGCTTCATGGGATTTGTAGTTTCACCACAGCTGGAGGCCGGAGTTTGGACATCCCTGCTTTAAATATTTACTTGAACGCTTTTTGTTATGTCTGTTCAGTACGTGTCTGTTGATCCTGCCATAATGCAAGTGAGCTGAGCTGACAGTGTCGCACTTAAGTCTCAAACAATGCTATCTGGAATTCACTCTGTGGACTACAGAACCCTTCCTCCTTATGTTATAGAGTATAGGTATTCTGTAGTCCTAGGTCATAATGCTGTGCCTCCACAAATAGGGTGCAGTGACTAGCAGGGTTATTCACAAAAGGGTGAAGAGTCTGGAGAAGGCAGGAGAAGTGAACAATCTAGGACAACATAGCTGGCATGGAAAAATTCTCCAATTCAGCTCACTTTCCAGTTCAGCTATGTTGTCCTAGATTGTTCACTTCTCCTGCCTTCTCCAAACTCTTCACCCTTTTGTGAATAACTCTTAAGTGTTGTCACGCTAGCACAGGAAATGTGTTACTGATCAGATCAAATCTAAGGACGGATGAGCTGCAATATATTAATTTTTTTGGGTTAGGATACACTATATAAGTATATGATAAAAAGCATCATTTTAGTTTTCACTTTATTGTCGGGGTAAATCTGTATACAGATATATTTTTCTGTTGCCTCGAGATAAAAATATAAAATGCATGCTGATTGAACCGTGCCTTGTGATGCGGCAGATCTGAGGTCTCTGCTCTTTCTCCCCAGTGACATTCTGCTGAAGACATGATTGATATAAAGGCCTGGGCCGAGTACATAGTAGAATGGGCTGCCAAGGACCCATATGGTTTCCTTACAACGGTGATCCTGGCCCTCACCCCGCTCTTCATCGCAAGTGCAGTGCTCTCCTGGAAGCTGGCTAAAATGATTGAGGTCAAAGAGCGGGAACAGAAGAAGAAGCAGAAAAGACAAGAAAACATTGCAAAAGCAAAGAGAACAAAGAAAGATTGAGCGGAACGGGCTGGCAACATTAAAAACTGTTTAAAAACTAAGACGCTTTTTATACATATTATTTTCTTCTAATGATTGTGGAATGTCTGACCAATTTGGATACTCTTAGCAGCGTTTTAAACACTTGTCACTGCAGAAATATCCTGTTATCTTTTCTCCTGAATACTAATGACATGATTTAATGGTCTTTTTTTTAATTCCTTGTGCGTTTACTGTTCAGCTGCGTTGGCTTTCTCTGTCATAAAGTTTGCATACATAAAAGGGTTCTTACTCTTCTCCATTTGTAGGCAGTAATTAATTTAGAGGATGTTCTGTGTGTATCTACGGGAATATACTTTCTACATCATAGGATTGGTTTAGTAAACAAGTGGTAGGCATTTACCAGACTCGGAAGATCTTAGGCATCAGTTGGCTGTGGTATTAGTTGCTGGATCCTCATTATTTTTCACTCATTCAGCCATTTCAAAGTAATCATAAGAGCAAAAGCCATATCATCAAATCCAACATGACCTAGGCCAGAGGAAGCCAGCTACATAGGTTTTGGAGGCAATGGACAGATTCTCAGCAAGATTCTAAAACAAGCCCATACTGAGCTCTGTAGCCAAAGGAACTGTAGAGAAGCTCACCCAAAACATTTACAGTAGAAGCAGAAAGTCGGTGTCTCAGCATCTGAGCTTAATCTGCTCCCTCTTCCAGCTGAAACTCTGCAGCCTTGTAATCTGTAATGTATACACAGAGCAGATATTTTAGGAGGGGAAGGAAGATGCACAGAGACCAGACTTGGACTACTTCAGTGCTTTGCTTGTGAACTTTGAAAATGAATTGCTCCACAGTGTATATATATATATGTGTATATATATATATATATATATAAGAATTGATTATCACATGTCCAGACTCCAGAACAGTGTATTATATGTATAGTGTGGAACAGCTGTATCCAATTCTGCATACCTGGCTTTATATTATAAAGTTCTTATAATATAAAGCCAGGTATGCAGAATTGGATAGATTGGACCCACCCCTCTGACCTCTACATCACTAGTGTGATGCTATAGGAGTCAGCAGATGGAACTGCATTGTGTGACAGGTATGCAGGCATCTAACACTCCCATAAATACAATTACAGAAACTGCGAAGGGGAGGATATTGGTATTTATATTGGACTGAGGAACAAGGTGCCTGGGATCAGCGGAAATGATGACTTCATTATTGATTCCCAGCTACTTGGAAATCCTCTTAGAAGTGCTATCATACTCTTTAGGAACTACTACCATTAAAAGGACAGGTGGTCAAGCAAGTAACTCCCTGTGCAGATGGTATGGTCATCCGATGCACTCCAGCAACTTCAACTTCATAACGGCAAAACTGAGATGAGTAAACAATTTTACAGTAATGTAATGAAAAATAAAAACAGTTTAAAACCAACACGTCTCTATATTAAATGTGTATCATCTATTTTAGGTAGGTAAACACCTTTTATTTATGGTAGGGTTAGCTTGTCAATTTGTTTCCGTGTGGTGTACTTGCACACTATGGGCCGGCACAGTGAAGGGAGCATGGAGGCATGGCATCTAAGAGCTTGGACTTGACAGACTGTCCACTAGTTCTAAACTGGTATTTCTTCTACAAGGCATATATTCTTATGGCCAATACGTATTTTGCCTGTTTATTCCCAACAACATGTTTTATAGGTGCAGTTTTCTTTAAGATAATCAAACTGGCTGTTTTGGGCAACACTTTTTAAGATCTTTAGATATATCCTGTACACATCTCTACATAGTTACATAGTATTTGAGGTTGAATACAGACAATAGTCCATCAAGTCCAACCCATTAGGATCTCATTCTAGGAGTACCTGTACCCCTGTATATTACGGTCCCTTAAGAAATCGTCCAAAAGTTTCTTGAACAATTCCACATTATTTGCTGAAATCACCACCTGTGGCAGTGAGTTCCAGACCCTAACTGATCTTACTGTGAAGAACCCCCTTCGCCCCTTGTGCTGGAATTTTTTTTCCACCAATTTTAGGTGGTGGCCTCTAGTTTTTGTAATGGAGTTAATTTTAAACAGTTTATCGCTAATGTTGCTACCACCATTGAACATCTTGTACATGGAAATCATATCCCCCCTTAATATCCTCACCTCTAGTGTGAACATGTTTAAATTTAGTAGCCTTGTCTTGTAGCTCTGGTCCTCCATACCCCTAATTAGTTTGGTTGCCCTCCGCTGGACTTTTTCCAACTCAAGGACATCTTTTCTTAGTACTGGTGACCAGAACTGGACCGCGTACTCCAGATGAGGTCGAACCAATGATCTATAAAGTGGCAAAATTATAGACTTGTCCCTGCAATACATCCCCTTTTTAATACAGGACAAGACCCTGCTAGCTTTGTTTACAGCAGCCTGGCACTGCAAACTACCTTTCAGTTTGTGGTCTACAATGACCCCCAAATCCTTCTCCATTTCTGACTTCCCCAGCGGCATACCCATAATTGTATAACCCATTTGTTTATTTTTAATTCCAAAGTGCATTACTTTGCATTTATCGACATTAAACCTCATCTGCCACATTAATGCCCACTCCCCTATTTTATCCAGGTCCTCCTGTAATGTTATAGTGTCTAAGTCCGTGTCTATTACCCTCCCTATTTTGGTGTCATCCGCAAACACGGAAATATCGCTGTTAACACCCTCCCCGATGTCATTAATAAATAAGTTGAACAATATGGGACCCAGCACAGAACCCTGAGGCACACCGCTCATTACACTAGCCCAGTCTGAAAAGGTGCCATTTACAGATACCCTCTGGACACGTTCCCGTAGCCAGTTCTCTATCCACGTACACACCACCTCATCTATGCCCATAGCCCTCAGCTTGTGTAGCAAGCGTTTGTGTGGTACCGTATCAAAAGCCTTTGAGAAATCCAGATATACCACATCCACCGGCTTACCTCCGTCCATATCTCTACTTACCCCCTCATAAAAAGTTAGCAAGTTAGTTAGGCAGGAACGGTCTTTCCTGAACCCGTGCTGATTGTCATTAACTATCCCGTTTTCCTGAACAAATTCTACCAGATAATCCTTTATTATGCCCTCTAGCATTTTACAAACTACCGATGTTAGACTGACCGGCCTATAGTTCCCAGGTTGGCACCTTGCCCCCTTTTTGAATATTGGGACTACCGTAGCCCTCCGCCAATCACTGGGGATCCTACCAGTCATTAAGGAGTCCTTAAAAATGAGGATTAATGGTCTAGTTATAACCTGGCTTAATTCCTTAAGTACCTTGGGGTGCAGGTTATCCGGACCCACTGCTTTGTTTGCATTGAGCATTTTAAGTCTTTGTTGTATCCCGGTTTCTGTCAACCACTGGGGTATATTTTGAGTTAAACTGGGAGTTTTATCATGTGTGTCAAACCCGTTTCCCTCCCGAGTGTATACTGAGGAGAAAAAAGCGTTCAGCGCCTCGGCCCTCTCCTTGTCGTTTGTGACTAGCTTCCCGCTTCCATCCTTTATTGGGCCTATCTGCTCCTTTCTCACCTTTTTACTGTTAATATATTGGTAAAATTTTTTGGGGTTCTTTTTACTATCTGCGGCGATATGCTTTTCGCACTCAGTTTTAGCTGCCCGGATTTCTAGTTTGCATTTTTTGTTACATTCTTTGTAGTTAAGGAACGCCAATGCCGTCCCTTCCGTCTTATATTTTATAAATGTCGCTCTCTTGTCCTTGACGTGTTGTTTTACAGTTTTATTAAACCATATTGGTTTAGTCTTTGATCTTTTATTTTTGCTCCCTAAAGGTATACACTTTGAAGTAGCAGTATGTAGTGTGTTTTTAAAACAATCCCACATCTGGTCTGTGTTTAGGTTTTGAAATAAGCTTTCCCATTTTATTTCCCTCACTAGGTTGCGCAGCTTATCAAAGTTGGCCCTTCTGAAGTTTAGGGTTCTAGTCCTTCCAGTACACTTCCCTTTTCTGTGTTCAATATTAAAAGTAAATCACATTGTGATCACTATTACCCAATGACTCCCCAATTACAATATCCTCGATTAACTCTGCATTATTAGTGACAATTAGATCTAAGATGGCATTTTTTCTGGTAGGAGTCTCCACCATCTGGTCCATGAAATTGTCGCGCAACATGTTTAGAAATCGCCCCGCCTTTGCCGAACCCGAAGTTCCATTGGCACAATTGATGTCTGGGTAATTGAAGTCACCCATCACGACTACATTGCCCTCTCTCCCAGCTATTCCTATCTGTGAGTGAAGATTGACTTCTCCCTCTTCCCCTATATTTGGAGGTTTATCGCAAATACCCACGAGAAGTTTACGGCTAGCGTCCGTCATATCTAGCTCCAGCCATAGAGTTTCCACGTCTTCCCCATTATTTGACGTGATATCGTCCCTTATATGCACATTTAGATTATTTTTTACGTAAATGCAAACACCCTCCCCTCTTCTCCCACCTCTGTCCCTCCTAAACAGGTTATACCCCTCTATATTAGTAGCCCAGTCATGCGTGCTGTCCAGCCAGGTTTCCGCTATACCCACTATGTCGAAGTCCTCTTCAATTAACCTAATTTCAAGCTCCTCTATTTTACCATAATGTTTGCATTATACTTTATCCATTTACAAGTAGACAATCTTTTTTTCCCCATAAACTTCTCTTTGTACACAGCTAGACTATACTGCCAGTCTCTGTTCGTTAGAGGCAAATAATGCAGACAGGATGTAAACAAACATAAAATCCCAACAAAAACAACTCCAGCTACAATGTTTTTTTTCTAAATGTAATTGTGTACATAGTGGGGACTGTGTAGGACTGATTGTAGATGTTTGTTGTGTTCCTGTTGAGATTTGAGTTCAGATTTTCAATACTGCCTATGTCCACACAGGAGATTTTTCATCACTTCCTTGTCTGACTCTTGTCGCCTAGATAGGAAGGAAGGGAAAAGTTGGGGGTCAGGACAAACATTAGAATTTCAGCTAGCTCCAGGGAATAGAGCGTGCTCAGTGTGTGTCTGATTTTCATACTTCCACTTATCTTCTATTCACTGAATTGTGTGGCTGCCAGCGTAATGTTGATGTTAAAACGGATCCTGTGAGAATTCAGGCGGGTTTGTTACCTGGTTCCAACCACTTCTCATTGGCATTCTCAGTGAATCTTCATACAGGATAGAATCATTTGACCGAAAGATGCAATCCTTCTGGAATTACTTGTGGTACTGGTTATTGTGTAACAATCTGCTTTACCTAAGAGAAGAGAACAGTGCCTCCTTAAATGACTGTAGAGCCTATAAAATACAGATGGAAAATTGTGATCATATACACAAGACATGCAGTTTTCACCTACTTATAATAAAATAACAGTGATTTCCAGTATTACCAAATGTTTTTTTTTTTGATATTGGGACTTGCATGGGGTTCTTCCTTTTTTTGTTGTTTTTGTTTTCAGTATTCTTGATTACATTTTTTTTTTCTAATAGTTCCAAATCACATACAATTAATATCAGAGTTGAACAACATTCTTCTCTATCTTGAAGGCAACAGTTACAAAAAAAAATTGTTAAAAACGTCATAAGTACCCCTTATATCCGCTATAAATTTCTTCCCGCACTCTTCCCTCCCATCCCCACAACCCCAGTCATCAAGCAACCTACCTCAACAAATGGGAAAATATTTATTTTTCTCCTCTCTCTCCCCCAATCCACATCCTAATCTTCAGGCCCTAACTTCCATCTAGTAATGTTATTTCAAAGTCCGCTGACATATACATTTATATCCAAGGGTCCCAGATTCTCTTAAATCTAAAGACTGTATTATTTAAAATTGCAGAAAGTTTTCAATTTATAATATACCAAGAACTCTTGTTCCTTACTTGATGCATATATGTGATTCTAGAGTTCCAAGCTCTTGCCAATGTCTGTTTTGCTGCAGTAAATATGAAAGTCACTAATTTGAATTGCATATTTGTACAACCCTCTGGTTTTAAATTAAGCAGCGCCTCCCAGGATTGCATCTTATTCGCCCACCCAATACTTTGCTAGTAATTCGATAAATACCTCTCCAGAACCCCTTACTTTTGGGACAACTCCATCATATATGTAACATTATACCCATCTCCTTGCATCCCTGAAAACACTTTGGGGAGGTTCCCTCTGAAAATGTGGCTTTTTTAAGGGGGACCATGTACCACCGAAACAGATCTTTATAGTTGGCCGCTATCGCATTGATTGAACAGTGTAATAACGTCCCAAATCTGTGCCCAGTCTTTTGGTTTCAATCGCCTATGCAAATCCTGTTCCCTTAGGAGCGCATATCTAGGTAAACTTAAATTTCCTTTTTCCATCAGCATCTTGTAGATAATGGATAGACTACCCCCCCCTTAGAGGGTCTCGTTTACATTTCCGTTCAAAAATCGTTAGTTACATTTTCTCCACCTTATAAACTAACATTGATTGTATAAAACTCCTAATTTGCAAATACTCAAAATCTAGAATGGGGTATCCCATACACAGCTTGATTTCTGCTAAATGACAATCTCTGATTGACGCATAAAGTCTTTTAACCTGTAGAGGCCAGCCTCTATCCAAATTTGGAACCTATTAGGTTCTTCAAACCCAGGAGGGAAGGAGGAATTTTTTTATAATAGTTGCCAAAGGCACATATCTAGAAACTAAGTTCCTCGAGTATCTAACCCTGTCCCAAATCGTGAGAGAATGCCTAATTATCGGATTGATATGTGTACGTTCTGAAGGTAGGATCCAAAGCATGGTCTCTATACCTATAGGGTTGACTTCTTCTGTCCCTATATGTACTCACAAAGGGGTAGCTGGACCCATAAAATAAGAAATCTGTGATGCAATTTGCCCCGCCTGGAATGTGGAACTCCAAGATCCCCTTTACTCCTGGGTTGATCTAGAACTTCCTTAGCTACTCATGGTTTTTTTTTTCCTTCACATATAAAAATGTAAAAACATCTGCTGAAGCGACTTAACATAAGTCGGAATATATTTTTTGGCAGCACCCGAAAAAAAACATAACTTGGCTAGCAGAATAATTTTTACTTCTGCTATTCTGCCCAGCCAAGATATCTGATACTTCTTCCAGGATTCCATCATCCGCCTCACCTGGTTTATAACTGGAAGATAATTTGCTTGATACAATTGATCATAATCTGCTGCTAAATACACATCTAGATAACCGATAATACGTGATTCCCAAGTAAAGGGATACAGGCCCTTAAGTCTTTGCAATCATTCTTGCAGTATAGAAATACCTAATGCTTTAGATTTAGAATTGTTCATTTGTAACCCAGAGACTTTCTCAAAGCTAGAAAGAAGCTTAAGTAGGTTCGGGAGCGAAATAATAGGGTTGGTTACAAAAAAAATGTTATCATCCGCAAATGAAGATATTTTATCTTCATACCCTCCTATTCTTAGACCAACAATATTGGGGTTACTCCTTGTAGCTATGGCCTAGGTTTTAATCACTAATAAAAATAATAAAGGAGACAATCGGCAACCCTGACGTGTCCCACGTTGCAGCAGGAACCTCTCTGAACTATATCCCGACTACTGTATAAACGCCTCAGGGTTGCTAGAAAGTTACTTGACCCATTTAATACAATTTGGTCCAAAGCCCCATTTCTGAAGTGTATAGAAGAGATATGGCCATAGTACTGTGTATAGAAGAGATATGGCCATAGTACTGTATCAAAAGTCTTACTAATGTCTATCGATAACAGGACACTAGGTACTTGTCTATGCTTCGCTAGGTACAATAAATGCAACAGTCTAACCCCATCTGTCGCTTGTCTCTTCGGCATAAACCCAACCTTATATCTCCAAATAAGGTCTGAAATACCCGTATTAATTCTAAATGCTACCATTGCCAGTATTTTCACATCCTGATTAAGAAGAGATATTGGCCTATAATTAACCTAATTAGTCTCATCTTTATGCTGCTTCGCTATCATAGTAACTGCTGCTGTTAATGACTCAGAACCCAAATGGTGCCTCGGATGGGTTTCTTATACAGCATGCACGTGGATGGGGCTCAAGGACAATGAAGCGCACTGCTGAACTGCTGTTAGGTTTGTGGTGCGAGCCCGAGATGACGAGGAGGACCTCCCTTGCAACCCCGTCTGATGACCACTGGGGTTGAGAACAGTAGGGTTCAGGCAGGGGATGCACGAGTGCCAGATGCGGAATTGTAGGTCACAAGGTCTACTTGGTGACCTAGCAGAGTAGCCGCCGTGCTTTAAGGGTAAGGCAGAAGGAAGCGTAAGAGACTAGCCGGGTCAGTAGCGTGCGGGCAATATGGTACAAGGGGTTAAACCAGAGCGAAATCCAGAGACAAGCCGGGTCGGTAACAAGCGAGCAGCAGAGCGCAAGGATAAGGCCAAAGAGAAGTCCAGAAACAAGCCGGGTCGGTAACAGGGAAGCCAAGGGAACAAGAACCACAATGGGCAAGGAACAGGAGCAAGGCAGGGTGAATGACCAGAGAGAGCAAGCACAGCACGAACATCCAATGGTGGCTGAAGATCACCCAGCACTGAATGAGCGTCCTGCAGCGCCTTATATAGGCTGAGGATGAGCTACTGCGCATGCGCCGGCCCGATTACGTCACCGCGCCGCACCGACGTGATGACGTAATCCCGCGCGACGACGCAATCCGCCGGGCCTTCTGTCGTCTGCGCCTGCGCAACCGGCCCGTGCTGCCGGATCACCTCTCTGCCTATGTCCCCGCAGAGGGACACGGCATCTCCCACAACCAGGTACCCGACACTGCATTTGTTAACAATATTATTGAGCTATGAATGTTTCCTAATAAATTACAAAGTATTATGAAAGGGGAACTAAACTCACCTCCGCCAGCTTTCTTACGCTCTTCTTCCAGGTTCAGATTCTTTGGCCATCTTGATTGGCTAAGCAGAACTGAATAAACTCCCTCAAATGTGCACAGCAGTCCATTCATCCTGTTACCCCGCACTACTTTAAATCCTACTTTTTTTTAAATGCAAAAACAAAATCCTACATTTTCAGGGAGCTGTGTACAAATAAAATAGCATTCAGTACACAGATAGACAATGGCATGCTCAATATATTGTATGATAATCTTCACATCTTTGAGAATAAGTGTTTGGGACCATCAGCATTCCTGGTAATCAGGTAGGCAGGTTTTTTTTCAACCCACCCCTTTATTTCTGCTATTAAAATCAAGATGAATTAACTTTAAAGAGAAGAAAATACAGGATTGGACACTCGTATACAATGTGTTACAACTCAAAGTTTATTGAAACTTAAAAACCAGAAATTATATTGCAGTTTCAAAGAATAATCAGGGTTCCATACTAGTTATAGATAAAAGGTGTGGAGGAGAAGGAGTTCATTACACACCTATACACCCCCTGTGGTTAAATCTTTTCTCCACCAGTTCTAGGTGGTGGCCTTTAGTCTTTGTTATGGAATTTACAGTAAAAAGTTTATTGCAGGTGTTGCCACCACCACTAAACATTTTGTACATCAAAATCATGCCCCCCC
>NW_017306580.1:617433-624975 GCF_000935625.1 Nanorana parkeri
CCCCCCCTTAATCACCTCACTTCCAGCGTGAACAAGTTTAAATTTAGTAACCTTGTCTAATAGCTTCGGTCCTCCATCCCCTTAATTAGTTTAGTTGCCCTTCTTTGGACTCTCTCCAGCTCAACGACATCCTTTCTGTGGATTGGTGACCAAAGGATTTACTAAAGGATTTTAGATGGTTCACACAATAAATTGTGTAAAGAATCACGTCAACTATGCAATCATGTGAGAAGAATATCCCTGTGTACTAAATTCATCTACATATACAGGTGAAACTCGAATAATTAGAATATTGTGCAAAGTTCATTTATTTCACTAATGCAACTTAAAAGGTGAAACTAATATATGAGATAGACTCATTACATGCAAAGCAAGATAATTCAAGCCGTGATTTGTCATAATTGTGATGATTATGGCTTACAGCTCATGAAAACCCCAAGAACCCCAAATCCACAACCTCAAAAAAGTAGATTATTACATGCAATCAATAAAACAAGGATTGTACATAGAACAATATCGGACCTCTGAAAAGTACAAGCATGCATATGTACTCAGTACTTGGTTTGGGCCCCTTTTGCAGCACTTACTGCAATTACTTTTGCACGATATTCTAATTATTCGAGTTTCACCTGTAAGTGGACGATTGAAGTGAATCTTCCCACGAATATAATTACAGAATTTCAATTCTGTTCAGACAGCACAGGCACATATTCACACTGCACTGCACTGGTCAAGAAAATCGGTAAAGCATGCACCCAGTCTCCTGATTGCACACTAAAGGAGCAGCAGCAGACTTGTTCGCCCATTCTGAGTGCTGCTGTATTGCAGATCGAAAGAGGTTTATACCAGAGCCAATTTCAAATACTTACATTTGAGCCATATGAGAAGCTGATTTTGCGGCAGCCTGCAAAGAGCCACATCGGCCTGAAACCCGAATCTTTCTCTGAGCTGCGGGCACCTTTAAACAGGCACAGGCTGCCCGCAGCTCAGAGGAAGATCCGGGCGGTGCAGCTGCTCGAGATCGCACTTGAAAAGGACCTCGGTCAGAAAATTTAAAGTGCTAATGTCGGCACTGAGTGTCTTGTGTCCGGGTGCCCGCTGGCTAGGCACCCGGACACAACACACCAAAACCGGACGGGTGGCAACCCTCCTTGTTACAAGTACTTTTCAAATAACAGGAAATCTGAAACACATCAGCATAAAAACACTCAAAAACAGGTCATTATATTATACATGTCCAAGCTTTGATTCCACTGAATGCACGCAACTGAAAACATTGGGCTAAACTGAGTGACATCATCAAGGGGCTATATTAGGTCTGAAGAGCCACAGAGAAAGGGTTAAACATTTCCTGAAGTATAGAGCTGTAAAGCTACATACGTAAGATAAGATTTTTATTAACTACAGAACAGCCTGTGGCCTTGTTCAGTTTAAATTTTAAACCTCATACGGCCACTAGGAAGAAGCTAGAGGACTCCATGTGGGCCAAAAAATGCCATTAGGACATGGCTGATCCAAATGTTTAAAACACTTTTAAAATGGCTTGTACATGTTCTGTCAGTAACAGAAAAACACACCTACATTAAAAGGATACTAAACTTTGTAAAGTTTTCCTTTAAAGTGACACTAAAGTCAGTAGTTAAATCTTAATACATTCAGGTCCCCTAACTATTGGTATATCTTATTTGTGTATCACTCGGCTGTAGATCCTCATATCATCTCTGAATTGGTGCTGACACTGTCCTTCCTTCTGGAGGGGGGCTACTGTTGTTCCCCGTGTGTGTTGTAAAGTAGCCACCGCTCCAAGCTCACTCCTGTGAGTAAACTAAACATGGGATTGTAGTCTACCACGGGAGTGATCTTGGAGCAGTGGCTACTTTACAACACACGCAGGGACCACGGGGACCAAAAGTAGCCACCCTCCAGAAGGAAGGACAGTGTCAGCACCAATACAGAGATGATTTAAGGTAAGATACATATTTGTTAATAGTGAAGATTTCACTCCTGAGTTTAGTGTCACTTTAAGTTAGCCACCAGCCAACCAAATTTATACTCTGTCCATGTTTCTGCAAAATCCCACAGAAAGGCACTGCAAACTCTGATGCTGGTCCCTTACTTCTGTGTATACACAAAGAGGATGCCAATAATTCCTCTGGAGAGGCCACTTCTTATGGGTCCCGACACTAAGCGACCTCTCCAAAGGAATGAATGGAATTTTTAGGCACAAAGAAAGCAGGGGACAGGCCAGAGAGTTTGCAGTGAAAGCTGTTTGGTATCTCATGGACAGGACAGTATGGATCTCAAAAGGAACATGAATACAAGTATAAAACTTTGGGGGTGTGCTGGGGTAACAACAGATTACTCTGCAAAAGTATTAATATGCTGCATTGAATTACATCTGTGAGCTCTTCTATTCTAAAAATATCAGTGTTTTAAGACAGCAAGGACTTTTGTGACCTCCATATCGTGGATGACATAGTATTGTAGACGTAATATGATGAAGATGGACAGCTATCTGTTGATAAAATATATTGAATCCGATTTATCTGACTATTAAACATTATCCAATTTTCCTTTATAACCCACAAATCAGATCTGCAATGCTGAACACATTGCTGAAAAAAATACACACAGTTTGTGGCCCGAGCATCACATATTCCATAACTAGCTCTCAATCATAAAAAGACTTTGTAGTATCAATATTATATATTGTTGTTTTCAGTAATGAAATACGAATACATTTTGTCCCGGAACAAGGAACACTATTCTGTTTTCCAGAGGTTGTGCTACTTTTTCTGCGGGTTCCAGGATCCAGGCTCAAATGTGCCAGCAGTACTAGTTGGTTCTTCGGAGGGGGTGTGCTTGCCATAAACGGAAGCAGAGGCGTGTCCTAAAACCTGTGTTTTCATTGGCTCCCTGGGAAGTCCTTTGTCTTCTATACCCTGCAGTTGTTTTTCCCGCTGCATAAGATCCTGTACTTTGGCACTTACTTCCTGCCTTGCGTGTTCATTCCTGAGGATTTCCTGATATGCAAAAAAGATATATAGATAACCATTTCAGATAATTGCATGAACATGAAATGACATTCAATTGATATTTTAGAAGTCAGCAAGTCTGCTGGTCATTGAGCGGATTAACCCTTTAGTGACATAGCGTTAGATGTCAGCACCAATACAGAGATGATTTAAGGTAAGATACATATTTGTTAATAGTGAAGATTTCACTCCTGAGTTTAGTGTCACTTTAAGTTAGCCACCAGCCAACCAAATTTATACTCTGTCCATGTTTCTGCAAAATCCCACAGAAAGGCACTGCAAACTCTGATGCTGGTCCCTTACTTCTGTGTATACACAAAGAGGATGCCAATAATTCCTCTGGAGAGGCCACTTCTTATGGGTCCCGACACTAAGCGACCTCTCCAAAGGAATGAATGGAATTTTTAGGCACAAAGAAAGCAGGGGACAGGCCAGAGAGTTTGCAGTGAAAGCTGTTTGGTATCTCATGGACAGGACAGTATGGATCTCAAAAGGAACATGAATACAAGTATAAAACTTTGGGGGTGTGCTGGGGTAACAACAGATTACTCTGCAAAAGTATTAATATGCTGCATTGAATTACATCTGTGAGCTCTTCTATTCTAAAAATATCAGTGTTTTAAGACAGCAAGGACTTTTGTGACCTCCATATCGTGGATGACATAGTATTGTAGACGTAATATGATGAAGATGGACAGCTATCTGTTGATAAAATATATTGAATCCGATTTATCTGACTATTAAACATTATCCAATTTTCCTTTATAACCCACAAATCAGATCTGCAATGCTGAACACATTGCTGAAAAAAATACACACAGTTTGTGGCCCGAGCATCACATATTCCATAACTAGCTCTCAATCATAAAAAGACTTTGTAGTATCAATATTATATATTGTTGTTTTCAGTAATGAAATACGAATACATTTTGTCCCGGAACAAGGAACACTATTCTGTTTTCCAGAGGTTGTGCTACTTTTTCTGCGGGTTCCAGGATCCAGGCTCAAATGTGCCAGCAGTACTAGTTGGTTCTTCGGAGGGGGTGTGCTTGCCATAAACGGAAGCAGAGGCGTGTCCTAAAACCTGTGTTTTCATTGGCTCCCTGGGAAGTCCTTTGTCTTCTATACCCTGCAGTTGTTTTTCCCGCTGCATAAGATCCTGTACTTTGGCACTTACTTCCTGCCTTGCGTGTTCATTCCTGAGGATTTCCTGATATGCAAAAAAGATATATAGATAACCATTTCAGATAATTGCATGAACATGAAATGACATTCAATTGATATTTTAGAAGTCAGCAAGTCTGCTGGTCATTGAGCGGATTAACCCTTTAGTGACATAGCGTTAGAAAATTTATTAGTTCCTGGGGACCGGAGCAATTTTGCCATTTTTGCGGTGTTTGTTTAACCATATTTTCCATCCCCTTCATGCATTGCACCTACACATATTATATACCGTTCTTTTAAAGGACAAAATGGGCTTTCATTAGATGCAACACATGCATTTTGCGAGTTATAGGTCACAAAATACAAGGCGTGAAATACAGTTTTAGAATGTGGTATGTTTGTCTCCTATCTTTAATAGCCGTCTAATCACTATATTTTCTTATTTTGTTATTAAACATTTTTTTAAAAAACTTTTTTTTTTTTTTTTATTAAAAAAAACTTAAAACTTTTTTTTAAAACTAGGGGGCACTAAGGGGTTTTTATTTACATGGATTTTTTATACCAAAGTATTCTGATGAGACGCTGTATTCTCCTCAGAAATACTTTGTATCACTTTTGTAATACAATGATCCAACTTGCAGCTCCACAACATCGTAAGCTGCAAACCGGCTCAGTGGCTATCACAGTGATCACAGTGCTGGGACCCCTAATCTGCTGTTGAGGGTCTGCCTCGGACACTGGGGGACCCAGCAACAGCATTAACTGAATGAGCGCTGAATCCTCCACGGACCAGCCCTCATTCTACCGCATGACGGGCTTATTCGGTCGCCGGTCTTTAGTGAACTGAAAGACCCTGACTGAGTAATCCCGTTATCGACTGGGGAAGGGGTTAAAGTTCAGGTTGCATACAAGTTTACATAATCTCATGCTATGTTCACTTGGTATTCCTTTGTTGATCTAGAAGCTGCAGTAGTATCTTTCCACCTTGTCTTAACTAACCCCTTCATGACTGAGGCCCTTTTTTCCATTTTTGCACCCATGTTATATTCCACATTTTAGGCCTGAAAATGACGTAAAACCCCCCAACATTATATATTTTCTGAATGCCAAAATGTATATGCACTTAGAGCTAGAAAATTAATCTGAGAGACAAAAGGATTCATTTTTTTGAGTAAAGAACTTTTCTTCCTGTAGCACATATATTTCCAAGTATCCAATGAATTCTTAAAGTGGACCTCTCAGCAACTTTACAAGTCTGGCAAGGCCAAACTCTGCCACACAAATCATAAAAACGCACTTTAGTTCTGTAGTGTGGTAGTTAAATAAGAAAATAAATAAATTGCACTTTTAGATTAGAAAAAAAATATGATCAAGAGAACATAATCAGACAAGTAATACAGCCAATATATTAATAATACAGCCAAAAAAACAATTGTTAGCCTACTGAAAAACAATTCTCCTTTTATATGATCATGGAAGAAAAAAAAGGAAACCTAAAATGTCATTCCTACATTTCACACACTTCCACCAGATGCCGTTATCTTCAGCCAAAGCATCATCTCAGAGAAAAAGGTGAGTCTTAGTAGAAATGGGATGGGGATACAAAACAAACTGAGCTTCCTAAAAGCCAATTATATCATTTTTATGTAACCTTTCACTCATGTCTCTCTCCAGGAGTGATCCCAGGAAGACCTGACACACACTATGAACATTTATTACATTTGTATAGACCTGGGGTGAGCAACCTTAAACACTCAAAGAGCCATTTGGACCAGTTTCCCACAGAAAAGAAAACACTGGGAGCCACAAAACCCTTTTGTCATCTAAAATGAAGATAACACTGCATATATCCTTTTTTACCTTTATGCTATGTATAGGTATATGTGGGCATAGTAACGCACTAGACTCTGGGCTTAGTAACGCACTAGACTCTGGGCTTACCTGAGACCCTGCAGAGCCCACCTGAGAGTGACCCTGCAGAGCACACCATAGATCCTGCACAGCCCATCTGAGACTCTCTATGGTGGGCTCTGCAGGGCCTCAGGTGGACTGGTCCCATGGACAGGAAGCCGCAGCAGAGGGATGAAAGAGCCACATGCGGCTCCGGAGCCGCAGGTTGCTGACCCCTGGTATAGACTGACTTATAGTTACATAGTTGAAAGAAAAAAAAAAGACACAGGCCCATCAAGATCAAGCTTTCTACGTGTGTGAGCGTGTGTTTTATGTCTTTGTAAAACGAGCCCTACAAGCGTAGGCCAATTTGCTGTAAGAGGGTAAAAAAATCTTTTTCGTTCACTCCTCTCCTTCAAGCAGTCATAGTGACTGCTTGATATAAACTGACAAAAAAAAAATGTTTCTTCTAGTTTTTTTATATTTCATTCAAACTAAGTGAGGCGTTAGGGCTATATAATTATATCAAAATGTGTACCTATCTGTCCTCTAAAAAACAATATATAATATGTGTGGGTACATTTAGTAAGAAAGTATATTACTGACGTGGAAGAATCACACAGTAAAAATTTAAAAAGTGTGTCAGTCATTTCTGAACAGAAACGGAAAACTAGCTCAGTCATGAAGGGGTTAAGATTAAACCTCTTTTTGTCCAATCTTAAATCATGGCCATGTGTCTTCTTTAGGGACCTTAGAAAGAACAGGTTATTACAGTCAATATGGCCACCTTTGATGTATTTATACATTGTGATCATATCGCACCGCCTTAAGTGCCCTTTTTTTCATAGTGATGTAATATTTGTAATCGTTCCTCATAGCCAGGGCTTGAAAAATCTGCTCGTCCTCTCGTCTGTGACGACAAGACGGTGGAGTCGAATGAGTAGGTCCTGAGATCCGCTGGGCCCGGTGTGGCCGGGACCAGCACGGCTGCTCTGTGATAGGAGATCAAAGGAAGATCAGTACACGATTCTCTGGGGGTCCCTAGGTAACATTAGGGGTCTTAGAGACCCCTGATGTCTCCATAAAGAGGACCTGTCATGTAAATTAGCTATCACATAGGGGGCTTCTTAGCTACCCATGTGATAGCAATAAAGTTAAGCATAAAAAAAAACTCCACTAATTATTTTATTTTTTATCCCCTGCCCCCCACATACACATGCAAATATACGTGTGCCTACGTGCGAAAACTACGATTGCGCCTATTGTGCTGTACAAGTCACATATCACCGTGAACGTCGGAGTGAGGGCAATAACTATAGGGCCATTAATTACTGATAACACTAAACCAATGAGCAGTAAAAGCGTTGCCTATTGCCAGTTTTCGGTGTGGTCGTTTTTTTGCGATTTTGTGGGCGTGCGCAATTTTAAGGCCTGACATATATTATATATATAT
>NW_017306580.1:625015-655558 GCF_000935625.1 Nanorana parkeri
AATTATATATATATATATACATACATACATATACATACACACACACACACACATTATATTTATATTTTGGTGTCTATTTACCCAACGTGACCCCGTCTTTTATATTTTACCAAAAATATGGGTAAGAATAAATGTTTTTTTTAACATAACACAGGGAAAACTTTTTCCCCCCTAAATTTACGGTACTTTTTTCATTATATATCAAAAAATAAAAACCCCAGTGGTGATAAAATACCACCAAACAAAAGCTCTATGTGTCCCTAAAAAAATGTTAAAATACATTGCAAGGCTATAGTCCGGTCATGCTGACTGGTGACATTTTTGACTGACTGGTGAGACACCCTAAAAATTTTCAGGCCCTGCTCATAACGGAGGTCCTCCAACCCTTATTAATTTTGATGCCCTGCTCTAAACTCTTTCTAGTTGAAGGACATATTTTCTGTGGGTTGGTGGGCAAAACTGAACTGCATATTCAGAACTATAAATGTAACACTGGAATATACTCCCTCTTGAATACAAGCGATTAATCTTCTAGCTTTGTTAGCTGCAGATTGGTATTGCATGCTGTTGCTCAATTTGTTTTCATCACAGGTTCACCCAGAGGAGCTACTCCCAAAGATTATGTTGCATGCATATTTTTAGCGCCCAAATGCATAACTTTACATCTTTTAATATTAAACTTCATCTCCCATGTATCACAGAAATATCAAGGGCATTAAGAGTAGAGGAAGGTCGTGAGTAAATCACCCCATATATACATACAGTGTATATAACAGAGAACAGAAATTCTTTTAGCACCACCCGGTTGTTAGAACCTAGGGGAGGGGGCTTTCAACTGGCACTGGTGCACATATGAACATAGATATACACTGAGTGGCCAGATTATTATGACCACCTGATGTTTGTAGACAAATTAGCTATAATTAGCTATAATTTCGCGCTGAAGTTGCTAGAGGGCCAGACCATTATAAATAGGGAAGCAGGTTGTTTACCACGACTGTAGAAGTGATTTCTTTCTGAAGATACGGGTAAACAACACGATTTAACAGCCTTTGAAAGTGGGGTGATTGTTGGCGCTCGGAGCCATGGAGCGAGTATCAGCAAAACAGCAGAATTTGTTAAATGTTCAAGAGCAGCTGTTGTTAAAGTGTTTAAAGACTGGACTGTCACCCGAAAATCTGGGTCTGAACGTGCGAATTGTGGCCGCCAGCGACTAGTCAATGTTAGGGCAGAATGGAGAAGTGGCAAGACTGGTACAAGACAACAGAAGGGCAACAGTGCATCAAATTACTGCAGATCTTAAATCAGGGATCCTCTCAAATGATCTCTGAACGCACTGTTCGCCGTACACTGCATCAAATGGGACATGGAAGACGAAGGCCTGTTCGAACACCTCTGCGGTCTGCCGTTAACAAGATAAAACGTCTCCAATTCGCACACAGGAACACAAGGATTGGACAGTCGAGCATTGGAAAAGTCATGTGAGTACATACCCTGTACAAGCTGGTCCCATTGTAAGATTGTTACTGACATTATATATGGCAAAATGTAATTTATTTTATTATGTCTTTGAATCTTGCCTTAATAGCATCTTTTATGGTGTGGAATCCTCCTGAAGAAGCTGTTTATCATCGAAACATTTTGAGGAACCAATAATGCAACATCGTTCTTTCAACACACAGTTTTTGGAACCATCTTTACCCTAGGACCATTGATTTATATTATGGGACTTTGACCAGCATGCATCAATTGTGATTGTAATGCAATGTGTGTGTTTTTACTTAATTAGTTGTAAATAAAAGTTTTTGTTTTAAAACTTGGTCGTCTGAGTTTGCTTTGAAAGTCCTCTCCCCCAGGTTCTTACAAACGGGTGGTGCTAAAAGAATGCCTGTTCTCGGTTATATATTCATCTCCCATGTAGCAGACTACCGCCTATTTTATCTAGGTCTTCCTGTAATGATGATACATTTTATTTACCTGCTTAATTTGGTATCATCATCAAACACCAAAACAGAATTCTTAGCTCCAACCTCAGTATCATTAATAAACAAATTAAACAGCACTCTGACCCCAAGACAGCGGCCTGGGGCATACCATTTGCAACCGTAGTCCAATTAGAGAATGAGGCATTTATCACTATTCTCTGGACACGTTCCTCTAACCAGTTTCTATCCATGTACATACAATTTCTTCTCCACCAATAGACCTTAGTTTGTAAATTTAATGTTTATAAGGGATACAGTGTTGAATGTCTTAGCAAAATTCAGATATGCAACCATCTAAATTCCTACTCACTTCCTCAAAGAATGGTAACAGGTTGGTCTGACAAGAACGACCTTTAATAAATCCATTTTGGTTGTCACTTATGATACCATTATCTCTAACAGATTCTTAATTATTGTCTCTTACCAGCCCCCCATATATTTTTGTTCCACTATACTATCAAAACCCATCTTTTTTTGTTGTATAAACTGAATAGAAAAATGTATGTAATACATCAGCCTTCTCGTTATAACTTGTAATCAACTCCCCATGGTCATCTTCTATGGGACCTACGTGTTGTGTCCTGACCTTTTTTTACTATTCATATATATGAAGAGCATGTTTCAATTTGTTTTACGTACTGTTTTTCTATTTTAGTTGCAGCAATTGCTGTTTTGAATCTCTTATTCCATCTCTTGTTCTGAATTGCTTAGGGTTTCCCGTCCAATTTGTATTATTTTTTTTTAAACCAGACTTTACTAATTTTCCTTTTTTAACTAGAATGGAGTCACATAGGTTTTAAAATATTTATATATTTTTTTTATATTTGTTGCCTGTTGGAATACACTGGCAAATGCAGTTTTTTTTAAATGTCCTTCAAACATTCCCCCTGTCTTTTTTTTAAGACTATTTGATCCTACTGAATAATAGGCAGTAAAAGGTGCAGGTTAGTGTAGTTAGACTTTTTTTGAAATTTAGCATTCTTGCCATGCCAACATACCACACATTTGCCTTAAGCTTTCCTGTATCTTAAGGCAAATGTAATTACATTATGCTCACTATTACCCAAATTGTCTGCAATTTGCACATCTATAATGAGCTCTGTGTTGTTTGAAATTAATAGATTCTACAAAGCATTTTCCTAGTTGGGGCTTTCACCACCTGACCCATGAAATTGTCCTACAATAAGGAAATGACAAGACTTTCTTGAATTTGCAGTTCCATTAGTCCAATAAATATCAAGGTGATTGAAATTCCCCCATAATAGGGACATTACCGTTTCCCAGCCATTTTAGTCAGTGAAATCGGCTGAATCTCTTCCTTGTGTTTAGGGTGCCTATAACATACTCCCACAATTACTTCAGCATTTGATCCACTCATATGAAGCTCCAGCCATAATGACTGCATCATTACAATTCACATTAGTTATATCACTTCATACTCCCTCTCAAATTACTCCTAACATATAGGCATAACTCCACTACCTTTTCTATGAATCATGTCCCTTTGAAACAATGTGTACCCCTGTATACAAACATCCCAGTTATGTGAGCTGTCTAACCAGGTTTCTGATACTCCCACCAAGTCAAAATGTTGCTTCAGTAAAAGAAGTTCCAGCTCTGCCATTTTGTTTGCCACACTTCTTGCATCTGTGAACATACATTTTAATTTTGTGTTAGCATTTAATATTTTATTATTTATATTTTTACATAGTTACATAGTATTTGGGGTTGAATAAAAGACATACGTCCATCAGGTCCAACCCATATAGATCAAGTCCAACCCATATAGTCCTTGTGTTCTCTTGATTTACAATTCGATTCTGAAACACTTTTTGTATTAGACAGAGATAATGCATGCAGTCTCTTTGCCATCTAGTTTGAGCTGGCCTTCCCTTTCTGTTCCACCCACCTCTATATCCAGCTCCCTCTTTTACCCTGGCTCACTATATAGTATTCTTGTCTGATGCCCCCCCCCCTTTCCTTTCCCCAGATCCTAGTATAAAAGCTCCTCCAGCCTTCTAACCATTTTCTCCCCCAACAGAGCTGCACCTTCCCAATTTAGATGCAATCCATCCCTAGCTAGTAGATGACGGAAAAGTCAGCTCAGCAATAAGAAACAAACAAAAACATAAAAACCATTTGTTTCTCAGCCACTTCTTCGGCTCCAGGAACTCCCACTGTCTCAAAGGTGTGGCTCGTGTCCCAGAAAGTGATTGGCCCAGTAGCTTGAACATGAAAACTCAGAAGGGCAATTATACAGTACTTCTGCATTTTTACCAGTTATTATAACTTCCCAAATGAGGCCGATTCTCCCTAAAATATGTTGAATAGATTCCATTTGTTACAAATAAATGGGACTGTATTCCTTATTTTACATTTTAAAATTAAAAATCCCCCCCCCCCTGATGGCAATGATCTGCCAGTTACTGTAAAGCTCTAAGGACTTTACAAAGCAATTTGTTGCTTATGACGGCAGTCAAATACAGAAGGGAGCCCAGTCTACATTGTGATTGAAAGAATCCAAACACATTTCACGTTTTAATTATTATAATTGATCAAAGGTTGTTTGCTTCAAAATTGAATTTGAGAAAAATTAGGGCTGACATTGATTTGGCAACTGTTTACATTTTAGCTGGCAGAGGCACAACAAAATGCGGCTTTTTTCCACAGCCGCTCTTGGATGCTCTTTGCTGTTCTGAGCGGGACCCCCACTGTGGCCTAACTGTAACTTGCTAGATTTGGATAGATCAAAGAACACTGTGATGGGACATAAAGGTATTTGTAGTTCCATAAATCTTTGTATGAAGATGTTCCAGGCCACTGCCTTTATATGAGCTGCAACAGCAATCCTCTGAGGTGCAGACATGACCCATTCCCAGCCAGCAAAGTCCAAGCACACCGTAATAGTTGTATACCTGATACTGTACTTTAATTTATTTAAACAGGAGCCAATGAGCATCTCACACAAAAAAGCTTTGATACACTATTGACCAGATAAATCATTGAAGGTGCTCCAAATATTTGGCACACAGAACTCTGGGTTTTATAACTGCGCCTAATAATACTTCTAGTTGAAGGGTTTGAATAGTAAAATGCGACTAGTGTGTCAAATCTTTAAAAAAAATCCCAAATGGAATATGTCTCACAATCTGCGCCAAATAAATCATTTTTCAGATAACGAGTTGGTTAAAATTTGGCGCAATGGAGGCGAACAGTATTGTGCCAAGAGGAATCACGGTCAGTCACAATCATCTTTTCTGCAACATAATAGTTTATGTGAACTGCAATGCGTCACAATCAGATATGGCGTGTGACAATTTTCATTTGTCTACAACCACCAATCATAGTTTATCGGGCCCTATATGTCCAAAAGTATGTGGACACCAGACAATCAAATCTATATGAGCTTGTTGGAAATCCCATTCTAAAACCATGGGAGTTGGCAGCCACTTTTGTGGCTATAACAGATCCTAGCCTTCTGTGAAAGCTCTCCACAAGATTTTGGAGTGTGTATTTGTAATGTTAGTTACTAATGCTGGATGGGAAGACCTGGCATACATTCCAAATCAATGGAAAGGTGTTCCAAAGCATTAAGGCCAGGGCTTAATGCAGGTCACTTGAGTTCCTTCACACCAAACATGTCTTTATGGAGTTGTCTTTGTGTGTTTTTTTTCAGCTGGAACAGAAAAAGACCTTTCCCAAGCTATTACCAAGGATGGAAGTTCATAGTTACCTAAAACGCAGTCTTTCTTTTAACAAGTTTAATGTATGCTTATTAAAAATAAGGAAAAAAAACAAAACATACATAAAACATGTTAAAAGAAAAAGACTAGCAGGGTTATTCACAAAAGGGTGAAAGGTTTGGAGAAGGCCGGAGAAGTGAACAATCTAGGACAACATAGTTGATTTGGAAAAATTATCCAATTCAGCTCACTTTCCAGTTCAGGTATGTTGTCCTAGATTGTTCCCTTCTCCTGCCTTCTCCAAACTCATGACCCTTTTGTGAATAATCCTAGAGCAATGTAAACATAACATTGTTCCAGGACCTATACACATTAAAACATAATGCTTGTTTTAAAAAAAAAAGTCTGGAGCCAACATACACATTACGCAGTAAGATTTATAATGATATAATAGAGTGATTTTTGTATAAAACAGTTTGACTATGTTTACAGGAGGAGAGAGCAGAGTGAAGACCTTGTGATTCTCCTTTGTTGTCCAACCACAGGCACAGGCAGGTTGTAATGACAGCGTTATTGCTTAACCATAGTGGAGAAAAGCTAATCTAGATAGGCTATTTGGCAGAGGTCCCTGGGTCACAAGACTGACTGAACACAATAAAAAAAAAAAAAATTCTGTGTAAGGTACCACAATTCCCATATACCCATTTAAACAGTGTATTTAGCTGCTTTCATTGAGTTCAGCTATTACAATATACTCAGCCATCCTTTTTTTATGCTACACAGTGTATGAAATCAGTCATATGGCACATACTCACTAAAACAGGAGGGGAGAGGAAAAGATGGAGTGATTGTTCGCTTGCATGTAATTATCCAGGATCCCTGACCAGTCTTGGAAGTAATACTATATCACTAGTTCCGGACAAAATCACATCTGACACACAGAACATTTCTGCAAGCATATTACAGTGCCAGCCAATATCCAGCTACATCGCTCTTTAATTTTTTGGCATCAGCATCAAAGTATTCTGGCATATGCTAGATGAACAGTTGGCTCCCGTTATCTGTTTCACTTTGTTAGATGCAAGTAACTAGATTTACTCTGGTTACAGTCTAATTCTTAATTACTCTTACTCTGATGTGATCAAGGCTCAGGTGAAGCATGGATAAAATCAGCACAAGGGGGGTAGTGCATTTTATTTTTAAGCTTTCTGTAATTATAAAAAGAGACTACAGCCAGACATAAACCTCACAAAATAGAGGAAAGAGCCTGAAGAACAGGAAATGGGAATAAAAGAACTCTAGTGTGGCTTATAGGGCTTGTGTAATAGCTCACTCTTCTTGAAGATCATCAAATACTTTGGCCATATATGTGCAAGACTTAGACATGTAAATCCTACGCCCAGGGTCCAGACGCGTAGACATACAGTGAACACAAACATTGGCAAATGTGGTCATCATCTAGTGCCTTGAATATAGGATATCTGACCTGCCCATAGCGGTCTATCCAGTGTACCAGCAAAGGTGTGAGGACGTCTACTGAAATCACATCTGCTCCGAGTTTTGCATTTTTAGTTACTGGAGGTGTTGAGAAGGTAAAGGTGAGCTTTAGAAATACTTTGCTTAATCATTTCAGTTCCACTTTAATCCCTAAAGCTGAACTCCAGGCAAACAGCTTAAAACACAAATAAAATACACATAAGGGAACTGAAAGGATTTGTATGTCTGAGATTTACTCAGCCCTGCCTGGCAGTGTAAGAGACCTGATTTTTCTATTCCGAAGTTAAGTAACACTTATAGGTCTTGTTCCAGCCCTAACCTGTGACACAGAAGCAGCACACTTATGAGTTCATCACTGTCTTTGTTTTCTCCTACAATCAGCAAGTTCCCTGTAAGCACATGATCAATGCAGCACAACAGATTGGTTGCCTGTGGATTTCAAGAGGATGATACCAAGTGAAATTTGGTCCATTAGGTCCAAATGCACTGCTTGCATTTAAAAAAATGTTTACATGCATTTAATGATGTATATGGACTACAGAGCTGCAAAATCTTTGTCTTTTATAGTTGCCTGGCTGCTCAGCTTAAACATAATAATTTCAGATAGCCAACTTTGGATTAATAAGCAAGTATCACATGCAAAGTTCTCTTTCTATTGTAACTCAAGATAGTAACTTCAGAACAGCCACCATTTAGCGGCAAGGAAGTACTACAGAGACTGGGTGAAAAAAACCTCAATCAAATATATCAAAGGTTTGCTGCACAATGAATGAGAAGGCCAACGGGGGAGAAAGCACTCTGTTTAACAACTCACTGGATGGACAAAAGTGGGGCACACAATTAGCACTTTTCTTCACGTCAGTACCATGGCCAACACAAAAGGGCATCTGTGGTGGCAAGGTGAAACCTTATCCCTGAAAGCAAGTTCCTAAGGTAGAGTCCTTAACTGCTACCAGATCCAGGAACCCTAAAAATGCAGCCTAGACCCATGTTCAACAATGTAGGTTTCATTTTCCCTCACTCCTCCAATGTAAACTTCAACAACAGGCTAGGCTATTGAAGGCACCTTCTTGCTAATACATATATGAGTATGAGAGGCATTTGTAGTAATGGTAAGTATGGGGTGGCCCTGCTTTACAATTTCCATCAGGATACAGAGTTTAACTATGCACTCGTGTGGTTCTGTGAATGAACCAGTGTGGACATTCTCGAATACAAATTAGGTAAAAAGGATAGAGGCATGGGACTCAGGTCTCAGGAGTAGAAATACCGGTAATTAGAAGAGTAATAGATTTGTGCACCTGGTATATCATCAACTTATCAGAACCTAAAAGAGGACATAAGCCCACTAGCTGCAATTTATAACCTATTTCAAGGATCCGAATGAGGAGGAGCCTTTCCAAAAGGAATGGATAACATAATCTAAATGTATTGCTGCTGTGTTTCCCATAAATTCCAAAGAAAAGCATCCTCAGAGCAAGCCTTTAGCCTGTAAGGAACCAAGCATTAAAATCCCATTAACCTACAACCCAATTGCTCTGCTCTGGGGCACAGGAATGTACGTTCTAGACATATTTCATATTACCTGTTTGTACACCTTACATACATTAGTACAGGGACTGTCTTATTATACTCCTCCATATTTGCCACATTTTGGGTTCCAGCACAATCCCACAATAATGCCAACACCAATTCTATGTAATGTCAGAACAGACCGCTACTAAGCCACGCTAAACATATTGTAAGCGGGAGGAGTTACACACCTAGGGCTAGGGCTACATGGGCGATCCCAAACGTTTGCAAATGAGAGCTTCAACTACTCATAATCATCTCATTAGCAGCAAATTAATTTCAGTGTTTATTATTAAGGTTGCCGTTCATCAGGATTTTTATTTACAGTCACTCATTAATCACACTGTGTCTGTGAGGATTATATGCAGGTAAGGTTGCAAATTAATCTAATAAACCATGCAAAAGGTATAACTTGTCATTTGTTAAAGAGAGAAGGACAGAAGTGCTTGGAAGAAAGGATTGCTAGATGGTATAAACATATACAATTATACACATTGAAAATGCATGTTTATGTCCTTTGCAGACATATCCAGCACCGACCTTATTCAGGGGAAAGCCCTGACTAGGAGCAGTCCACCAGCATGTAACGTTTTCTACCGGGTGGTCATCATCTCATGCGTATAGGACTGGCCGCCTACACAAGAGATCGGTGAAGGGCAGTACAGGACAGAATACAGAACAAGTATTCTCTATACAAAAATACATGGTCTCTACTGAATTTGCTTTAAAAAAAAAAACAACAACAACAAAAAAAACATTAAAATGTATTCATGAAAAAGATAGCGAGTCTATTTAAACTTGGTATCAGCAATCCCCTGCACAGCAACACTCAACTTCAAAATAAGAGCAGAAACTAGTAGCCAATCTGGCTTTGCTGCATGCAGATATACTGACAAGTAACATGCTGACAGGTGGAAAGAACAATGACAGGTGTCTTGCTGCCCCTCCACGGATCTATCACAGGCTGGGTGACACATTTGTTCTCTTTAGAGGCCCCGTCAGTCACATAATAAAATTCAAATAAAACTTTGAGGAACTATTATACTCTCCTCCCAGGCTGCCCTTCTCCCTTACCTCTTCTCCGTTTCAGCACTGCAGCCTTCATCAAGGACTTCAGGGAGTGTCAAATGCTGCTTTCTGCAGCCACATGCTAGGGTACCTTCATCCGACCTCTAAATCACTATAGGGCACAGCAGTGGTGTAGAGGTTGAAGAGAGGTTCTGCATCGCAAAGTAGAGAACATAGGCGTCCGACACCATCATTGGTGTAGAATGCTAAAGTTTGATGTTGGCTGCAGTGCTGGAACACAGCAACAGTAGGAGACATGGGCTACCGATGAAGTGAATACAATACCCCTTATTACAGGAAAGCTCCATTTGGATTCCTTTATGCAAGACAGTGTCAATATCTAGTACTGCTTGGATATACAAACCCGTTTGCAGATAAAACCACTGCATTATTTGTATTTCGATTGTGTATGTAGCAGCTTGCTTGGAGTTTAAAATGAAAGAAAAGCAGACAATACTGTCTTTATGTAAGAACAAACAGTGCTTTATGTTAGTAACTATGGCTTCCTTCTCTCCAACTTTTTTTTATGAAATGTTTACACTCTTCATATTTCTGCTGGACACATAAAATGGCAAAACAGAAAAACAAAACAAAATCCCTTTATGTTTCTGAGTGCAAGGTAGTGCAAGGAATGAGCGCTATGTTTAGCTCCTGCCATACACACACCACGGAGAGGTAATTCCAGAACAATGGCTGCAGGTGCGCAATCTAATCTCATTATTTCTCATAGAAATCACAATACCCAAACTATCTCTACAAACACCAGGGATCCGGATTGTTGGAGTCTCTCATTTAGAAATGTTAATGTTATTCGAAAAATTGCATTTTCAAAAGTGTTTCCAGAACGTTAATTATCACCGACGCTAGCTGTGCTTATCGTTTGTGTCTCTGCATCAGCCGACTTCATTCGTGGGCATTTTAGTGATAATTTTGCTGTTACACGCTAGTCATTACCAAATGCTGTATCACTTTATCACAGACAACTAGAAATGCACAAGAGAAAAAAAAACAGGCATTACATTAAAATCAAAGATTTCATAAACGGTATGATTACCAGACAGCAAAAATGCATCATATGTAGCTAGCATAGGAAATTACCTTCCAAATACAGAACAAAAAAATATCACTAACCAACGAACAACTAGAAGGACAAGAAAAGAAACCCCTACCAGTCAGTTTATTGCCTAGTATGTGGACTTCCATGTTCATAAGCTAGAAGAAAAAAATTACAGCTGGGTTGGGCAATTCCAAGATGCAAGACCGCCCATGAGCCAGAGTGGTTCATTGCTACATACCACTTCCGGTTTAGGAGAATACCACAGTGCTTATTCTATACTGCCAATATCAGTTCAAATTTGTAGACCAATCTCTGTTTCTGGTGCAAACAATATACTGTCTATAGGTACCCACTGACGTGAACTGATAGTAATCTAATCAGAAGACAATCACATGGGAGGACACCAACCCGACCATCTGCTTGTATGGGGAACCTGTTCTGATCCCTACTGCCCCTACCCCTAAAGTAGTGTATAACACTAGCATCTACCAGCACCACCCTTCCTCTTCCCCCCTTTCCTCTCTCCATTCACTCAAGAACAACATTCCCAATCGAGGACCAACCACTCAACCTTGCTACATGGATCTAGATCCTTTTAAAGGTATATGGCACCTTGTAACTTAATTTCTTGCAGCGGTCGTTCAACAAGAATGTGGATAGAGCTGACTGGTTCACTTCTTAGTGAACTGGTGAAAAATTACTTTGAGAAGAATACCCAATCATGTGCAAGGAAAATAATTTTGTTTAAACTATAATTTTGCTTACACTTGACTGGATGATGAAGTTAACACAGCTTCTCCACATTCACTAAGCTAAGGGAAAATTCCCTTGTCAAGTGAACATGCTCTACTCCTTTAGTAAACCAACCCCATATGAGCTTCCAAAAATAATTCCTAGAGATTTTGGTCACTGGATTACTTTGAGATTACAGTGAGGGGGGCAAAGTACCAATCAAACCCCAACCCCTTTCAAAATTATTTTTTGTTTTGGGAAGGGTTTACATCTCTGTTATTTCTGTCCCCACTGCACAGATTTTCCCTTTAATGTCCTGATGCTGGATGCCAGAGGGGCAAGACCCGTTAAGAAATCAATGGGGGCAGTAAGGTGAAAAAAACTTTTGATTTTACTAGAATGTGTAAGGGATAGAGCTTCTTATTCCTGTCCAG
Source organism: Nanorana parkeri (assembly GCF_000935625.1). Lineage (NCBI taxonomy): Eukaryota > Metazoa > Chordata > Amphibia > Anura > Dicroglossidae > Nanorana > Nanorana parkeri. The sequence goes on from NW_017306580.1 coordinate 637,044, forward strand.
TGATAGTCATTGCCCTAATTTCTTGTTCTGGTTTCAGCGAGACAGGAAGTGAGGGCAAATCAGATGTATTGGGCAAGTATGTACAGGCATACAAGGAATTTGTATTTGATTTATAGTTTAAAAGGCATAAAAAACACTCTATTGCCAAAAGTATTGGGACTGCTGCTTTTACACGCACATGAACTTTAATGGCATCCCAGTGTTAGTCCGTAGGGTTCAATGTTGAGTTGGTCCACCCTCTGCCGCTATAACAGCTTCAACTCTTCTGGGAAGGCGTCCACAAGGTTTAGGAGTGTGTCTACGGGAATGTTTGACCATTTGTGAGGTCAGGCACTGATGTTGGACGAGAAGGCCTGGCTCGCAGTCTCCACTCTAATTCATCCCAAAGGTGTTCTATCAGGTTGAGGTCAGGATTTTGTGCAGGCCAGTCAAGTTCCTCCACCCCCAACTCACTCATCCCTGTCTTTATGAACCTTGCTTTGTGCACTGGTGCACAATCATGTTGGAACAGGAAGGGGCCATCCCCAAACTGTTCCCACAAAGTTGGGAGCATTAAATTGTCCAAAATGTCTTGGTATGCTGATGCCCTTAAGAGTTCCCTTCACTGGAACGAAGGGGCCAAGCCCAACCCCTGAAAAACAACCCCACACCATAATTCCCCCTCAGCCACATTTTACACTTGGCACAATGCAGTCAGACAAGTACCGTTCTCCTGGCAACTGCCAAACCCAGGCACGTCCATCGGATTGCCAGACAGAGAAGCGTGATTCGTCACTCGAGAGAACACGTCTCCACTTCTCTAGAGTCCAGTGGCGGCGTGCTTTACACCACTGCACAGGTGGCAACCTATCACGCTTGAATTCATGGTGCTCCTGAGAGCAACCCTGTCTTTCACAAATGTTTCTAGAAGCAGTCTGCATGCTTGGGTGCTTGATTTTATACACCTGTGACCAAGTAGGTGATTGTAACACCTGAATACAATGATTTGGAGGGGTGTCCCAATACTTTTGGCAATATAGTGTAGCTCTAAGTGTACTTTGTACATAGATACACAATTATGCGTGTGTGTGCACTGACACCAACACACATGTAAACATACACAACAACATAAAATGCAAGTCTTAAAGTCCATTTCCACCTTTGTAAGGGATTAGCATTTATTGTGGTAATGTAGAGGTGCAGTGATGATGTATATGTGTACAGTTTCATGACTCACATTGCTGGCTTTCTTCATTTTTTTAATGAACTTTTTATTAGGCCTGAATGCTACCAATTTTCTCCACAGGAAACTCAGCCTGACACCGGGGTCAGATTCTAAAACAGGTTGTAAACAGCTGCCCCCCTCCCTGTGATTCTGTGTAACACAATCACTAAACACCAGCTCTGCATTTGCACACAATACACTGTCCAGGGGGGATGGGGTTGCCACTATGAATACTAATTATTGGGGTTGGAGATCTCAGAGAGAGCTCTGTTGTCATTTACTTAGAGCACAGAGGCAGCCATTTCCATGAGGATATGAAGAGGTAAGCTAACACAAAATGTAAGTTTCTGTGTTCATATATAGCAACTGCATATGCAAATTGCTGAAATGTGCAAGGTCTAAGAACTAGAGGGTTTAAATTACATGTTGAAGCAAAACCTTTTTTTAGTTTTGGGAAGAGTAGGGGAAATCTGACAAGTTTTTAGTGGTGAAAATTCACCCCTGTTTTGTCCTGCTGACTACTATTTGAAATGTCCTATAAAACACATTTAAATGCATATAATTGAAAGCCCTTGTGAATAAGGCCTTAGAAGATAAAATATATATCTGAGAATATTCAATAAAAGCCAAAAGCTATTTAAAAAAAAAGAAGCTTTACTTTTGCAACAGTGGAAAATTTGACAACATAAAAAGTATTTAGTAACAACAATCATTTACTGATACGTTGGAAATGACAATGTAAAAAAAAAGGTATAGCTAAAGATTGTTTTGGAGCTTTTTTATTTATCCATCAGGTACATTTGTTATCATCATTTCCTTTTAATCTGCTGATGTTGGTAGTTAATGGCACTAAAGAAATGGATCCAATCAACCATTGTTTGCTCAACAAATCATTGTAAATGACAATGGGTAGATGGTATTACAAGCAGCATAACGCAAAGACGGTGATCTCACATGTTGAACAGGTAAGGGAACTTAGCCATATCTATGCGTGATTTCTTTTTTGCTGCGAGTAGCATCTCTAGTAGACACTTATATAATTTATTTCAGCTTGCATAAAAAGCCAGTAAGGACAACCAGAGGCAGCGTAAAGTATAACTTCCACAAATAACTTTTTTGAAGAGTAAGAAGTAATTACAGAAATGTCCTCTATGATTTATTATACTTCTGCCAGCAGAGCAAATGAAATTTCCATGATTAAAACATGATCCTAATTAGTGGTGGTGCACACTGTGGTCCCATAAAGTTCCAGATAGGCATTCTAGTAGTTATCTACTTAGTAGTTATCTACTTTCCAAAAAGTTTCATAAAAACAGAGTTAAAGATATTAAGCAGCACAGAAACATGAAAAAACAATAGCTTGGCAACAACACACAAAAAACATGCACCAGTGCATCTGGAAAAACATAATGAAACTACAAGTGGGTTGGTGTGTACAAGTATAAATGGGGACTCTTGGATTTTAGGAGTCTGTTGACTCAGAATTGATATTTCAGTCTTTATTGGATGCCCACAGATGGAATCACTCACCAACATCTATCTCTCATGGACACTGGTCATTAAATAGCTGCACCTGAGTTCTCACATCTTTCAACCTGTTGTGACCATAAATAGGGGGTCTCACTCTCACTATTTGATTTTTCAATTATTTTCCACAACTGAGAATAAAGCAACAGTACTGACACATCTACTACTTTAGGAAGAAGAGTGAGAAATCATGGAGAGGAGGCACAAATAGAAAATGAAGTATCCAAGAGGTGGTTCAGTCAGCCAGAATCAAATAACCAGAATACAAACCTTAAGTGGGCCAACCCTTTACCTTAGGCATATACAAAAGTAACTGGCATCCATCATTGTTTATTCCATATTTTAGTAAACTCAGACTTTGCCTTTTATTAATAGAAAATTTAAACAAAGCAAATGAAAATGGCATGGACAAAAATTATGTGACCCTTTTGTTACAAAATCACTGTAAACAAGCTATCTCTGTTGCTGTTAATGATACTTCTGCACCTGCCCACAGGTAGTTTGGTCCACTTTTTTGAGCAAATTGCTCCAGTTGTCTCATGTATGAAGCGTGCCTTCTCCACACTGCACATTTTAACTCTTTCCATAGATGTTTGCTATAATTCATTAGATCAGGGCTCACAGAAGGGTACTTCAGGATAGTGTAGTTTTTTCTTAGCCATTCTTGGGTGATTTTAGCTGTACATTTTGGGTCATTATCCTGTTGGAGAACCCATGACCAGCAACCGAGACTGAGTTTTCTGACACTGGTCAGTATGTTTTGCTTCAGAATTCTGAATAGCCTTGAGATTTCATTGTGCCCTGCATATGTTCCATTCACCTCTTACCAAATAAAGCAAAGCAGTCCCAAAACATAAAAATATGTAGAAGTTGAAAGAGTGCTGGACCTGCGTGATTATTCTGGGGGTTTTTTCCATTCAATAGTGGTTAAGTGATGTGAATATGTGTAGTCTGGCTAATGGATAGGCAGATATCACTGGCCTAAGGGTTTCCACAGTATCCTTGGCTTAATAGTGAACACAGTAGATGTAGGAATTGAAGCGCCACACCAGTTAAATAGGCCAGATACAACTTTATTCCACTGGGTCAGGGGACAATTGAGTAGAACAGCCAATGCATTTCAGGGGGTCAAAAAACAGCCCCTGCATCAGGGCTTGGTGAGAGAAATCATGAATGTGGACAAAAATCTCTGCAGCTTGAAATTTGAATTGAGCTGTGATGGGAAAGCTTCTCGCTTGTCAGCAGCTGGTTTGGCAGCAGACCAAAAACATAAAGCCTCCTTCACATTTCACAGCAGCTACTATATCCTTTTCTCTGAAAGCATATTTTTTTGGGTCTGTAAACATAGTGCTGACTTGCCAAAATGTCCAAAGAACATTTTTTCCAGAAGCATTGTAGCTTGTCAATAGATATTTTAGCAAATTCCATTCTGGCTCCTGGGTCTTCTACCTTTGAGCCCACTGACGGAAAAAAAAGTGACAAATGGTTTGATTAGATCCTACTGTACCTTGACCTTGGAGGATAGCTTGTATCTCTTTGGAAGTTTTCCTGAGGTCTTTGTCTAACGTTCACAGCAATGTCCAGTGAGGTTGGTTACACTCCCATGGACTTTAAACTGTAGTCTGTCTCATCTACTCTTTTACTTTCTCTGGTCCATGTGGTGCACACCATGATACTAAACAATTTGACTACTTTTTTCCATTTCAATAGGCTGACCCACTCATTACAAGGTTGGTGACATGTATGATACTGACTACAGAAAACATTTAGGGGGTTTATTCACTAAAGAGCCGAAGGATATAGCCGTAGCTTCGGCTAATCCTTCGGTTCACTTCAGCTGCCAGGGCCCATCATATCAGCGGAACCGAAGAGCTGCTGTACGGGCTATTCAGCCGAACACACAGCTGAAGCTGGGAGAATGGTCTGCTGAAGCAGACTGTTCTCCCCGCAAATGTACACAAATAATAATAATTTCTAAAAAATGGCGATTTATACCAGACTCTTTAGGTCTGGTAGGAATGTCAGGAGGGACCCTAAGTTAAAGAGCAAAAAAAAAAAGTGCATGCATTCCCCCCAAAAGTAATACCAGGCCCTTTAGGTCTGGTAGGAATTTTAAAAGGGGAGGTCCCCCTAAAATTCCCAACCAGACCCTTAATCTGAACACTGGCCTGGCAGGGCAGGAAAGGAGGAGCGAGTGCAGGAAGTTGATAAATTCACACTTGGAGACTCAAATAAATAGAGTTAGGACCACACTTTGCAGAGGTGCCTTGACGGGGCAGTGTGGCTTCTACATATTTTTGGCCAAAAGTTTGTGCAACTAAAACCTCTGTTTTTAACGCATACTGTTGACAGGGTAATTTGTTTTGTTGCAGGCTAGCTGGCAGGTGCGCTGGGGATCTTTTTGTTTTTTGTAAACAGATAGCTACGTCTATCTGTTGACATGTGGCCGACAACTGTCAAATTGCAATAGCAAGTCCCGGGCCAAATGACAACAAATGTGCATAATCGGCAGTGATGTCATGGCTGGCTGTGGCAAAATATGTGGAATGACAGGTTGTATACCAACACATCTTTTATACTAGTTTTCAATTCTGTTCCATTCACTCGGGGTCCACCCACGCTTTCTTTAATCTTTTTTCTTTTTTAAATAAGTAAAAAAATTCAACAGTTACACTGGGATTTGTTCACAATTGCAATGGCTGCATATGTGGGTCTCTATTCTTAAACAAAACTGCTGTCAGGTATAAAGTGTAGGCACCTCTCTGCAGCATACTCCCATCTCCCTTCCATTCTATCTGAATGCTGTCCCGTCCTAACGTGCAAACCTCTGAAACCTCCTGATAGCCCCTAGGCTTGCCAGATCCTTTCTGTCCCTTGCAAATTCCTGTTTGCCCATGCTTGCCAGAAGGATCCAGCAGTCAGGTGCACGGATAGGGGATTGGAGACTTCTGTAAGTAGCATTAGATACCTGCACTTAATGCCAGACATCAGTTCCTTTCCTCTTTATTATGATGACAGAGTTGGTTTAGGAAGAGTTCTCTCCACCAGGGTCTTAAAACTTATTAGAACGGATATGTGGTGTGACATAAATAAAGGGGAAATCATGGAGGGGCAATATATTTCCCCTAGATTTCTTTCACATGTGCAAGACTAGCTGAATCCAGGCCAGACTTTCGGGTAGACTTTGGGTCTGGGTAATCCAGTTCGGATTTCTTGTTTCTCACTTGGATTGTTTATTTGATTAATGATTAATTATCAAGGTGAGATAAAAGGAGAAGGCTGGAGCATGATGGGGCTCTGGCCTGGGACTCAGACAGCCTTCTGAGAGTTGCAATTTCGAAACATTTGTGAGTAAAAGGTTGCTGGAAATACTTTGGTTTTGTGAGGTGGCTGGTAGAAGCTCACCACCTGTTAAGGTGCCTATACACCTGCCTATTATCGTATAATAATTGCGGGTGATCCCCTGATCGTACGATAATCGGCAGATGTATGGGCAGCGTGTGACCGCTTCTACTGTAAGGTCGCACGACTTTCGTCTTCCGAGCACGCTGGAAAACCTGCCGAAAATCGTACGATTTTCGCCAGGTTGGTGGCGTGCTTGGAAGACGAATGCCGCACGGGTCGGTGTGCGCAAGCGCACACTGCCCGCTCAGCACTGCAATCATCATGATCCCAAGTACGATCTGCCTGTCCAAGATGGGCAGATCGTATGAAATTTTAAGGAAAGTCGTGCGATGGTTGTAAGGTGTATGGGCGCCTTATAGAGGAAACCTGTATGTTTAGTTAGAGCCTAAAAGGCAAGGCTTTGTTTTCCGTTTTATTTTGTTTTAATATTTCAACCTTTTAAATAAAACGGACTGCAAGTCAAACTGAAAAAGAACTTTGCTGTCTGCACTACCTTTTCCCCAGGCAAGGCGATCCCCAATTGAGCTATACCCCCACAGTGGTTTAAAGTTGGCCACGCAGTTACAATTTGATTTTACAGTCTCTGTGGTGCAGGGGCCTACCTAAAACGTTTAATTTATATTTGACCAAAAAGCTCATATTCAAGTTTTGGCCAGATTGATTCATTATTTATTTTCATTGTTCATTAACCTTCTATTTTACTAAACACATTTGTCTAAAAACACACAAACATTGCGTTTTTGTTGGAAAACTATGCACAGTTTTTTTTTTTAAGTACAACAAAAGCAAAACAAAGAATACAACATACAAATCATTAGTGGTAGCATTGTCCCTGATGACCTCTGACTGAATATAGTGCCACAAGAGATTGAAATCCAGAAGTTGGCACTGCGATATAGAGCAACAAGTATTTGTCAACAGTGCAATAAAGAAAAAACTGCATACAGCTATAATCGAAGTACTTCAGTTTTTCCACAAGCACAATATGACTTCTTAGCAGTGTTAAAATTACCATTTTTAAATCATTACCGTAAGTGCATTTTCCCGTCATATCCTTAAAGCAGTGCCTGTCACAACAGTAATTACAGATATAATGCAACATAAGACTATGATAAAAAGAAGTTTCTCTACTTTACCAGTTTATATATTTGACCAAAAAGCAGTTTTATATTGTTATTGTGAAATACAATAAGAGAATTTATTTTAACAAATTGAAAAAAATTGAAAGAAAACGGACCATCTTTTTTTGTTTTTAGCTAAAACCAAAGCTGTATGCAACTGGCAGTTAGTTGTGCAAATACTATGTCCAGAGACAATGGGTGGGTAACATACACTATATGGGTAAAGTTTATAAACACCTGATGACCAAAGCTATATAAGCTTATTGGACATCCTATTTTGTTTGTATTTTGTATTTTGTCACGCAAACAAAAAGATTAAATAATTGGCATTATGGTATAAGATTGTGTGTCACAACTAAGTAGCTGAAGGACACACTGACACCTGTACATTTGTAGTATCCTGCACGTTAATCTGTGTATTTAAGATTTGTGTTTAAGAGCATTATCATGTAATTGTTACACATTGCTACACCTGCACCGGGGTTTTTTTGGTATTTTTAAATGCACTGATCACACTGTGTACAAAACTATTTCCAAAAGAGGAGCAAAGAAGGCCCCCTGAAATGTGAACTATAAAAACCTTTCTAGTTTACCATAACTCATCGCACTTCTAATTTACATAAAAAATGTGAGCATGGTTGAACATTTGGCACCACCTACGGAAAAACTGTCCTTGTAGATTATGGATTGAGATGGCCAAAAAAAAAAGGCAGGTGTTTTAACCATCCCTTACTGTATATAAAACTAAAATACCCCTTGGCTTTAGATATTTTTTAACTTACTCTGCAATGAATGAATGTCACTCTTACTGCTCTGACAGACCATACCTCTCAACTGTGAGTTGGAACCACATCCCTCTGTTCCTCTTTGCTCCTCAGTTGTCCCCCTTTTTGGTCTAATGTACAGATATCTATACAAAAGGTCATATTTACCTACCACAAGAGTTACTCTGCAATAAAACCTTGAGCTTAATTATCTGGTTTGCCATTTCAAAAAGCCAGAATAAAAAGGGAAAGTAATGGTAAAAAGAATTCTGGTAATGGTCCCCGCAGCAGGGGCGTGTCCATTGCCTAAATACATTGTGCTGTAAGATACCCCTATATGTCATCTCAAAAAGTTTGGAGTTGCAGATGAGTTAACTCATGTAACTCGGATAATGTAATGCGTCTCTATGCTCTGGTGCTTCAATTAGTTGCTGCCAGTTATTCTGTCATATAGACAATCACCAAATCTTAGTGTTTTAGGAGTCATAAGCTCCTTGTTTGTATATTATCAGCTCTTTTGTAGTTGAAAAACCGAAACAAAAATGAATACTATATTTTAAAATGTTTCAAAAGATTCTTCATTGAAGTCTATGAACACATCAACATTTAGTTCTTCCTTAACCTCACCTCGATTGTTGGAGGGTCTTTCCTCTTGCCTCTGATCCATGCTGCAACAGAAAAAAAAACACAATTGAATCCCCATTGATATGAAACCAGGACAGAGCACAAACAATGCTAATCCTAAAAAGCAAGGAATCATTTTGAAAAGATTCCAGATCTTCGGTCTTACACAAATGGCCAGCTAATTAATTTTTCAACATGCTTCAAAAATAAAAAAAAAAAAAAAAAAAAAAGTGTTTATCTCTGAGAAATTCCCCAAAGCATGGAGAAACCTTCTCTAAAAGCTCCCATTACCTTACCGTTATCTAGCTGTATGCTTTCAGAGACTATGAGAGCTTAAGGGAACTATATAAATCATAGAGTAGGAATAAGCCAATCTTCTCCCTGTGCTCTGGATACAGTCCAACTCTTTGCAACTTATTATTTTACAGTCTCAAATAATGTTAAAACCGCCACAATGCTCCTAACTGCCAGAGAATTTGCTCTTAGCTTAGGCTTCAGTACCGATAAGGAAACTTAAGGTCAACAGCTTTTTATTTACGACAAGAAGTCATTTTTATTAGCTTAATGTGATGATTTGGTGTGCGCCCTACTAAAGTGTGAATCTCAGGGATAGATGCACGTTAATACTTAGATTTATGAATATATGAACGCAGTTCATTCAGTATTGCAAAGTCCAAGGCAGGTATGAGCAGTAGTGACTGGAAAAAAAAAAATCACAAAGCTATGAACAGCTGAGAAACCTCAGAAACTAGATCAGATATCCCCTACAACCTCAAAATCATAGAAACTTTCACATATAATTTCGTAAATGACCCATAAATGACCCATAAAAGATCATTTTCCATACAGAAGCAATGTGTCCTTCAATAACTTTATTTTTAAAATCCTCTAAAGCAGAGACTTCATAAATAATAGATGTCAAACAGAAAGCCAAATGTTGTCACAAAGCCAATTCTGCCTTCCACAAAGGACGGAGCGCTGTGAAAATGTAATACACGTGTACTTGCAAACCAGAGAATCGCATATCAGGGTACAAAAAGGAGGCAATGCTACATATGTAGAATTAAACAGTAACACACACACCAATATAAATTATCACCCTATACAAAATAACTGTATTAAAGTACATGCCAATTTACATTCTTTTTATTTTTCCTCGTCATGCACTTTAATCTGCCAAATGTCTAAAAGAAGAGCTGCTTTTTACGACATGTTACCTCACACCAACCAATCAAATTCATTCCTGAACTGCAAAATTATACCCAGGGAATCACAAATGTAACCTGAATGGCATTATACAGACCCTATAAATAGGGCCAATTGCCACCTGTACACATTGTGCACTGGACTTGACAAAGCTTATGCACTTGCAGTGGTGCAAGGCCATACATATTATTGCCACTCAAGTCTTGATTATATTTCTGAACAGAGCAGGAAAGGGATAAAACCAATATCAGGATTTAAATGTTGATTGTGTCCACGTGGAGAGATTTAACCCCTTCGTGACTGACGACGTACAGTGTACGTCGCCAGCATCGGGGCTGTTTAAACAGACTCCCGGTGACTTTATTGTAAAGTCCCCCGCCCTCGCGAGCACGCGCGTCGCCACATAAACACGCGTCGGGTGCGCCTACGCATGAAAACGACGAACGCGCTACACATGTTGGGTATCGCCGCGCACGCCGGAGTGAGAGCAATAATTCTAGGGCCAGTATTTTGGGGTATCTCTAAATTGATGACCTGTGGGGGCTTTTAAAGTGTCTTTTATTGACTTTTTGGGGTACTGCAGTTTTTCGCCGTTTCACGGTCGCACGCAATCTGTAAACTGGGCATGTTGGGTATCGTTTTACTCGTTGTAACCTCATCTTTTATATTTCATTAAAAAAATGGGTAATTTGTTGTGTTTTGGGGCATTTAATTAAATTTGTCACTAAATTTTGGGGTTTAATAAGGAGTTGCGCTAATATTGCGCAACATAAAAATTTTCAACTACCACCATTTTATTCTATAGGGTCTTGGCATTCAGAAAATATATAATGTTGGGGGGTTTTATGTCATTTTCAGGCCTAAAATGTGGAATATATATAACATGGGTGCAAAAATTGAAAAAAAGGGCCTCAGTCATGAAGGGGTTAATTTGACTTCTGTCTGACCATCATCAACCGGGAAGGAAAGGAGCAGATATCTCCTCAATGGCAACAAAACCCATCACAGGGGTTTAACCCTACTTTACTCTACTTAAAACAATGTATTTCAGTCAGCGATTACAAATGCTATAGGTGCTGAACACTAATTTGGAAAACGAATCATCAGATATTTTAAAAAACGATCCATTAGTGTATAGCCATTAATAACCAGCGACTAAGAAGTGTCTTCTTGTATGGCCTCCAATGACGAATTAAAAAAAATTACACATTTTAGTAATTCAACAAAATACTGTCAGCATACAGTATTTTACAGAGTGAACAAAACAACTTACTTTAGTCCCTGCCCCAGAGAAGCTTCAGATTAAACATCATTTATATGACACACACTGGGGCTATATATGGATGAAAGCAGTTGCAGCAACATTGCAGAACCTTTTAGATAACGTAAGGAGACCAGATAAACCTGGGCAAACATCAACATGGCATTCATGTATGGAGGAAATTATTACTTGCTGGATAATTGACCAGACATGAAAACATCACCATTTACCTTTCCACAATAGGATATATTCTTGTCTTTTCACACACAAAAGAGCAACCCATTGATCAGTTGCAACACTGTTGGGCAGCTTAAAGGCAGCAAAATGTCAGACAATAAAATTAACTCTCCAGCTAATGCGGAGCAACATTGGAACAGATTTCATATAGAGAAAGGTAAGAGGAAAGTTCAAGATGTGTTCCCGATAGCATAACCTTTCAAACAAAGAGCAACTGTGCCATAAACTGCCATTAGAAAGGCCACTGCTTATGAGTCAAAATGAATCTAGTAGTTTGTCAACTTGATTAATGACAGTTTCATATCCATTACTCCAAATCTACCTCATCTACGCCTTGTAAAAACAGTTTAATACAAATTGTTAACTTTTTCAAAAAGGTCAGAGTTGCATTAATATGCTTAATTTATTGCAACATTATTTAAACCTTTTATTTCCAATTATGCATGATCTCTGACTTATATTTAGCAAATATGGGAAGAGTACATTTTACTCTCCCAAATACGTTTCCTTGAGTGTTTGTCCATGCCCAGAACAGGTTAGGGACCAGACCTGGGTCTGTAGCTCTCCTCCAACTGTGTCAGTTCACCTCATATTGGCACTATATCTCCCTTAAAGTGATATTAAAGTCAAAAGGATTTTAAGCTATTTCAAATGCTGATGAAATCACTCGCAATGGATGCTGCTTCTTGATATTTAAAAATTTTAGTTGCCTTCAGAATCAGCCGGTACCCTGAGCACTGGTCCTCACTTCCTGTTATAGAGTGACTGCTTTCTCAAGCAGATGCTATGCAGTCACCTTTGTGTGTGCTGGTAAGTTGTGAGTGTCCACAAACACACAGACAAAAGCAAATCAAGCTACTTCCCTCCCCCCTGACCCCCTCTCCAACCCAGTAGATAAACCGTTGCTGGAGTCTGTTCTGTCCCTTGTGATCTTGCACTAGACAGGGAGTTCAGGGAACCTGAGCACAGAGTCTTGGAAGCAGCTGTTCAGAAACATGATAATTGTAAGTATTTGGGCAAAAAAGTAAAGCAATTTGACTAACTTTGTATTACAGCAGAGCTTTTGGACAGTGCTCGTAATTCTGAATGATGCTTCTGGACATTGTTTACAATGTAATTGGGATGCTCAGATACCAAGTTCCGTACTTGGTACAAGTATATGTACAGATACTTTTTCAGCTCCAAGACTAGACAAAAACTCAAAAGTTAGGAGGCATCTGTCATTTTTAAAGAGCATTGGCGATGGAGCTACTGGGATTTGTGCATCTCTGTTTTAATGCATTATGTGTGTGTGTGTGTGTATTTCCTGGCTCACCCCATGTCAGCATACCACGGGTTAGCTCCGCCCTCAACCCCAAGTAGGACCACCTTCACTAGATGATAAAACCCCCCCTGCTCCACTTACCACGCGTTCGTTTCCTGTCCTCGCTCAGGACACTTCACTGAGTTTTTTTGCGGTAAGGTTTTTTTTTTTTAGAATTTTTCATTTTGCGCTTACTCCTACCTCTATAGTGGACTCCACAAGCTCCCCGGGTGGTGGATGCTCCTGTGGGAGGTAAAACCTCTGAGGCAGCATACCCGTGGTGCCAGGGTTTGCGACCTTTGTCCTAAATGGCTTCTGGTCCGGTTTCATGGGCTTGGTAAGTGGACTCTGAACTGCTGCCTTGTTTGGCAGTCCGGTTTTCTTTTTCTCTTTTCCTACCTTTTCGCTTCCTCTCTCTGTCCTCTCCTGTGTCTGTATCTTTCTTGTGGCCGCATCTCGGGTGGCCGCCTCGGACTCTGTCCTTGTGGTTGGGCGGTTCGGCTTGCGCTCCAGTGTGGAGCACATACTTCCAGGTCCTGCGGCCGTGTGTGTGATCAGGTGATCCAGGGGGTGCGTGGTTCACTGTCCTCTTGTGGGGGCGGATCTTGGCGGCCAGTCTCCTTATAAGTCTGCTTTGCCTGCAGTCGGGCATCAGCATGGCTGGCGGCAGGTCATCCCTCTGCTGCTCTCTGATTTCTGGTGAGTTCTGGATTGGTATTCTCTGAATCTTGGTGGGGAAATGTTTTCTCTTTTCTTACTTGTTACATTATCTATCCTTACTTTAGTTCTCTACGTTATGAGTCCAGGTAGCCCTAATATGCAGGCACGAAGCTCTTCGGAGAGGTAGGAGTGGTTCTGATTTTGGAATGCAAGATAATGAATATAAAGAAGGAAAGTTTTATTAGTTTTTGTTTTGCTTCTTCTTCTCGCACTTTTAGGGGGAGGAGTCCTAAAGTGGGGAAAAAACATAAAACCATATCTGCTTCTCATCATGCCTTAAAGAGGTGGCTACGGAAGAGACTTCCCAGACACAGGATGTCAAGTCTTACATTCAGGAGGCTATGGCGGAGGGACTTAAGCTCTTTACCAGCCAAAATCCGGCTCCTAAGAGAAGAAGGGAGGAAGAGATGACAGGGCCTCATTCATCCCGACTCCCCTGGGGAGGATTCGGATATTGAGGATGGCGGGGTTCAGTCTTTTACCTTCGATTTCTCCCTTGTGGCACCTCTTATCTCGGCAGCTAAGCTCGCCTTGGAGTGGGAGGATGAACTAGTGCCAGCACATAAGCTTAGGCAGTACTTTCCAAATCTTAAGAAGGACTTGCCCTCCTTTCCTCTGTTCTACGAGATCAAGGAGGAGGAATGGGCTAGGCCTGATAAGAAGTACAGCCTGTCTAACGAAGTTATATTCGTGCAGGCCATCTGATTCTGAGTTGTGGGACACTCCCCCCAAAGTAGATGCTGCTCTACAGAGGTTGGTGAAGCATATGGTTTTACCAGTAGATGATTCTGTCTCTTTCAAGGATGGCATGGACTGGAGGATAGAGTCGGATCTTTAAAAAAATATACTCTGCCGCAGGAGCAGCCTTTTCTTCGCTCAGTGAGGCCTTCAGGATCTGGATTGGAAGACTGGAGGATACTCTTCTCTAGGGTACCCCCAGAGAAGAAATTGTGTCGTCTCTCCACGATTTGAAGATGGCAGCCGACTTTACAGCAGAGGTCGTAGAGCGCTTTGGCTGAAGCATTGGTCGGCGGATGGGGCCTCTAAGCAGGGGCTTTGCTCCATTCCTTTTGCCGGAAAATTGATCTTTGGAGCACCTCTGGAAGAAGCCATTGAGAGGGTGACTGGAGGGAAATCGGGCTTGCTTCCCCAAGATAAAAGGAGGCGTCAACAGTCCTTTCGTCAAAATAGATCCAGATGGGGACTTTCCCGTGAATCCAAAGCCAATAGACCTGGGAGAGAGTTCCTCAGAGGCTCCTGGAGAGGGAGTCAGTCTTCCTTTTTCAGAGGTGGCAGAGTTAAGCCCTCTCAAGCTGCCAGGGCAGAGAAGACATTCTGACATGAGGCCCGCCGTTCCACCTTCGGTAGGTGCAAGACTGGCCTCTTACGGACAGATAACATCCAAGATGCATGGGTAGTGAGAGTCGTTCGAAGGGGGTACAGGATAGAGTTTTCTTCCCTTCCACCAGATTTTTTCATGGATACTACAATACCAAAGTCACCAGAGAAAAAGAGATTGTCTCAGAGCCTATATAGAAGAATTACGGCACTCACTTGCAATACTGCCTGTCCCGCATCACCAGCGGGGTAAAAGGGGTCTACTCTCTACTTTTCCTGGTCAGGAAAGCGTCTGGGACGTTCAGGCCTATCTTGGATCTGAAAAGATTAAACAGATATGTCAGAGCAGAGAATTTCCGAATGGAGTCCCTCAAGACAATAAAAGACGTCATGAGGCCCAAGGATTGGATGCTGACAGTGGACCTGGCAGATGCGTATTTTCACATACCCATTGCGGTGGAGCACCAGAGATTCCTCAGGTTCGCAGTGGGTCCAGATCATTTTAAATTTCAGTGCCTACCGTTCGGCCTCTCGTCCGCCCCAGGACGTTTACCAAGGTCTTCGTGGCTCTGATAGCCTTTTTGCGGCTGAAAAATACACGCTTTCATCACTATGTGGACAATGTTCTGTTGTTGAGCTAGTCCATGCATCAAATAATGGCTCACAAAGATGTGGTTCTTCTAACTCTTCAGGACTTTGGTTGGCTGATAAATTGGAAAAAAAGCAATCTGCTTCCCTCTCACAGATTGGAGTACCTGGGCATGCTTTTCAACACCGTTCAGATGAAGGTCTTCCTTCCCCACCGCAAGATCCGTCATGTCATCCAATCTTCCGGTGTGGTGGGCAGATCAGTGCTCTGTGAGGCCAAGGCTTGCCTGAGTTACATCGGATTGCTCTCGTCAACCATCCTGGCCATGCCATGGGCCTATTGGCATTTACGGTGCATCCAATTTTGCTTCTTACAGCAATGGGACAGAGTCTCTTCTCTCAAGTGATTTTTTCCCACGAACAGTCAGGCTCAGTCTTCTGTGGTGGCAGGATCCAGTGAACTTGTCCAAAAGTCAGAGCACTCAGTCCAGGAGGATGGATCACTATCACATCGGATGCGAGTCTACAGGGCTGGGGGGTTCATTGCCTAGACCAAGTAGCCCAGTCCAGGTGGGACAGGATCATCTCTCCTCACGCGAATATTTTGGAGCTTCAGGCTGCCTACGAAACGTTGCAGGCATTTCGTCACTTGATCATGGGTGCGCGAGTCAAAATCAGAATGGACAACAGGACTGCAGTCGCTTGTGTGGTTCGGCAAGGGGGGACCAGAAGTCTCTCCCTTCTAGAGATTGCTTCACCCGTTTGCTTGGGCGGAGAAACACCTACTCGATTTGACGGGCTCATACCAGGAGTTGTCAGGATCCAGAGCACCCCCAGGTGGCGCTGGAGCCGGGTCCTGCAGTTCCTGTGCTCGCCTGCGGATGTCTCCAGCAGCCAGGAACTGTAAGGAACCTGAAGCTCCGGTACTCACCTGCGGGGACTGATCATCCCATCACCTGGTGCTTCCTGGGAGGGTATTTAGGCCCTCCCTGCAGTCAGGAAGCTGGGTCAGTATTGTGTTGCTAAACCTGACTGATGCCCATGTCCTGAACCTTGCTTCCTATCTGAAAACCTGTCACCGACCCGGCTTGTAACCCGACCACTCTCCGTTGAATCCAGTTCCTGTACCGCGCTGCCCTCCTGTTGACGACCCGGCTTGCACCTGACCACTCTTCTGGTATCCCGAGGCCTGCTGTACATCTGCAGGCCTGTTACCCCTCTTTGTTGGGTTTGTAGTTTTGTTGATGTGGAACCAATAAACTGTGCATATAACCCTATCCTGTGTGGGCATATTAATTTGGTCATCCTGCGTGGGTACCTGCTCACAAAGATGTGCATGGGTACCTGCATGTGGTGTGAGAACGCCTGTGCAGGGTACCCTGACGGGAGTGGACAACACAGTTGCGGAAAGGCTAAGTCGAGTCTTCAGGACCCGAACCAGTGGGCCTTGAATCCCCAATACCTGAAGCCGATATTTCGGCAGTGGGGGACTCCTCAGATGGTCTAACACACAACTCCAAAACTTCTACTCCCGATATTACTGTTGGCGAGTGTACGGTCAGGATACACTGTCCCCTCCGTGGACTTCAAGGCTTGTCTATATCTTTCCTCCGACTCCATTGATCTTACGGACTCTGTTGAAGATAGACAGGGAACAAGTGAGGGCGATAGCGGTCCTTCCGTGGTGGCCAAAGAGGCCGTGGTTCCCGCTGCCCCTGGACCTCATGACCACTCCTCCAATTCTATTGCCTTTGAGACCGGACCTTCTACTTCAAACAGGACATGGTCCATCTCAATTTATCTCGCCTGAGTTTGATGGCTTTCAGCTTGAGAGGCAGAGGTTACAGCGGCTGAGTCCATCATCCTCGGTGGTGGAGACTCTGCTGAAGGCTACGAAACTTTCCACTAAGTCGACTTACCATCAGGTTTGGGAGAAGTTCTTATCTATGGCCTCGGATAGAGGCTGGGATCCTGAGAATCCTTTGATAGGAGAGGTTCTTGACTTTCTCCAAACTGCCCTTGACGCGGGGCTCAGTTATAATACCTTGAGAGTTCAAATTTCAGCTCTGTCGGCTCTGGCCAAGGCCCGTTGGGCTGTTCATCCTATGGTGAAGCAATTTCTGAGGAAAGCCTTGAAGATAAGGCCTCCAGTGAGACCTTTTTTTTCTAAGTGGGACCTTCCACTTGTCCTGAGGGAGTTGTTGAACAGTCCTTATTCTCCCGCTGTATCTAGTTCATTGTATCACCTTACCTTGCTGACGTTTTTCATTACAGCCATCCTCTCAGCTAGACGAATGTCGGAGCTTCGTGCTTTTTCTGTTAAAGAGCCCTACTGCCAGTTTTTTTCAGATCGGGTAGTCTTGAAACACATGCCTGAGTTTCTACCCAAGGTCTCTTCAGAGTTCCACGTCAATTGGGAGACGGTGCTGCCGGCTATTAATGAAGCAGATCTGTCAGTGCAAGACAAGCTTCTTAAAACAACTGGATGCAGTGGATGTCTTGTCCACCAACATTTCTAGAACAAAGGATTTTCGCACTTTGGATACTCTGTTCGTTCTCCCGAGAGGTCCTAGGAAAGGGGCTGCAGCTTCAACTAGGTTGTTGTCTTCATGGGTGGTCAGGGCTATTCAGCTGGCGTATGTTTCAGCAGGCCAACCTCCTCCTCTCGAAGTAAGGGCTCACTCAACCAGATCGGTGTCTACCTCCTGGGCTGCATACTCCAAGGTTCCTGCAGAGATTGTTTGCAAGGCCACTAGCTGGTCTACTCCTAATACGTTCATCCGACATTATAGGGTGGACGTCTCCTCATATTCAGCTTGTTCCTTTGGTTCGGCTGTGCTTTCTGGCGCCGGTTCTCGATGATTATGATAATAGATTTTTGCATTTAGTACCCACACATTTTTTTTGTGGCTAGTTATCTTCCGTGGTATGCTGACATGGGCTGAGCCAGGAATACGGAAAATTGTTATCAATACTTACCGTAATTTTCCTTTCCTGGCCCTCCCCCATGTCAGCATACGTTCCCTTCCTGGTAGTGTCTTCACTCGGCGTGTAACAGAACGCGTGGTGAGTGGAGCAGGAGGGGTTTTATCATCTAGTGAAGGTGGTCCTACTTGGGGTTGAGGGCGGAGCTAACCCGTGGTATGCTGACGTGGGGAGAGCCAAGAAAGGAAAATTACGGTTAGTATTGATAACAATTTTCCGTATATATATATAT
>NW_017306580.1:656556-665641 GCF_000935625.1 Nanorana parkeri
TATATAAAAATATATTAAATTTATTAGGGATGCACCAATACAATTTTTTTCAGACCAAGTACAGATACTGGTACCTGAACATCCATACAATTAAACATTATTATTATGGGGTGACCTTTGATCTACATATGATGTCAGTTAATGCAGTGTGACCAAAAATAAATAAATACAATTGATTTCCATTAAATATTATTAATGTGGAACTTAATGGAGAAAATGCTGGCAGCCAGGCTCTTTATTGCAGAAGTGAGATGTTATGGTTCTTCTGCAATTAAACAAACTTACCTGCTGCTTTGCAGTTTTATCTTTAGCATGTACACTGAGCATGTGCAGCTCAGTGTACCATCTTGGCATGCTTCGGTGGCAGAATGAATTAAATCCAGCATACATACAGGGGTAATATGTCATTCCGGCACAACCAATCAAGATGGTCAAAGATGCCAAACCCAGAAGAAGACTGGGTGAAGAGGTCAGTGCTGGCAAGGGAGCAATGGGAGGTGAGTTTTGTTCTGCTTTAACCCTTAGTTAACTCCAATCAGTTTTTAAGGGGTGAGAGAAGTTTTGTGGTGTGTAATGTAACAAAGATAAAACATTACTTTAATTATTGTTACTTGAAATTTGTTAATCTTACCCCACAAGGGCTTTGAAGATACTATTCACAAAAATACACACTTAGTAGAGGTGCACCGATATGGAAATTTCAAAAGCGAAATAAAAAAAAATTTCAGGCCGAAACCAAAAATGTTTATTTTAAAATGTTCTAATATTTTATTTTTAGTAATTTTTTATAAACTTTTTGATTTTTTGTATATTTTTATTTATTAATTCATTTACTAAATATTTGTATTTTTTACTTTACTTTTAGGGGCTTCAGGGAAATATTAGGGGTCTAAACAGACCCCTGATATTTCCCTTTAAAAAAAAAAAAAGAGATTAAGGACATACAGTCCTCAATCTCTTTTTCTGCAGCCCCTGTTATCAATGAACAGGAATCCTCTATGAGTGTTCCTGTTCATTGATAACATGAGAACTGAGTATGTTTACTATAACTACAACTATGAATGAACAGGAGGTGATGTAGATCACTTCCCATTCATTCATAATTGAGGATATAGTAAACATACCATGTCTTCAATTATCTACAAACACTCAGTGATCACTGATCAATGAGTGTTTGCACTAACACTCCTCTCTGACAGCTGTAATACAAGGCCTTTTTGTCTCAAAGAGCATTACTCGAATGTCTAAGGAATTGTTATTAAAAAAAAAAATTGTTGATGAAGCAAAAACAAACAGTAAAAAAATGGTCAACAGTATATAATTCCATAAGTGTCCGGGCAGCACTCAACAATTTGCAAAAGTGTCCTGGCAACTCTAGACCATCTGTAAGCAGTAAAGCTAAATGTGCACATGCAAAATATATTAAATGGAAAACATTTGCATTCCAGCAGGAGGGATGCCTTTGGACACAGAATGTTCATAGGAAAATAAAAGGTTGGCTGCCTTGCTGCTTTAAAGGAGAAGTATTGGGAGGGTAACATATACTCTACTTATAGCCAGTGTGGTACACTGCACCTGTCACACGCTGACTCTAAAGGCCTAGAGCTGAGTGATCATGTAACCACTGTTCGCTCAGCTCACGGCTTCTCCCTGCAGACAGTAACCACTCCCGCAGGGATTCCCCCTTCCCTTTTCAGTTCCCCCAGTGCTCAATTAAGGAATGGACAGCAGAGGGGGTAGACACAGCTGGCTCTAGAAAGGCAGAGCCAGCTGTCAATAAGGTAACTTATTGTTCCTGGCAGCAGCGTGGCTTTGGGCTGCCAGTATATAGCAGGCAGTACCCTACTAGATGTTGACTTTCGGTCTCAGAAGTACCGTAGTAAATATAGTCCTGTGACCAATATAGAAGTAAAGTCAACAAAAGGTTTAGCTTAACTTATCTTTTAATCAGTATGGATTACCAATCCTTTAAACCGTTTACCGCACAACTCCTCCTCCTTCCTGAGACCGGCAAAGCTGAAGACAGCCCCACACCTGCCATATAGCACTTGAAATCCTTATGCCCGGCACAGCCCTGGAGAGCCCCACCATGCAGCCCTGGTGACAGCTAAATGTAGGGTGACACCCAAACGCAGCCCTGGGGAGCACAGCAATAGCCAGTACAGCCCTGGAGAGCCCCGCATGCAGCCCTGGTGACACCCAAATGCAGCTCTGGAGAGACCCGCACGCAGCCCTGGTGGGAAGCCGCACCAATTTGTACGGCCAGTCATATGAATAACATTTAGCAGTGCATATATCATAAAGCAAGTGGAAAAAAACCAACAACACGGTCACCAGTTTCAAATTGCACCATTCACAGTTCACAAAAATAGCAGCATTTTAAAGCTCCAGACAACAAACCACATAGGTTAAACTTGTAACAGTCAATCTGTGACTAATAGAGGATTTGCTTCAAGCAAGAAAGAACTATAGGAAAGTCTGGATATAAAATGCAAAATAACTGCAAAATTCCGGTCAATAGAAGGCAGTGACCTTAGCCCTATCAGTAGATTCAGATAGACAGGTGAATACTTAGACCCTGGCAACATATAGGGCAGAAATTGCCCATAGGCGACACTTTAAAAGTCTTTACCACTTAATTTATAGTTAACAGGTCAGTGATGGCCCTAGAATTATTGCCATCACTCCAATGTTCACAGCATGTAATATTTGTGGTGCAATTGTCATTTTCGCACATGGGCGCACCCAAGGCGTGTTTGTGCTCGTTTGTGGAGGGCTTTAAAAAAAGTTTACATTTTTTTATACGTCACTTTAACCACTTCAAGACCAGGGGTTTAGACCCCCTTCCTGGCCAGGCCATTTTTCAGTATTCAGCGCTGCGATACTTTGACTGACGTTTATTCCGTCATGCAACGCTGTACTGAAATTAATTTTATACCATTTTTTGGGGACAGATAGAGCTTTCTTTTGGTGGTATTTAAATCACCACTACGGGTTTTATTTTTTACTATAATTAGGAAAAATTACTGAAAATTTTGAAAAAAAAACATTTTTTTTACATTATGATGCTATCACACTGGGGGCTGATAAGCGTGACAGGTCTATTAGACCTCTAATGTCACCTGTGGACCCTTCTGAAGCAAAGATCATGCTTCACCAACTTCTCCTCCACTTACAGCAGCCAGTGAAATGACAGTCTGATACCAAAAGTGACAAAGTCCTCATCACGTCTGGATGCAGCAATCAAAGGGGAGATGAGCCATTGGAAGTGTGTTGATCTCTCTCCCGTGCAGCCAGACACCCGCCGCATGAGAGACAGTGGAGTGCAGGATAGATGGCAGTGGTTTTTAGATAGATAGGGGATAGATGGCTTTTCAGCATCATACGCCCGCCAAATCACTTTTATGTGAAAGCCGGGTGATCTTGGTTTTAACCACTTAAGTACCAGAATGTATATATAAATGCTGCATAAACAACCATAGGAGCAATGTATCTTGATAAATTCATACCACTGCACTCTGGTTGTCCAGCAATCGGCATTATAAAACTGCCAACTATTACCAGGAACACCATGCAACCCATGGTGTTACTCAGCCCCCCTCATGCTACCTACGACCGGTGATTGCAAGGCTTGACTGGGAACTGCTTGAATGTGCTTCCTCTGTGGCCTATTGCTGTCAAAGACACAGATAGCATGGGAAGGCTCAGCAACACCATGAGTTTCATTGTGCCCCATTGCACATTTAAGGCCATGCCACATACTAATCAGTCTCATTTGATAATTATGTGCACCACAAACAATCTGTGGGCTGCACGGAAAAAACCCCAGCAAGAACAAACCAATCTCCTGCTGGGCTATTGTATTCTGACAGCAACGGGTGTGCTGCTGTCAGACTACTCGGACACTGGTGGAAGCTGATGGTTCTGTCCCAGCATACAGCAATTTACTACCACTTTAAGTGAATCTAGCTGATGTCCACAGACCACACAGAACAGGCCAAAGGCCCAGTGATGGTCTACAGAGCACAGTCTAAGATCTACATCGTCAATGCTAAAGCCTGATGAAGGGACCCTGAGCTGTCCCGAAAGCGCTTGTTTGGTCATATGACAAAAAACTTCAATATATGAAGCTTTTGCTATCTTAAAAGGATTGGTGTGCTGGTGACGTTTCTACAATTTTGCTGACATTCGCGGCGCCATCCGCGGTCACTGCGAGCACCCCCCACTACAAGGGACATATCGGTAAGGAGTGCGACAAGGATAGTACTTATTGTCTGACTTGGCATACTTGTTCTGCACCCCCGATTTTTGGAACCACTGCAACCCTGGATATAGGGTCAATTGCATGAACATTGACAGACATACCCTCAGGCCCACAGGCCATTGCTTCGTCAATGCTAAAGCCTGATGAAGGGACCCTGCGCGGTCCCGAAAGCGCTTGTTTGGTCATATGACAAAAAACTTCAATAAATGAAGCTTTTGCTATCTTAAAAGGATTGGTGTGCTGGTGACATTTCTACATTTTCACAGTCTAAGATGGACGCCTCAAGGTGGCTGCTTTCCATCTTTGCAGCCTATGTAGCACCCATGTTTTGCTATCAGGGATACCAGTGCAATGCATTCACCATCTGTAAGTATTAAAAGAAGCCTTGATACCAAGAAAGGAGCACTTTGACAGCCAGCAGATAACAAAAAGTGACAGGTCTCTGCTAAGTTTGCCAGTATGAAGATCAATGTTACAGCATAAAACAATATACAGTCCAGTATAACCATACTGAATGATCATCTGAAATGTTTAAGCAGGAAAAAAAAAAAAGCATCAAAGAGTACCCAGCCCTATGCAGAGAATGGCAGCACTAATTCAAAATGTAGAAATAATTCCTGGAGCGTCTGAGTCGGCTCTGCAGCACTGTGATATTACTTCATATGTGACAGATTCACTTTAAGCAGCGCTGTTTGTGTCTGAACACAGCTTACAAAGATAACTGGACATTCCACACCTATCGAGACCCGGCATTCTTTCATCTGTGCTTATTTGCATTTTGATTAGTATGCATGAGATTTCCATTGAACTTTTATACTCCTACCGGCACATAATACACTTTAATGAGCATAAAAGTGAGCATGCAAATTAGAACTGCCATTAATCACTAAATGCTACGGGAAATCGGGAGGCTGGAACAAGCACGCAATAAAATGCAGAGAGAGGCATGCTCTTTCTAAATCTCCATAGGCCCTGGCAATGACGGATAGGCTTTCATGAGCGCTGCTGACACAAGGAAGAAGTAAATAAAATATTCTATCAGCATAGACAATAGGTGACCATTCAGCATGAAAATTGTGGAATGGTAATTTGCAGAGGATGAGCAATATGGAAGAGAGGGGGGTGGAGGGGGACGGTGGTGATTAGATATTCAAATGTTGGCAACAGACCACATTCTCTTTCTGGAGTTACTAATGTGACATTTAGGTGCAAATTTGCACTAAATTAGGCAACCTGCTAAGGCAAATCAAGAGTCATGTTAAAGTTTTCAGTTATACTGTATATGGAAATATAATCAGCTTAAAGGGAATACTATTGATGCATGAAAATGTTTTTTTTAATAAAACCTATATGTCTATGTATATTTTTGCAATTGTAGAAATTCAACGTACACCAGAGCTGCACAAAACAATCAGCTCCAAACCTTTCTTTTGACAACTGCTGTACAACAGCTTGCTTCAAATAAAAAATAAATAAATACTTATATGCCACCCCAATAATACACATGTAGCAGTAACCTTCAATGAAAATATACCAACATGCCTAGTCAAAAGATATAGGCAATAGAACCTATATACAAATTTCATCTTTTCACATATAAAGTGTTTTTCCACTTTTGCAGCCAAATTGGGATAACACCTATTTTATATTTGTTACATGTTCCAATTCATATAGCATGAATCAAAAAAAAATATTAAAACATAAATAGTTTACCATTTTACCTGCTCTTTTCTGAAAACTCCAGAACTCAAGTTTTTAACTTAAGTTAAAGATCAAGGAGCATTGTATGAGGACACTTACTCTGTTCCCTCTTTGTCTTGGGGACAGACTCACTCACTGACTGTTTAGATTAGCTTGCAGACTGCCCTAAGTCATCCAATTTTTTTAAGGTATGCTGTATAAATAGGAACACACAACAAACATATAAAAGGGACTTTTTCAAAATTGACTGCAACAGTGGAAAAATATTTTAGGTTGGGTATGGCTCCACCCTTCTAACAACCTCCTAGTGGTCTTGTACTGTGATGACTGGCTGGCAGAGCCAGCTGTCATTCGCGCAGCTGGGTGGATCTCAACAGTATTGTCAGGATCCGTCCCGGCTGCCGCGTCTCAGTATACTGCGAGCTGTAGCTGGCAATATACTAAGCTTTGGGTAACGGGAGGATGCTAGTATATGTCTTACGTGACCCTTAGGAGAACTAAGGGGAAAAACACTTACCCCATAGTTCTCTTTTAAGTACCCCCTGGCAGTATTATAGTTTGTCCAAGCCCCTGTCACATTTACTTTTTTGAGGCTTGTGTATCTTTTCATTATTTTTAGCCCATGGAAAGTGTTTTTCAGGCTCCCCCATTGGCGACCATTGGGCCAAAACACGCGACTCTGCCTCAAAAGAAGCTCATGTACTTTTTTGTTTTACAGGAGTTTTGCTACAAGTGACAGAATGCTCAGATGTGATCATGGGCCATTGAAAACAATTAGATTTATCCTGGGTGATTTATCCCCTTTTCGTGAGTGGTCACAGCACGAAGAAAGGTGTTTTTGCACTAGTATTGGAAGAATTATTATTATTACTACATAGTATTTATATAGCGCCAACAGTTTGAGCAGCGCTTTACAATATAAGCAAGACATTACAATCACAATACAATTCAAGACAAGATGGTAAGGAGGGCCCTGCCCCTGAGGGCTTACAATCTAAAAGAGGGGGAATTGATACATGAGGAGGTAGCTGTGTGGTGATGAATGATTTGAGAATGTGATGGTTCAGTGGTTACAAGAATACATTTTGGTGGTGGTGGTTTTCACAGTGAACTTTTATTGTGGAAATTTAATGTTTATGAATTTTTATATAGATTTAATTTTTTCACATGTATGTTTTATGTACATTTCTTATTTGTGGTTAGGCACAATTGTTATATGAGCGCAGTGCACTTTATGTACTGAAAACATTATTTTAAATAACTTATTTTTTCTTAAAATAAGCCCTAGCATTTCTGTCTACACTACAGAAGCTGTGCTCTTAATGGACTTGTCTCCCAAGACAAGTATCCAGCTTTACACTGTGGTGCACCGCTTTTGTATTGTACCTGTAAACAGACCCTGATCACAAAAAAAGCCTCAGTTGATTTCCCGATGATATATCTATATCATAAAACTCATATACGTGAACATATTTATGCATACGCCCACATAAAGGCAAATACAAATTACATAACATCTCTCCGATTACTTCAAAATGTGCTATTTTTGTCATCTAGCTTCTGTCGGACATCTTCCCAATAAACGGTAAGAAAAATAAAAAATTACCTTCCCATTCCGTTGGAATGTTTCCAAGTTCATATTTGTAAACTTCTTTCTGCACCGGTTCTATTATTCTTCTTGCTCTAACTGCCTGGCCTAAAAGAAGAAAAACAGAAATCTTTATGTTCTCGCCATGCAAACAAGTGAGGCATTGTGTTGTACAAGTATGTTAATTCACCAACCACCTATGATAGACCGGAATATTCAGTAAACAGGGGAAAGGAAAAAATAGGTAGCAAGGACACATAAAACCTGCTACAATTAAATCCCAGAAACACACAGTGGCGCCTTTCTAAATACAGTTTATTTTGACTTAGGGTTGGGCTTCTTCTGAATGCCTATGTGGTACCTGTGAAAAGGAAAATGGTCTAAACAAGAGTCCATTATAGGTGTACAAAAGATTTATGATGCATGGTGTTTGAACACACAATTTACGCTTATGGAGTCCCAAAGGGCCAAGTTAAGTTAGCAGGAGCTAAGGAGAGTAAAGGCAATTCAGTTTATGGGTTATATGGGACAATTATGAAAGAGTGTCGTTTGTTACAGACTAAAATCTCCTAACACTACTAAACCAAGCAAACACAAGGTGAGCACTCACAGAAATACAGTGCCAAGTCTTGTAATAATTGGGCCTTGTAGGTGAAAACTACAAAGCAAATGCAAGTCCTCTTTATCGCGTACAGAAATTTCCCAATGTACTTAAAAAATCTCTACAGCTACTTATTCTCTTTTCTGCATCCATACATCAGACCAGTCAGGGGAAATCTCAAAGCGGGTGCTTATGAAAATACATCTATACATCTATGCATATCTTTAGTGTGCGTTTTAGTGATATCATTACAGTTTATCTGCAGGCGAGAAAGTTGTACCTGGACACCTATAGTGCAAGGATCTCCCTGCTCCTACTTCATTTACTCTTATGAAATGTAGTGGGCTTGTGCTTTTGTCACCTCTCCTGCTGCATCTTAATCAATCCTCTACCAAACAACGGGAAGGGGGCAGTTATTACATAAGGAAGCAAAGCCTGTCTTCGATACCCATCTCTTCCCACAGATACAGCATAGAGAAAGGAATGGGAAGCCATTAATATGGAAAAGACAGCTGTGAGGAGCTTGGGTTGCTATTACCAAAAACTGAATTTTTTGCAGTCAAGCCCTTTTCTATGTTTGTACCTGCCCGAGTCCAAGTACAGACACCCGCACAAATGTGTAGCTCAGGTGAGCGTACAGCGGCATACAGCCGTGTCCTCCCATAGGGAAGAACAAGCTGCTGCATACAATCACATGCAGCACCTGTCCTTCATGGGAACGGCTCGATACGGCTGTGCGCGCCACACGGATCTGTTCGGGCCCATTCTAAGCTGTCTGAATGAGGAATAAAAAGACAGAATGTATTCTATGTACATGCCGGATTTGCTCTCCCTGCCGCCCCAAGGCCAGGTTCTGCAATGCGCCCCCTCCCCGCCAACCGAACCCCCCCTCCCCCCCAAATCAACGGAGAATGGCAACCGGATGGCAGGG
>NW_017306580.1:665701-688098 GCF_000935625.1 Nanorana parkeri
TCGGCCGGAGTCCCGAAGACAGAGCCAGCAGAGAGAGGTAGGTGGGGGGGCAGGACGACGGACGGCAGCACACATTTTACAAGTGATTGCAGCGACATCGCCGCAATCACTTGTTAACGTGCGAGCGGATTCCCCACACTACATTTAGTCCTGCCTTCCCAAAGCAGGACTAAATGTAGAAGACAACTTACCACCCGGAACTGCATGTTCCGGGCGTCGGGGGACTCCACGCCGCTGCCGCCCCGAGGTGCCCTGCTGCCCCGAGGCCTGGCGGGAAATCTGGGCCTGTGTACATGTTGAGTATCGATCTTAGCACCTGAAAAGTCCTAGAATGTTTCCCAATGATGGCCTCATCAGAATATAACAACTGTATAGTTATAGCAACCAATGATTTATTTACTATGATATTAAAGCTGCAGTTTAGTCTGCTTATATTTTGCCTTCCCTGCCCCCCTTCCTTAACAGCACCCTACCTCCGTACTGCTTATCCCTGAGACGAGCAGTGGGCTGGCTTTGGGTAGGAGTAATGCAAATATAAAAATGCCTTGCTTGATGAATAACACAATTTTTTTAAAAGTCCCCGCCCCCACATACACGCGCAAACATGCGTCGCATGAGCCAACGTGCAAAAACAACGATTCCGCCTATTGTGCTGCACATGTTACATATCGCCGCAAACATCGGAATGAGAGCAATCATGTTAGAGCCATTAATTACTGATAACACTAAACTGATGAGCGGTAAAAGCTTTTAAAGCTTCCCCAAATGCCAATTTTGGGTGTGGTAGTTGACATGTTTGGTGTCTATTTACCCGACGTAACACCGTATTTGATATTTTACCAAAAATTGGGGTGATAATAAATGTTTCATAACATTTCATGGGGAAACCGTTTTTTTTAAACAAAATTTAGGGTACTTTTTTGTTATATAGCAAAAAATAAAAACCCCAGTGGTGATTAATACTACGGATGGCCCGATACCGGTACTAGCCATCGGTATCGGGACAGATACAGGGCATTTTGACAAGTACTTGTACTTGTCAGAATGCCCCGATGCATGCGCTATTTTTTTTACCTTGCCTTCAGGCTGCTGTGCGGAAGAGCAGCGGCGAGTCCTATCTAGAGGCAGAGCCAGCTGTGCCCTCCCCCGTCCGTTTCTACAGTCAGCCCTGGAGGATCAGAGCGGGGAAACCTTGTGGGGGAGCCGTGACTGACAGTCATTGCTCTCTGCAGAGAGATGATCGAGAAGTGAGCGAGCGACGATATGTGCTCGCTTACTTCCCAATCTAATGAGCCAACGTGTGATAGTTTCATTGTCACACGTCGGCTCGAACTATGAGAATGAGTGATTTTCACTCATCTCATAGTTCTCCTTTAATAGTGAGCGATGGCACTAGAAGCATTGCTCTTACTCCGATGTTTATGGACATATGTAACGTGTAGTGCAATCGCTGCTTTCCCATGTTAAGTGCAGCCGCCGCGTGTTTGCGTTTGTATGTGGGTGTACGTGGGGGCGGGGAGTTTAACGGTTGTTTTTTTTTATCGGACTTTTATTTTTGTAACTTTTTTTTTACACTTACCTTTATTGCCATCACATAGGGGGATAACAAGCTCCCTATGTGATAGCACGGATACAGTTAGAGGTCATCAGGACAGGATTTTACTAAACGGAAACAAAGTACTTGTAGAGCTATCAAAAAGATCCATATGATTTACCGTGATCAAACACTTCAACTTAATCAAATAAAATTTTTAATAAATGTGGTCAGCATAATGTATCGGTTACCAAAATCAAAATAGTGCAACTATGTTTCCTGCTATCGGATATACAAATCATGATTCAGGCTCTTCAAAGGAGGACCCTTCATTGAAAACAACATGCCAAAAAGGTTTTAATGCGCCAAGTAGCAGAAGAGATGGCTGAGAACAGCTGTTTTAAGGGTTCTGCTTGAAACATTTTTACCTTTAAAAAGGAAAAGTGCACTTATCCTTTTTACCATTCGTTTACATCCAGCACCGCAAGTCTTACTTTTCTGGCTCCTCACTTCTGTGGGGCCCTTTCTCTGTCTCCAGCATCGGGACACATACCGGTAGAAGTGTATGTAGCAGTGAGACATGCTGCATTGGATGTAAACAATGGAGGCAGCGGCCATGCAGGTGTTTAAATGAGGTAACTACACATCTCCGGAGAAGGAAGTGGGTTAGGATAGGGGGGGAAAAAAGCTAAGTCCACTTTGTCTAAAAGTGAACCTTTTCTTTAAAAGAGAAAGTGGTAAATCGCAACAGTACTAAGCCAGCAATTCATTTTTCTGTTCTTCCTTGGACATATTTAGTATGGGATTCATTTTCTTACCTATCCCTGCCATCTTACACCCTCTTTGTTTTTGTTTTTTTATTCTTCAATCAAACGTCTCCTTTTGGTCCCACCAACTCTGATCAATTGATCAATTGTGATATTAATTGTTTACGGGACAAAATGGCTAATTATCTTGCACTAACCAAACTGTAACTGCCAGTCCTACCGTATCTCCCGTTACAACAGCCTGAAAAGAAAAAAAGTGATGCATGCCTGGAAAACTTTTTTTTAGAACTGAGCCAGTTATATAAAACACAAACTAATACATAATTAAATGGATTCATTTTTAGATGAAACTAATGTATGTCAGGGCTGGATAAATCCCAGGAGCCAGGTAGCCAATACTCCTTAACAATTACAACTGGTGCCTAACGTTTGAGGTTTTTGTCTAGTTGCTGTCAATGGAGCAAAACGCCTGAAAAAATCCTGCTGGCTCCTGGATTGGACAGACTGGCTTCTAAATTTCATAAATATTTGTTCACCCCTGGTGCAAGTACCTGCCTTTAGGGCTGGTTCACACCATAAACAGTGCATTCCAGAGCGGTTGCACTGAAATCGCATTCTGGCCGGCTTACTGCGTTCAGTGGCGGAAGGGGGCATGGTGGTGCATTGAAGTTAATGGCACCGCAGCCACTCTCCCCACCCGCAGGGAAATCACCTGCACCAGAACGTGTGTTCCGGTCCACTGCAATCTGCAAAAATGCTGCAAGCTCTATTTTTGTTTTGTGAATGGACGAGGGAAGAGTGAACATTATTCCTGTAGAAGAGCCGGAACTGTAAGGCCCAGCACCAGAAGAAGAGCGTTAATATGCGTGTAATATCCGGGATAAATGAAACGGTTATTTCTAAAGTAATCAGCAGTGCTGTGGAGCTGTTAGCATACTCTTCATTAGAGGTAACTTATTTGAATTGTGAGGTTTACAAGGAAAAAAAAAAGTTCCTGGTGTTGCTCTTTGAGCGTCATCCACCTGGCTCAACTGGGTGATGGTGCTATATGAATCCCAGGAATGAATGGAGAGGAAAACAATCCTTCCACAGGTGAAGGCACACCTTCATATACATTTCATATCAATATTTTGACATTTTCCTGGAGTTCAGCTTTAATACTTAGCACCATCTACATAACACCAGAGCAAGAGGAAACGCTACATATAGAATCATGTTAGAAATTAGAACACAAGCCTGACATTTTGAAATAAACTATATGAAAATGAAATGGACAGGCAGATACAGAACATCTTTTTTAAATTTTTGGGGGGTACATTTTGATTGTATCCTTCTATTTTACAGCAGAGAATACATCACACTCTTATTATATCCTCCTCTAACATGTAACTTAATGCCTCATATGGCAAGCAAGTGGTTATGTATATGATATTCCTTCATCAATCTTAATATTGTTATACGTGGAAGGAAGAGAGGATGCAGTTAAGACTAGCTGTAAGTCTTCCAAATACCTAGAGGAGACTCTAG
Organism: Nanorana parkeri; assembly: GCF_000935625.1. Lineage (NCBI taxonomy): Eukaryota > Metazoa > Chordata > Amphibia > Anura > Dicroglossidae > Nanorana > Nanorana parkeri. The sequence continues at coordinate 669,530 of NW_017306580.1, forward strand.
GTATTTATTCTTCAGAAAAGAGAAGATCTTAAGAAGATGGCTTTACTGCATTATATTTACAATGAAAATTGCATTGCAAATTAGCATGGCTTTGAACAAGAAAGACTAACATGCACCCTTAAGGATTTAATATTCTCGAATGGATTAGAAAGAAATAATTTATCCGTCAGCAAAGGTCACATGAAGGAAAGCAGAAGATCAAAGCCAAGAAGACTTCTCATTGTCAGCTGGCTTGGGAGTCAGACCCACAGGCACAAAGCCGCTGCTAGTACTGCAAAGGGGCAACTTCAGTGACTAGCTCAGATATTGCTGCCTATTGTGACGAGGCTAATGCTTTTACAGCTAGTTACTGGATATTTCTCTACAAACAGTAAGGTAATTTTGGACAAGGACGTGGTTTTCTTTGGATGTGTAGGAGATATTATTGGATCCTTCCTTACAAAAAAGCATTATCATGCAGCTATCAGTTACTCATGCTAGCCTCCCTACCTAAACAATCGCTCTCCAAGTAAAAGTGGACAGCCTTTCACTGGATGAAGAAGACTGGGAACATGAACTCATTTATGTATTTAGACTCTGCTGCCAACCACCTAACATTCTAAACCACTAGAAAACTGTACACAGAGTGTCTCATTCCCAGTCTGCTCAATACACTGATTGAATCAAAATGCTGCAACTATCCACACCCTTATATAGAATTTTCATATGGTTGTCTCTATACTCTTACTGAGCCCTCCTGAAAGAAAACAATTTTGTAGGGCAAGTGATCACAATTCTGACAACCCCCTCCCTCCTAATAGGTCTACTTGGTTTCTGCCTCTGGAACCACTAGAAAATTACTTAGCTTGCTCTATTACTTTACCATAAAAGTCACAGTTCTTAAAAGGCACAAATAATAATTCTTTTACATGTTTTGAAAATTCATCAGCTTATAAACTGGTTTAATTTTTTAGTCATTTGTAATAATTAACATTTGCTAGAGGATGTGTACATACTAGTGTTTGAAGAGCATGCATCAATCCTTTATCTAGTGTTAATACACTTTTTAAGATCACTTTTACCAGTACAGGGAGGTAGGAGTAGGGGGGTCTTACCAAACTAAAAAGGGAGGGGCAAGTGATACAAGAGGTGGTAGCTTTGTGGTATTGAATTGTTTGAGAAAGTAATATTTCAGTGGTTAGGATCAGAAGCTGCCTGAAAGAAGAGACTTTATACGGGAAAAATTCTACATAGAGCCCCTCTCTAGGAAACCAGTGGAGAGATTTATCTATCAGAATTCAGTCTTTCACTCCAATGCTGAAGCTATTGAAGAATTCAAATAAGGTCATCATCATGCCCCGTATTCTCTATAATGTATAACACATTTGGGAGTTTAGTTGCATGAGTAACTCATAACTTATGGAACGGGGTGGAAACAAGGCTGGCAAATTTAGACATTTCAGACAGAGAAATAGTCGTCTGCAGGTTAATGAACGTACTAATGTCTACCCAAAACTAAAAAATTATTTTCAGTTGAGCCGTCCTTTCATGCTGGACAGTCTGATAATGCCAGGCCAGTCTTGTTCTTTTATACTTGAATATACAGGCTTTTAGAATAGCTAATGAAATGATATATTTGTCAGTGTTCATTTGTCAGCGGTATGTTCATAGAGCACATTTTTGTGGATACACATTGTGCATAGAAGACTGAAGGATGTGAACTATTTAGTGAATAATTAAATTTTAAGATCCAACACAAGCATGATATAAGATTGGACTTCCCCCTCTGAAACATGGCTTTGCCAAGCATCATACAAAAGCTACTGATTTTGTAGGGCTTAAGTTTTCTTTAACAGTACTTCAGGGTTGGAGTGTGACCAGTAACACGTTATAAAAAAAATAAATAAAATAACCCCAATAAGGGGAACTTGACCTCTGACGCCACCTTCTCTCTTTTCGACCAAGATCATATGACCCAATGCCTAGGATTTTAGAAAGGTGGCTAGCACAGGGGGACATCTTATAAAATAATTTCAAGTATCCAATTATAGTACATTAAGGTCTTCATTTCATCCACGGACAAGACTGCTGACAACTGGTATAATGTGGTTAACACTCATCACTACTGTATATTAGACACTGCTCATTTACAAGAATGAGAGAACTGGAAACCTTTGTTCTGAATGATCGCTTCAAATAAAATTAAGTTTTGATAATGAATGTTTGTATAACATCTCCTGTGAATAATTAACATACTTCATAATTTAATAAAGTATGGAATATACTTTATACTATACTATACTCTAGTATAGTATAGTATACTATATACTCTATAGTCTACTACTATATATAGTATATATAGTATACTATATACTATATAGTCTACTATACTCTAGTATAGTTATACTATACTCTATACATCAGAAAGATGTGAACAGTCAGTTTTAGGGGATGCGAGTGCTGTGGTTGCAGTTATCAAGTGGTTCATTCAAAATGTATATATAATATTAATCTAAGTAAGCTACACATAGCTCTGAACAATCTAAAAGGTGCCTCCGATCAAAGCATTTGTATTGTCGCCAATGTTTCTATTTGCAAGCATCATTAAAAAAAAAAAAAAGAAGAGATACAATGAACGAAGATATGCACTTCACGCGGAACAATGAACGAAGATATGCACTTCACGCGGAACTAAACCATACAATTTGGAGCCCCAGGAGCTTTTGCTATATTGTGCATGTATGCACAGCATATTTGCCCATATTGGCAATCATCTTTGAAAGCTCCCCCACATTGCTATGTTGTCCGCATTCTTACTTATTGCTCCATTGCTGGCACTTCCAACTTCTCCCGGGCTTCTTAGTTCAGAGTTTTTGGACAGCTAGACCCAAATAAAGTAACTGCTTGAGCACAGGAGTTATTTCATCCTGGCACAAAATCATGCTGAGAGGGTACACTGCAAATAAAAGCAGCCTGAACACTTGAATCTGACCTTGTATTAGCCTACTGAACTCCCTATACAGCAGGGCTGGAGTGTGAGAGGAAGAAACACCACAAGCAGCCAATCAGTTTCTGTGACAAGAAGAAAGCTAGGAAGACAAAGCTGTGACAGGCAGATTAGCTCATCACTGTGCCGCTTCTCTTTCCACTGTCCAGGACATACTGGGGCAGGTTCCATGACAGACTAGATTTAGAGGAACTGGAATGAATGATGCTGGACATCAGACTGAGGACATCTAGTAGCAAAAATAAAAACCATGGGGGCAGCTACCATGGGGGCAGCTTTGAATTGAATGTGAATATTTCAGCAAAAGCTTTTTTTAGTTTATCTTTTAATGGACTAAGTGTTATCTTGTTATTTTTGGCTGGAGTTCGGTTTTAATGATCCCAACACTTTCCACACATTAAGGTTGTAGCCTCTGCAACCCTTATTCTCAACACAGCCAATTGTATGATGTTCCAAAGACCCTTCTCTTGCACGCCTCTTTTCTTTGTGAGCTAGGCCTGCAACAACAATCTGCCATAGGCAGGGGCGTAACTAGAAATCACAGGGCCCCATAGCAAAATTTTGTATGGGGCCCTGTGATTTCTAGTTACACCCCTTGAAGAGCCCACATAGCTCACCTGAGGGTGACCCTGCAGAGCCCACCATAGATTATCTATGGTGGGCTCTGCAGGGTAACCTTCAGGTGGGCTGGTCACACTCCTTACCTGTCCGCCTCTTCTTCCTCCGTCTTCCCTCCTCCGTCGCCGGGCCCGCTCCGTCCTCCGTCGCCGGGCCCGCCTCCTTCTCTGATCCTGACCCCCCGGGCACCGCCTCCTCTTCCCCGCCACGTCCAGCCTCTTCCAACGCCGCTGCCGACTCTCATTGACTCAGCAGCGGCTATGGAGAAGAAAGCAGCGCTGCACAGATCACGGTGATCTGAACAGCGGCACGTTAGAACCCATAGCGACCCAGGCAGCCCGCACGGCATCAGGGGGGTGTCCTGGTTGGGCCCCCCTGTGCCCGGGCCCCATAGCGGCCGCCTGGGTCGCTATGGCTATTGTTACGCCACTGGCCATAGGTTAGTGTACCTTACTGCTTGACAGTGGCCAAACTCAGACCCTGAGCTGTATTTTGGACTTCTGCTGGCGACCTACATTTTTCCCTCTCATGTCACCTACCATATACTCCCTGCCACTATTGGGTTGCCTCCCAAAAAAAACAGCAACCGTCCACTCATGGTGCACATGTCACATACACTACAGCATTTTATCTTGCCCTGGAATTGTGCTTCATGAAGTAGGCATGGCAAGATGCTGCTGGCATAACTGGGCTGTTCAATGTCTCCAAGTATTGGTGCTAGAGGCTTTTATATTGTAAAATAAATAAATAAATAATAAATACATAGAAAGCATATTTGCAATTTCTATGGTCTTGGAAACTTGCACCAAGAGGAAACGTGGTCATGCATCTATAAGACGAGAAAGCAGCAGAGCCTATGTCCAGGCCAGGAAGTACAAGCATAGTCAAGGGTTGCAACCAACTAATCGATATTAAATCGATGAAAATAGTTGTCAACTATTCTCATTAATCGATTAGTTGGTTGGATCCCCTAGCTCTCTCCTCCATCTTGGGAGGAGGGCACAGCAAGCAGTGGGCGGGTGCAATAGCCAGCCTGCTATTGCAATTTGAAATGCCCAAATCAGGCTGGATATTTCACCACTACGTGCTGTATTTACATTCAGCAGCCATCTGCGGAATCTTGCCACTGGCAGCCGTCATTCCCTGGCTCAAGCTATTCAAGCACCATGTGCTTACAATACAATTTGTAAAAAAATTATAAAAAAAGGTGGGAAAAGTGTCATTTTCGGCCTGACAAATTCTGCTGCAGGAGGTGCGTTGCAGTGTCATTCATTTCAATGGCACCCCAAACACGCTTCCCACCCACAGTGCGATTGCCTGCACTGGAACACATGGCACTGCAATGCTGTGCATTCCAGTGCAGTGCGATTGCAAAAAATTATGCATGCAGTTTTATTCCAAAGTAAACTTTATGTTTGTAACACTCTGTGTACTTTATTTTAAATTAAGGATGGTAATTTTTTTTATCTGAATAATTAAAAAAATAAAAAAATCGGTCAACTAATAGACTAATAGATTATGAAAATATAATTAGTTGCAGCCCTAATGGGGAGAGTGCCCTCTGATGTAAGGTAATAGGACATCTCTTAAAAGTGCATTTCCACATTTGCAACCAAATTTGGAAACCTCCACTATATGTTTCATATGTGTTACCATTTATAAAGCATACCTAAAGATATATATTTTTTTAAATATTTCTTAGCTTTCTAGTTGTTCCTTTGGATCAGCATTATACACAGGATTTTACAGGCAGCTTCAATTGTTCAGAATAACTTGCTGAACAATACAGTATAGGGACACCTAAGTGCATTTACATACAATGTAGAAGCTAGGCCTTGATGTATTTAATCCTTTGGTTGGAAGGACAGTGTGCACATGTGTGATAACAAGACCTGATAATTTCACCTTTTATGACTAGTGCTCGGCCTTTGGCTGCATAGAAAAACTGATCAATATTTCAGATTTCGCTCTCTTGCTATCATCTGCCTTGACTTCCTCCTTGTGGGTCTACCTTTACACAGACTATCCCCCTTCAGTCTATCATGAATGCTGCTGCTAGACCTAACCACCCTACCGATCGCTGTGTCCACCACATCTCTCTGCCAAACCCTCCTTTCGCTCACCTAACAAATTGAATTCAAAGTATTATCAACAACATACAAAGCCATCAAGAACTCTTCCCTAATCTACATCCCCAACCTCATCTCAAAAGATCACCCAAACTGTCCTCTTCGCTCCTCCCAAGACCTCCTGCTCTACAGCTCCCTTGCCACCTCATGCTCGCCTCCAGAACTTTAGATCCTCTCCCATCCTCTGGAACTCCCTACCCCAATCTGTCCAGCTATCTCCTACTCTGTTCACCTTTAGACAATCCCTAAAAACGCTTTTGTTTAGGGAAGCCTACCGCCTCTATCAAATGAATTTTTACCTTCATCAACTAATTCCCACACAGTTATTACCTTTTGTATCACTTGCCCATCTCTTTTATATTGTAAGCACTCACAAGCAGGGTCCTCCTAACCATCTTGACGTGCATTGTATTGTAACTGCACTGTTTCTATTTATTTTATAAAAGTGCTGCACAAACTGTGGGTGCTATATAATTCCTAGATCATTATATCATCTAAAACAAAAACAAATTCTTCAGTACCAGCTATAGAGAGTAAGAATGATTATATGTACAAAACCACAATACATCACCTAAACTGCAAAGGGATTTGTAAGGGGCCAGTTTCCATATATAAAATAATGCTTTCTGGAGCTCTTTAAAAACCAGTGACCCATGCACTGAGCGCACATAAAAAAAAAGCACAGCAGCATTTCCTTGATAATACATAAATTATACAATTAACCATTACTACAGGGCCAAGAATACATTGCCCTGTCATAAAAATACTAAAGTCATTAATTAAAACTACTTCTCTGCCAGGATCAGACAGGCTCGCCTTTTCACCTCACTGACTGCAGATTCAGTCCAAAGTGGTAAGAAAAACCTCTGCAAATACCACTTACAATAAATAATATACTAGCTAGTAATCGGCCAACAACACACTGATTCACTTTCTAGGACCAGTCTGGATGTGACCAGTACTTCCTGTAATGAAGGTGGTAAATCAGATCCCCTTTCACCAGCTGTATGCTGCAATTATGTGCAGTGAGGTAGGGGGGAGAAGTAGATTGTTGGAAATGATGTGCAGTGGCTAGTTGGTGAGCACAACACAAGCAGATTAAGTAATTGCTTAACACAGAGCTAAAACTGAGTAATATTTGTAGTACCAAATTGCAGACAATGCTAAATAACTAAATAAATTAGTAAAATGTAAGCTAATATGTATATACAGTACAAGTAAAATCTAAGTTTCACTAAGCCTTAGTAAACTTTCAGTTAAATCAGCTGAAAACATTTCAGGTCCAAACAAAAAAAGGTGTGCAAAGCTTTTACAGGCTATTTTCACGAGAAACCAGTCACAACCTGTCCCCTGCCAGCATGCTGCAGAAAAGGACCCTTGTGCTGTGTGTGGAAGAAGTGATCTCTCTGCAGAGGTCTGACACTCCCTGAGTCAGAGCTATAGCTCTTCAATCAGCCAAAAGCATGAACTTTGCTGACTACACATCTATCGGTCTTACCAGGGTCTTACCACTGCTTCCACACAGAGAGCAAGGGTCCTTTTCTGCAGCATGCTGGCAGGGCACAGGCTTTTTTTTTTTACTCTGTAGCTGCTAAAGAAAATTACCATTTAAGATTGTGCAAATTTTATTTGTTCTGATTTATCTGGAATAGATTGAAACTGAAAGCTCAATTGGGCTTTAAACAGACATTTTGCATTAGAGGTTCTGTTAACGCAAGTCCCCATATTGAGTTGCCGTCCCAGAGTTCCATGAGCCCTTATAACTGTTCCCATAGGGAAGAATAATTAGGCCAAATTACACTGTCTACAATGGTTAGCTGTGTGTCAAATACAATCATGAAGCCATTGTCATAGGCAGGATTTTAGAGAACTTACAGGCAGTAAAATGGAGTAGAATCTCCTACCAATCCCCCCAAAAAGGACACAAGTCATACCGCATCTTTATTAGACCTTTTTGCCTGAAGTTTAAGAAGTGGTTACATGTAAAAAGGGTTTATGGAAGATTGGAGGGCAGAGTATTATGGCTTTGCTGAGAAACAACAGATGCAATGTGTGTTTTAAAATACCAGACAGGCAAAGGGAGAAAAATGCTTTGTACTTTTATTAGGGGAGCATATTGTGCCAATGAAGGAAGAGGCAGCCTTGCCGAAATTGGCAAAGAAAAAAAATGACAGCAAATGCATGAACTGCGAATTTCAAATGAGAATAAAGATACAGCTGCAGAGAGCATCAATTAATTAACATAACCCAATGCGACAGCAACTCTGAGTTGTACCAGGCTGATTTAAAAATGTGACTCCACAATGTCTCCCTCCCCATCCCCCAACCCCCCCCCCCAAATATAGAGAGGGGGGAGGAAATGAAAAAAGATCAGATGCAACATATGAAATACCAAGCGTGAATTAAACACTTTGATTTTTTTTTCTTTTCTACCACGGAACATCACGGAAATGCCTTGTGAAGTTCCTCCTGATGATTAATGTCAACAGAATTACACTAATTAGCTGCAATAAACTGTATCAGACCAGAATTTCTGTGTGCAGGGACATGGGGAGGAGATGGTGCTTGAAACAATGTGATCCAAGTGAAGTTCACGCGGAAATAAAAGATCTGAGACAGTGACAGAGCAAAACAGGACGAAGGTGAACATGAGCCAAATGCCGTAACCAAACCACGTTCAAGATAAATCTCTTTGGAGGCAGCTCATAGGGAGAATAGGAAGGTGCACACACTTTAAAACTGCATTTGTGCATGTGTTGCTTAGACATATTTTAGTTGCATTTTTAAAGACTCCGATCAACCTACTTGATGGGGAAAATGCAAAGGAGTGGACAAAACATGCTGCGTGTACTGTTATTTTAAGTTATAATTAAGGTAAATGGACCTGCATTAGAAGTGATCACATCAGTAGGGCTTAGGAAACTGGAGCCCGGGGAAGAAGAGGCTGTGGGGCCAGTCTAATATCCAGGCGGGACTGAGGATCACTGAGTATATACTCTATATTTTTTTTGAGCCCTTAAATCATAACGAGCAGTTAAACCCTTGCAGTGCGAGAGTAGCCCTAATGCATTTTTTAGATTCCTAGATTTCTTCTTTGAAGCTGAATTCCAGAAAAACATCCAAAGACACATACATGGGAACTTTGTTACCTGCCAAAGCATTCCTCTGTCTAGTCAGCCAGTCATGTGGATCAGGCACACCTTCCCGACAGCAAAACCGGGTGCTGTGCCTCACCGAAGACTATACTGCAGTTAAAGTATAACTACACTTTAGTTGAGAAAAAAGAAAAAGAAATCCCCTCCGTATAATCAATGCACATTGCAAGGGTTTTAACAAACTTTAATTTCTGTTTTGAAGGAAAAACTGGTGCACTATCAGCGTTCTAATGAGGAAAGCTGCAATCTTGGCACCCCCTAGTATTTAACCCTTAGGAAGTATCTTACCAACATGAAATTACTATTGCAGGGGAAGAGGATGCCTAAAATTTAACTTGTATGTTAGTGCAGACATCTGAGAAAATCAGTGAGGAATCACACAAGCAGGAAAGGACATTCTGTTGGCATTCCGCACACACGATGTACAGAACACCATATTGAAATTTGTTTTTTTGAACAGCTTTATAAAAATAACAGCAGCTTCAAATTGAAATGCAAACAATTTTTAGAGATGCACCGAAATTTTGTCCGAAAAAGGTAGTTTGGGCAAAATGCCTTGTCAGCAGAGGGGATCCAAGGAGACAGAGACCGGCACCCACCAGGGAGAACTTTCAGGAGGTGGAGCAGGTCAGAGGAGACAGCTCAGAATGCAAAGCGGGGCAGTGCGAAGTGGAGAGAGCTGTCACGGGAGCCAAGCTCTCCTCCCTTACCACCCTGCTCAGCCTCCTGTGACAGGCGGAATGTCAGGAGGCTGAATTCTCCTCCCACACTGCCCCACTCAGCCTCCTGTGATAGCGAGTCGGGATGGAGAGTGGAGTACAAACACAGCTGATCGCTGATTGTTTGTAAATAACTGTGGATGTGGTATGAGTTAAGGTGTCCCCAGTTATAAATGAACAGGAAGTGCTCTACATCATTTCCTGTTCATTCATGATTGTGGACACAGTAACTCATTCTATATCCACAGTTTATGAATGGACAGGAGCACTCAGTATAGATGCTTCCTGTTCATTCATAACAGGGACTGCACAATAAGAGATTGAGGACTCTTGAGATTGAGGACAACACACACAAAATGCATTTGTGTTGATATGTGTTTTTTAATGAGTTGTGTTGCGTTGTCTTTGTACTGAATCTGTTTTCATCAACAATGTCAATGTGTGTTCAATTCAAAAATGTCATTAGCATGTGGACAAGGGGTAAAAGAAGTAAATCAGCGAAGGATAAAATATAAGCATTAAAACTTCCGCTTTATATTTTATGTAAAACCAAAACTTTTATTTGTTTTTAGTTTTGGGTAAAAAGGGAATAGTTTGCCGTCTGTTCCTTGTAATAGAGATTTCCTTTTTACTTCCTGTCCCAGAGACAAAGCAGGAAGAAAAAAACTCTCCAATTAGAGGGGATATCTCGTTTTTTCCCCTAACAGGGGGATATCCCTTCTTAGACAGTTCTCAGACAGTACAGATACCCTCGTGATCTGGTCCTGGATTTGATCAATTTCAAAATGTTGAATTTTTCATACTTTGACTGCAGACAACGGTCACCGGGACCAATATTGAAAGGTGAATCACATCGAGGACAAAGCAGCAATAAAAATCTAACCCTTCCCTACTCTATCAAAAAGAAAGTCTTTACACTTTAAATCTCTCATTGCAATGCTTCAAAATATTCCACATTATTTAACATAATGGTGCATTAGGCTTTCCTCACTTACTGAATGGTCCATTACCAATGAATCAGTTCAATTATATGCCACACTTGTCATAAGAAACTCTGGCCAGAATGTTACTCTAATGACAAGCATGTAAAGCATTTAAGATGGAAATTCAAACTGTGACAGCAAAACGTATGAAAAAAAATTGCATCTGTTCACTGTCTTTTAACTATATACACTTGCTGAATTCTTTACTTCTTTAGCTTTCTCTAATGCACTGGGAACACGTCAAGCTGAAGATGTCATGTTCCTGTACAGACACCTACTGGACACAGTAAGACAAGCAACATATTGAAACATGAGCATTGAAGTTACATTTATGTATGTTCACAGATGATAGGAGTTATAACATCCCTGGTCTCGCATAACAGCAGCATGAAGCTAGTAAGAATCTGTGAACTCTTAAGGTGTCCAAACACCTATAGATTATAGTTCCATTTCTTTTGTCCCGCCATCGAACCGTCCTTCGATTTCCGCACGACTGCCCCATCATGCACAGACCAATGTAGATTTTGATTATCGCTCATTAAAAGGAGAACTATGGGGTCAGTGTTTTTCCCCATAGTTCTCCTTAGGGTAACGGGAGGACACAAACTAGCGTCCTCCCGTTACCCTAAGCTCAGTATACCGCGAGCTACAGCTCGCGGGAATACTGAGACGCCGTAGCCGGAGGGGATCCCGACGGATCCCAGCTGTACCCGCCCCCTCCCCCATCCGTTCCGCCAGTCCAGCCCCTGTCACGGCAGAGAGCCGTGACAGGATCGAGAGGCGAGCGAACCCGGTTCACCCCGGGGTTCGCTCACCTCCCGATCTACTGAGCCGACCTGTGACAGTCTCATTGTCACAGGTCGGCTGGAACTATGAGGTGAGTGAAAAGCACTCACCTCATAGTTCTCCTTTAACTATATACTAACTAACAATACTAACTGACTGAATTTCGGTGCTCGACAGAACAGATTGTCGTTTGCGCATGTGCAGTATTCATGTTGCAATTTTTTTTCCGTATGAAAACGCCACTAATCCATCGATTTTCGTACGATTCGAAAAAAAGTTTTCTAGCCCTACCGATCGGGGAAATTCAGGCAGTTGTACAGTAATGCTGATCGTTCACTTCCTATCAACCCACCAATTATCGTACGAAAACCCGACCATGTTCGTTTTACAAACGATATTCGCAAGGTGTATGGGCACCTTTAGAAATGAGAATAAATATTTTATAGACTAAAACTGTACAACATTTACAGGGTTGTGACACCTATCACTATGTTGTCTCTGAAAACATATGCAACTCAAGTGTTTCCATGGTATAAATTCCACAACTCCTCCCCTTCTTACTGTTCTGCACCATCTAACTTTTTCAGCAAGTACAGCCCTGGTCACTTCCTGTGAGCTGAAAACACAAACAATGTTATGTTATCTTTCTTCGGTAAATTACTAATCCCCCCACCACCCATGTAATGGAAAGGAAGATGTTAAAAGGGGAACTTTACCCATATCTTCAAAATGATAACAAAACACACCTTTAGAAATGTTTAGTAATTGCCGGTTTTGTATTCTTTGCATACCTTGGTTTTTTTCCCTCACAGTGGCCATTGTTACCAAGGGCAGATTAATATACCTCCCTTTACTTCCTGGAACTCTGGCATATGTGACTAGGACATGTGACCATGTACATCATCTCAGGGGAAGAAAATGCCTCTTCCTCGAGATCTCGCATGATTTTGCAATTTATAGATGAGATTTCCCAGCACTGCTCTGCTGATGTAACCTTCCCAGGATGCAACACTTAGGCACGGGCTACATCACTAATACCCAAGAGGACCAGGAAGTGGAAAAACAGGAATCGTAAGTAAAAGAAAAATGTTTAACTAATGAATGTAAGAAGATTTCATATTAGCACGTAGAGCTGCACACTGATGTGATTATTTGTGAAAGGGGGTGAAGGGCCACTTTAGTACATGACCATGTTCATGCGCCAGTGCTGTCACATGGGGAGCCTGCGGGTTGCAGTTGGGATCGGGCAGCATATAGTAGCAGGAAAAGCAAGTTAAATACTTCCCACTACACAGTGGGAAACAGATGGCAATAAAACACTGAAAGAGGTTCTACCAAAAAAGGTTTTGTTGGAGTTGAAAGATTACAATTTATATTTATAAATATTTTTGATCTGGGTCACAAGGATGCCCTTAAGGAACATGCGTAACCTGTGGACCTTTGGTTGCCAACCACTGATGTAGTGGCAGGTTCTAACTTTTCTTTTCTAACAACTAAGTATGGTATATAAAGCCTTAGGCATCTCAGAATTATTATTTTTCCCAACATTTATATGAAGCCTTAAATTATATTATTTAAAAATATATAATAAAAAATACCTATTAATAGACAGAGCAAAATTACTTGTCTGATTTGGCTACAAGCTACGAATTGTCATTTTACCTTGAATGAATCCACTTTTAAAGGAACAAAAACTTAATAAATGTAGATGTCAAGCTTAGACATTTTTAGCTATAATCAATTAAGGTAAAATGATTTCCCTTTGACTGGCTGCATTTCGGTATCTCCTGCTAGCCTGGGCCCTTATTAAAAATAATTTGCATCTATAAGGCCGGGGAAAAAAATATGCTAGCCTCACGATTTTTGTCATATTTTTGTTGTGCCCCAAGGCTGCTATTGTTGATGGCCTTTATGGAAATCTAAATTCAATCAGCAGCTGCAAATTTCATGAGACGTCCATCTTCATGCTGGATTTCTAACCGTGTGTCAAAACAATCTGTGGATTTCTAGCCGACGAAACGCACATTGAATTGTAAATTTCTGCAATTTCCTGCCGTTTGAATTTCAGCTGCGGGAAAATAGTGCAAACCTCGACATCCTGTCTATCAATTTGAGGCGAGTAATTTTTCCTCGTTATCCGAGGTACACTTTTTTAAGGTTGTTACGCAGTGACAATCCCTAAAAATTAAAAATCAACAATGACCCAGCAAGCTGTCCTTTACCGAATTAGGACAATTTGGCACTTGATTTTACTAACGAATGTGTTCATATCTGCTAATGGGCAACAGTACAAATGACCTGGAAAGAAAATGGACAAATTAACAAGCACGCTAAATGGAATCTCAAACAAAACGGGAGGAGAGGAAAGGGTCTGTGCTACTCAAAGCAACCAATCTGATACAAGATATTAATTTTTTATTTGTAGACCAGAAAATAAAGCCCATCTAAAGAGGAAAAATAGTATATACAGGCAGTCCCCGAGTTACAAACATCCGACTTACATACGACGCCTACTTACAAACGGAGGCTATTACTGTACAGCAGGGGGGTCCTAGGCTGCAGCCAAAGTGTACCGCGCAGCATTTCAGTCGTTATAATGCTACCGCGCTTGTGCCGATGAGGAGTGCCCACCTTTTTGGGTCTGGTTCGTAGTACTGTACTGTTAGACATGCAGACGCGGGGTGCCCGCCACTTCTTCCGGGTCACTGTGAGCTTTTTACTGCTGCCTGTACCCTCATTAGAAAGATTTAATCTCACTTCCTGTTCTAGAGACAACAGGAAGTGAGAGGAAATCTACCCCAAGAAGGGGAACTTATCATGGGAAAAAGGTGTCTCCACTGAAGCTTCATCACCAATTCTTGTTCCCACGACAACCCAAAATGTTCAAAATCCAATGGTCACAGGGACAGAAAGTGAAGTGAAATCTTCTGAACAGGGGCACACACAGCAAAACCAACTCTACAGGGGGTTAACCCTTCCCTATTGTATCCAAAAACAAAAAAATTGGGGGGGCTGGAGTTACACTTAAAAAATGCACCTGTTTCAACTTGCATACAAATTCATCTTAAGAACAAACCTACAGAACCTATATTTTCAGGCTTTTTACCCTTTATCTTCACCTGATGATCCTGCCAGTAATGCGCTTCCTGTCCTAGGGTGACAACGCTCAATCACTGTACCGTGTCTATGGAGGCGCAGCATTCTCACTCTAGTCTGTTTTGTTGATGTGGACTACAAACACATACCTACGACTCATCTTATTACATAGGGGGAAGTATTTTGCAGTTCACAGAAGATAACACTTTAACAACAGCTGCTCTTGAACATTTAACGAATTCTGCTGTTTTGCTGATACTCGCTCCATGGCTCCGAGCGCCAACAATCACCCCACGTTCAAAGGCTGTTAAATCGCGTTTTTTACCCATATCTTCAGAAAAAAATCACTTCTACTGTTGTGGTAAACAACCTGCTTCCCTATTTATAATGGTCTGGCCCTCTAGCAACTTCAGCGCGAAATTATAGCTAATTTGCCTACAAACATCAGGTGGTCATAATAATCTGCCCACTCAGTGTACAGGAACTGACAAGTAATCCTGGAAGAGTGAACAGGTTAGATTTTTTTCAGGCTTTTCTCTGTTATTTTCACCTGGTGATCCTGCCATTAACATACCCTGTCCTAGGGTGAATACTCTCACTGCACTATATCAATGGAGAAGCAGTATTGTCACCCTAGGACAGGACTACAGAACACCCTTCTCCCTCCTCTTCTCCATAACCTAAGCTGTCTATAGTCCAAATAGAAATGGAGACACAGATAACTGAAGAAGTAACACAGCACATGCTTTAGGCTATAGGAAGTGTATCCCTGGTTCGCTCCTATTGGCCCTCTGAGGTGGGCTGTGATAAGATGGTTGCAATAGATACAACTTAGATCAAGTGATTTTTTTTATATTTTCTTTTTTAGCACAGCTACGGCATTGGCTGGAAAATATTTCTAGATCATGTATGTCTTCACTTTCTCTTCAAAATGACTCTCCCTAAAATAAAAACAAATCTGCTACCAGATAATAAGTAGAAGCACCCTGGGGCCTGCAGTCTTCCCACCACTACACCTGAATGTCAGACAGTTCTGACCATACAAAACTCTGGCATTTGTTGGTAATGTCAAAGCTTGCCCGTCCCAACCTGCCTGCTGTGCAATCCTATCAGTCAACCAGGCAGACCATCGTAGTGTTGGACCAATAGTAATGTGTTGAAGGTAGGAGTAAGTTGCAACAATTACTGCAATGAAGGTTGCTGCGATTGTTCCTAATTTACAGAGGTTTGTTGTTCGGAGAGTTGACTGATGAATCATACTGCATGTGTACTCTGCCTGCCCAAAAAAGTCATCACCAGGATTTAGTTAAGCAAATAGGTCAGAGCCTTTCATTGGATAATAGGTCTAGGTACAGCAACAATAGGTCCCCAAAAAATGAGTCCAGCTGCTTACCTGAATATACTGAATGACCAGGATTTTCCATCACTGAATTTTTTTTTAGGGATGCACTGATACTACTACTCACCCAAATGCTCCTGATACTGGAACTTACACGCTCCCTGGCTTCCTGATTGGCCGGGAAGCCAGCTCCATGCTCCCTCGTCACTTGGTGTGTAATGACTCGCCGCACGCCTTTCTGATCGGGAAGCTAGCCAATCAGGAAGTCGGGGCGGCAAGTCATTACCCGCCCCCCAGCTTCGTAATTGGCCAGAAAGCCGGCCCCATGCTTCCTCATCACCTGGTGACGAGGGAGCGTAGAGCCGGCTTCCCAGCCGGCGATATCAGCGAGTACCAAAAAAAAAATAGTGGTAATCGTACTCGATACTGAAGAACCGCTATCGGTGCATCCCTACATTTTTTGTTCCCTGATGGCCTTGAGCATATTCCAAAACGACAATGCCAGGATTAATCTGGATCAAATTGTGAAAGAGTGGTTCAGGGAGCATGAGACATCATTTTTACACATGGATTGGTCACCACAGAGTCCAGACCTTAACCGACTTGAGAATCTTTGGGATGTTCTGGAGAAGACTTTACTCAGTGGTCCGACTCTCCCATCATCACTACAAGATCTTGTTGAAAATTAATGCAACTCTGGAGGGAAATAAATGTTGCGGCATTGCATAAGCTTATCGAACTGATGTCACAGTGAATGTGTGCCGTAATCAGAGCTAAAGGCGAAATATTAGTGTGTGTGAGGTTGTTTTGGACATCCAGCATACGACTATACAGGAACTAATGATATTGAAAATAGACTTTATTTCTATTTCACTGTTACAATCACAATATTAAATTGAATGTTATTTTTCTCTGTTAAATAGAACATCCAAAGACAAAAAACATACAGGCAACCGGATTTTCACTTATCAATTACTAAATTCTCTTCCTCACCTGAATTTCTCCTTTATAGAAAAAAAAATCTTTTACCTAATAAGCCAGATAAAATGATCATGCCACCATGTATAATACATCACAGTAAAATGATTAACATTTAAACACAGACTGCGTTCAACCATAAAAAAATGTTGCATTTAAAGACTCAGAGGCTACCTTCTGATTGCTCTAATTTACATGCCGGAATTCATATTGTGCATGTGGATGGCCCAGTAACACGATTCCTAGATAAAATGTTCAGTATGAAAATGCAGAGAAGTGTGATCGGTAATTTGTGCACCCCCCGAGGCCATCATACAGCACAGGACCATGTGACATGTGGCTGCAGGCCCTTCCAGAAGCCATGTGAAAAGCCAACTACATCTAACTTTATGACTATGGGACTGTAAAAATAAAAACAAAAAAAAAAAGAACACCATATATATTTATAGACTTACTGAACTTGGGATACGGACAATTTTTTCCTGGAAAACACAATTTTGTTTTTGATAGAGCAAGGGTTTTTTTTTTTTTGAGGAAAGGTTAGAACTTTTGACAATGTATTTATTGCTCTCTGTGTCTTCATGTCCTGGTGACAACCCCCCATTTCTTATACAGGTGTCACAGGGACATGAAGTGGGGAATAAACATCCTCAATAGAGTCACAGATAGAAGTAAAAACCTGAAAAATGTTAACTTTTTCTTTCACACTCTATCCAAAATTCCAACATTAAAAGCAAACAACTTTGGCTGGAACTACTCTTTAAAGTGACATTAAACCCTCAGATTTTTTAACATAAACCAATACTGTAATGTGCACCTTACTGTAATCCATGGTTGTTTCCCTTCTCTTTGAGGCTCGTCCTTTTAAAACTGTATCTGTTCTCATGCTTGGAGAGAACTTCCCTTTTCAGCAGACTGCCTTGTCAGACACGGTGTCTGTGTATCCGTTTGTATAGGCTGTAACCTGAGCCAGCACTACAGGAAGAGGCCCTGAGCTGAAAAGGGAAGTTGTCTCCAAGCATGAGAACAGATACAGTTTTAAAAGGAAGAGCATCAAAGAGAAGGGAAACAACCATGGATTACAGTAAGGCACACATTACAGTATTGTTTTATGTTAAAAAATCTGAGGGTTTAATGTCACTTTAAAGCCTATTTCCACCTTTGCAGAGGTATTTTTTTTTTAAACATGCCAGCAATGTACACCAAATGTAAACCCAACGCCCCCCCCCCCCCCACCACTCATTAGTATTCATAGTGGCAACCCCCTTGGACAGTGTTTTGTGTGCAAAGGCAGAGCTGGTGTTTAGTGATCGTGTTGCACAGAATCATAGGGAGGGGGGCAGCTGTTTACAGCCTGTTTTACAATCCGACCCCAATCTCAGACTGAATTTCCTCTGGAGAACATTTTTAATATGTAGGAAGAAAGCTTGCAATGTGAGTCATAAATTGTGCACACAAACATTATCACTGCCCCTCTACATTGCCACAATAAATGCTAATCTGTTACAAAAAGGTGGATATGGACTTTAACCTCCCTGGCGGTCTGATTATGTCAGTATTTTTGAATTTCAAAGCGGCAGATTGTTTTGCATGGAAATTTGTTGTTTTATATTGTAGGCCTGTAATTCTTAGGAATAACTCACTTAAATCTGTCCAAACAAGAGTCTAGTAGACATCCCGGGTATGATAAAATTTGAAACACAAAATCATAATTTATAATATAATAAATAGTTATAATAAATAGTTATAAAAAATTATAATATAATACATTTAATTAAAA
>NW_017306580.1:692659-696277 GCF_000935625.1 Nanorana parkeri
TCCTTTTAAAACTGTATCTGTTCTCATGCTTGGAGAGAACTTCCCTTTTCAGCAGACTGCCTTGTCAGACACGGTGTCTGTGTATCCGTTTGTATAGGCTGTAACCTGAGCCAGCACTACAGGAAGAGGCCCTGAGCTGAAAAGGGAAGTTGTCTCCAAGCATGAGAACAGATACAGTTTTAAAAGGAAGAGCATCAAAGAGAAGGGAAACAACCATGGATTACAGTAAGGCACACATTACAGTATTGTTTTATGTTAAAAAATCTGAGGGTTTAATGTCACTTTAAAGCCTATTTCCACCTTTGCAGAGGTATTTTTTTTTTAAACATGCCAGCAATGTACACCAAGTCTACATGAAGCAGACATATGCAGTTGCTGTATATGAACACAGAAACTTACATTCTTGATACCTTCCCTACTCATATCCTTTTGGAGATGGCCACCTTTGTGCTCTGCAAGCACTGTGTGTATATTACAACTAAGCTCCCCCCCCCCCCCCCCCCTATTTAGTTTTCATGGGTGCAAACCCCCTTGGACAGTGTTTTGTGTGCAAAGGCAGAGCTGGTGTTTAGTGATCGTGTTGCACAGAATCATAGGGAGGGGGGCAGCTGTTTACAGCCTGTTTTACAATCCGACCCCAATCTCAGACTGAATTTCCTCTGGAGAACATTTTTAATATGTAGGAAGAAAGCTTGCAATGTGAGTCATAAATTGTGCACACAAACATTATCACTGCCCCTCTACATTGCCACAATAAATGCTAATCTGTTACAAAAAGGTGGATATGGACTTTAACCTCCCTGGCGGTCTGATTATGTCAGTATTTTTGAATTTCAAAGCGGCAGATTGTTTTGCATGGAAATTTGTTGTTTTATATTGTAGGCCTGTAATTCTTAGGAATAACTCACTTAAATCTGTCCAAACAAGAGTCTAGTAGACATCCCGGGTATGATAAAATTTGAAACACAAAATCATAATTTATAATATAATAAATAGTTATAATAAATAGTTATAAAAAATTATAATATAATACATTTAATTAAAAACTGTTCTGGAACATGACAACTGTAATTGATTGGGCAAAAATGTTAAATACTTTGCCGGACAATATAGATTTGTTTGATCTGGTTTATTATTGAAAAAACGCTTAAGAGTTTAATACTACTATCTCTTAAAGGGCCCTTTCATACAAATGCCATCCGCACTGTCATGAAAACACAGGACAGAATAAAGCAGTAAACATTTGCAACACAAAAAAAAGCAGCAAACCTATTCTGTTGCTACTCATGAACCTTGAGAGAAGGATGTTTATCAATGTATACGGGTGGAGCCCATAGGAATACATCACGATCTGTTTTTCCATATGCAAATGAAGAGGCGCGGAATATCCGTGTGAAAGGGGCCAAAGGATAACTGTACTTCATTCAAATATGTCGACCCCCTCCCCCACCCCCCCCCTTCCTGAACTAACCTGCCCTAACACCCCCACCCCAGCTTCTTACTTCTGTAGCAAAGCCATGTTCTGTGCATTGTGAGCCCTCATAGCCTTGCACACCGCCATATCAAAGGTGTTGAGGCTGCCTCTGTTATGACACCATACAAGTTAATGAGGGCTCACTCTACAGTTGCTACAGTTGTCCATTGAGGTGCTCTCCAATCTTTCGATTTAATCAATGATCAGAAAACAGGACCCTTGTATGGAGTTCTTTTGACCTGCCTTGGTCCAAATGATTGAACAATTTGGGTATGTCAACTAAAAGAATTGGATAACCTATCAAATCCAAACGTGATCAAATGGTAAATCTGTTGGCTTGGGGGGGTTTTCCCCTCCCGTTTATTTCTCAACTGAAACCAAAAAAATTCAGACATGTTGCTGACTGAAAAAATGATAAAGGAAATTCATATACGATGAAACATTCAGACTGGATTCATTTTAACAATATCGAATAGAAAATCAGTGAGTGTGGCTAACATCAGAGGTTTTTGCTGTGGATAGGAATATCGCATGCAAGGGCAGATGCTCCCAGCGAGCTCTGTGCACAGACTCCACCACACAATGATGCCTGTGGAATCAGCTCGTCTGCTGTAGAGTAGCTGTGCACTGTAATCGTGTATAGCTAATGCTGTCCAATGGTCACAGAAACCACAGGCATTCCAGAACGCACTCCGCAGAAAGCCTACACTTGAATATTTCATAGAGGAAAGCACTCTAGAGCACTTTCTTTTTGGGGAAGAGGCCAAGGTGATCAAGCAGATATCTTCAGCAACACTTGTCCTTCAACGCATGGCTTCTATGTTAACCACTTCAAGACCCACATGTTACACCCCCTTCATGTCCAAGATAAGGGTGTTTAAGAAGTAATCCAGGGGTAGACAAACTTATATGGAATTCAGGCGCTAGTCTGTCCAATCCAGGAGCCAGCAGGATTTTTAAAACATTTTTTATGAACCAGCTCCACTGACAACAACTAGGGAAAACTTCACTAAAAGCACTGACTACCTGGTTCCTGGGGGGTGTGGTGTTGAAAGGATTAAAAAATAGTCCACAACCTTTATTATACGTTACTGCTGCTTGTATTGATCAGGAACTAATGAATTAATCATTTGCAGGGTGTGTGAATAAACAAGGACATACAGGTACGTCCATTAGGACTAACTGCTCCACCTACTGGGTGTTTTTAAACAAAGCCAGTAGGGAAGTGGTTAAAGAAGAACTCCAGACATTTAGTAATACATAAGGTGAGTGATTCGCACTGTACCCATTTTTTTAATTTTGTATGTATAGTTTAGACAAGGTATTGGTGCCGGTCTCTGATTCAGTGCTGACTGCTGCATCTTCTGTGTGGGTGCACGCTGCTGGGCTGCCTGCATGGACTTACCCTGTGTTTCTACTCGTCTCTCAGCCAAAGATCTGAACTCTGCATGCGCCCGTCCCAAGATCCATTGCGGCTGCTGGAGAATCTTTAGATCTTCGGACTGGAGCGCGCGGCGGAGACACAGGTAAGTTTAAACCCTTTTGAAAAGTTTTTTTTTAATGTTTTTGCATCTATCTACTGCTTGCTAGCAGTAAAGATATGCAAAACCCCCAAGGGTTTAATAACCTTTTAAGCAGAAAGGGGGGCCTGCCAGCAGTAAAATCCTACAACTGTGTCTGCTGTGGACACAACTAGCTATTATGAACAAAGGGCTTCAATTAACAGTGGCCTTAAATTTGAACAGGCAAACAGCTAAATACAAAGATGAAATTCATATTTCATAGATGGTTTACTTGCCAAAGGGTTTGTATTTCTGTCTATCCATTCCTAAGATTTATACAGCCCCTTCATACAGCACACTCAGTTAGACAACCCCACATCCAGTTAAGGAATACAGTGGTGTACTCTACCTACCCCTTGTCTGCTGACTAGAAAGTGAAAGAGCAGCAGCAAAATGATGAGGTCACCACTCTACTCACTTCTTCCATCACCATGCATCTTATCAACACATTTGCGTGCAGCACATTAAACTGTTCCACATGGTATAGTGTAGGGGCGCCCAAAACTATCTTCATCCTTTAACTTGTTAAATGTACCATTTTTCAGAAGAATAAAATAAATAGTACATTTAGTGCCACGCTTA
>NW_017306580.1:696331-711788 GCF_000935625.1 Nanorana parkeri
ACAATGGCACCTGAAAGTGGGTGGGTTATATTAGGCAGCAAGTGAACAATTTGTCCACTTTGTCTGCAGTGGACAGG
This sequence comes from Nanorana parkeri, assembly GCF_000935625.1. NCBI lineage: Eukaryota > Metazoa > Chordata > Amphibia > Anura > Dicroglossidae > Nanorana > Nanorana parkeri. Next base: position 696,409 of record NW_017306580.1, read on the forward strand.
ACCTACCAAAAGTGGTCCAAGGAAAGAAAGCCAGTGAATGGGTTAAAGGCAGACAAGGCTCAATGATGCACATGGGAAGCGAAGGCTGGCTCATGCAGTCCATTCCAATAGAAGAGATAATGTAGCTCAAATTCCTGAAGAAGTCAATAGAAAGGTTCCAATAGAAAGGTGTCTGAGCAGTTTTCTTGCTCAGACACTTGGCCTTCACATCCTCCAGATCGCAATCCAATCAAGCATCTGTAGGATGAAGTGGAAAAACAAATCTGAACCATGGAGGCCACACCTCAGAACTTACAGGACTTAAATGATCTGCAACTGAGGACTTGGTGCCAGATACCACATTATACCTTCATAGCTCTAGTGGAGTCCATGCCTCGACAGGTCAGGGCTGTTTTGGCAGCAAAGGTGAAATCTACACAATATTAGGTGGGTGGTCACTGAAGTGTGTGAGTGAGTGAGTGAGATATATATATATATATATAGATATATTCACACATATTCTTTTGTATTAGATAAAACTTAATCTATTCCTTTTGCAGTATTCCAGGAATCGAATGAATAAGTGGATTTAGGGCAAATTCCGAATTTCAAACCTTGAACACTGACTTACTTTACAAAAGATAAAATATGTTTCTAAGCATTGTATAAACGTATGTTGGCGTAAATTACTCTCATGTGAAACACAATGGATGCCAAACAACATGGAATCTGTAGTTTCATTGAAAATCCCTATATACTGAACTATGTAGACGCAGTGTACTTCCTCTACCTGAATGCATTATTTCAATATAAATTGTCTTTGTCTTCCTAAACTTGCTGACTCCCCAGTCTTTGATATACCCACTGATCAAGTATTTCAGTAAGGTCACCCTGCTCCTTTTATCCCCATCACAGCACTGTCTTCACACATCCAAAAATATGCCAATATTCACCAGTATTACATTCCTGGTTGATGGAAATTATATGCTCGGATCTTGAAGGCAGTACAGTGATGCAGAAGGTCAAACAAAATGCATTGGCTGACCTATAGTCCATGGAATAAAAACACATTTGCTGCAAGCTCAAAAATGTAATTGAAGGTGACAATGATCGAGTATATCAGAAAGAAAAAAATATATATGAAAGAATATTCTGCCATTTTGCTTGCCCATTTTATGTCCATCGATCACACTGCAGTACACACCTTAAAATGTAGAGTTTTGTGTCTGCAGCTCCTTGGGATCTTTGTCCAATCTTTAGAAGAGGGCATTTTAAATTCTATATACTTCACAACAAAGAACAGAAGCCCATGCATCAAGGCCCTCACCAGGACGAAAGGCTCATTCATCTGCCTAGCAGGGTTCTATCTGTCTACATGCCAGCAAAAGACATTTTCTGTTTTATTGGTTGGCTTTTTGCGTTGGTGAAAATTGATGAACTGACACCAGATTGAAAAAGGCCAAAAAAAAAAAAAAAAGATGAAGCCATAAATAGTTTACAATCAATCATAATAATCACAAGAACAGTTAGCCCAATAAAATACACGTTGTGTTAGAACAGGTCTTAGAACAAAGAAATGGGCTCCTCATTATGTTCTAATGACACAAAATCTGTGTTTGCTGCGCACAGCTGATCCTACACCACAACCCCATTGTGATTGTGTTGAGAGACTCCATCTTTACAGAGGGAACAAAAAATAAAAACATTGTAGATCTAAACCCAATCACTAATAATATTTAACATGTTCAGGTCATTTTTGTCATCATTTTAAATCTTTGGGTTTCTTTAACCCCTTCGTGGCTGACTACGTCGCCAGCATCGGGGCTGCTTAAACAGACTCACTGCGGCTTTTGACGACAGGACTCTGTGTAAACTTGTAAAGCCGAATGTCGGCTTTACAATAGAAGCGATTCTGGCGACTCCAGCTGTCGCCAGATCGCTTCTACAGCCCGGTGAAGGGGTTCCCCCCCCCCACCCGACACCCCCGCTGTGCTTACCGCGCTGCGTTGTCGCTCCTACAGGCCCGGGACCGGCTTCTCTGGTGTCGGCGGGGAGCTGGGGAGGAGATGGAAGATCCTCCATTCGTCGATCCCCTCCCCGTTCTATGGGACCGGAAGTGATGTAGATTGCATCACTTCCGGTCCCATAGCTGTCAGTGCTGGGCTACTGAAGCTGGGCTCCTGCGATCTGCACTTCAATAGCTTATTTGGAGTGTAAACGTGACACTAGGGGTCTTTTAGACCCCCAGCATCACCTTAAAGAGTACCTGTCACCACCATCTGGTATCACATGGGGGGCATGTAAGCCCCCCTATGTGATAGCAATCAAAGTAAAGTTAAAAAAAACAACAACAAAAAAACTACAGTTTTTAAAATGAAATAAAATCTAAAAATAATTTTTAAAAAAATGTTTAAAGTCCCCGCGTCGCCTACGTATGAAAACGATGAACGCGCTATACATGTTGGGTATCGCCGCGCACGCCGGAGTGAGAGCAATAATTCTGGGGCAGTATTTTTGGGTATCTCTATATTGATGACTTGATTGAAATTGATTGAGGGCTTTTAAAGCGTCGTCTATGGACTTTTTGGGGTACTTAGGTTTGTCGCCTTTAACAGACGCACACTATTTTGAACCTGGGCATGTTGGGTATCTATTTACTCGTTGTAACCTCATCTTTTATATTGTAATTTAAAAATGGGTATTTTATTGTGTTTTGGGGCATTTAAGTACATTTTTCACTAAATTTTGGGGTTTTATAAGGAGTTGCGCTAATATCGTGCAACATAAAAAATTGCAACTGCTATTCTATAGGGTCTTGGCTTTCAGAAAATATATAATGCTTGGGGGTAGTAAGTAATTTTCAGGCCTAAAATGTGGAATATAACATGGGTGCAAAAAATTAAAAAAAGGCCTCAGTCATGAAGGGGTTAAATGATACCTGGGGATTCTGCCATAAGGATCACACCATGTCAGGATCATGTCCAGACCAGAACAGTTTGTTCCCGGACCAAAAAAGCATCCCAATGTATCCCTATGGTATTTCTGGGCTCTGTTCACACCAGCGCAGTATGTTCCGGTCCAGACAAAAAAAATACTGCTAGTCTCATTTTCTCTGGTCTGGAATGCACTGGAACGCATGGAAATGTTTTAAAACGGCATACAAATGCATGGAAACACACTAGAAAGCACTGGACTGCACCTGTAAGCCCATTTTAAGCAAAAAAAAACGAAGGCAAAATGGCGCAATCTGGTCCGGAAAATGGTGCAAACCTGCCCTGAAGGTCCTTGTGCAAAAGATTCCTGCTATAGGGGGACTTCTCCCTACTGTTCTCTAAATTGTCACGCGGTTGCATGCACTTCCAGCGAAGACTATAAACGGCCATGCCAAAGCTCATTGGGGTTGATTTACTAAAGGCAAATAGGCTGTTCACTTTGCAAGGGAATTTTCCCTAAGCTTAGTGAATGTGGTAAAAATTCACTTTGCAAAGAATACCTAATCACATACAAGTAAAACAAAAAAAAAAAGTGTTATTAGCCTTCCCAGCTATCTTCTGTAAACTGCAAAAATTGGGAGAGGGGAGGAGTTTGTAGTCCAAATAAAAAATAAAAAAAAACTGCCTAGGGTGATAATACTGCTCCTTACAGTACAGTGAGTAAGCGTTGTCACCCTAGGACAGGAAGTGGGTTACTGGCAGAATCACAAGGTACAAAAACTATTTTATTTTTTTTAAGTAAAAAAAGCCTGAAATAAAAGAAAAGTAATGGGTAGCTCCACTGCAAGGCATAAAGTCGTCCGGGCAAAAAGATTATTAACCCCTGCAGTGGGGTGACACCCACAATGCAAGGGTAAAGTGCTCATTTTGCCTAGAGTAAAAGAAAAAAAAAGTTATACTCGCCCGATCTCCAAGCCTGCTTGATCTTGGATCTGAGTGTCTCTCTCCCTCCACTGCACCTGTAAGGTCCTTTGAGTCATCTACAGTATACACAGAATATGGCAAGGGTGCCCACAAGTTTTGTGTTAAGATCTACTTTTCAAATGATGAGCTACATGAAATCTACCAACGAAAAAAAAAACTCTCTCTCCTGGCTGTCTCTCTTCGCTCTCTCTCCTGGCTGTCTCTCCTCGCTCATCCTCCTGGCTGTCTCTCCTCGCTCATCCCCCTGGCTGTCTCTCCTCGCTCATCCCCCTGGCTGTCTCTCCTCGCTCATCCCCCTGGCTGTCTCTCCTCGCCCTCTCTCCCCTGGCTGTCTCTCCTCGCCCTCTCTCCCCTGGCTGTCTCTCCTCGCCCTCTCTCCCCTGGCTGTCTCTCCTCGCTCTCTCTCCCTGGCTGTGTTTCCTCTCTCTCCTATTTGTCTCTCCCCGCTCTCTCTCCTGGCTCACCTTGCTGTATTTTCCAACAGGCTGTGTAAACTAATATGCTTTGATGTAATACATAGCACTTCAACCACCAGTATCCACCAGAAAGGTGTCAGGGAGCTTGACTCAGCAGACTCAGGCTAATAGGTAATCATGTGTGCACAGTTAAATATACCAAAATGGAATAAAGGGGCTGCCATTCACACTCTTTGTGATCTACCAGCTTTGAGAGCTACTGGTAGATCACAATCTACCTAATGGGCACCCCTGGTGTATGGGATGTAAGGACGTATGATCCCTGGAGCGGAGGAGGAGACAGGCTGGAGGGAGCGCAGTCACAGCTGGCCAGCTCAGAGGATTGGTTCAGTATAACTTTGTTATTTCTGACCCTAGGCAAAAACAAGCACTTAACCCTCTTAGTGTGGTGGTAGCCCCACTGCAAGGGTTAATAAAAATTTTACCCAGGGTTCTTTTTTACATTCCTTGAGTTCTTCGTTAAAGGCAGAATGTTAACCATCCCCATCTAGCACTGACATTTGCCATTGGCCCCCTCCTGGAAGCCATGCCACAGTGATATGACTGCCCTACAACTAAAACCGCTTTCAGGAGTCAGCCAAAGCCACCGGGAGCTGTGAAAATTGCTGGCCGTGCTGACAGGTCCACTTCAAGATCATTTACAGGTCTCAGTCGGTTGTACAAATGTGAAGCGCTAGTTAAACTGTCACACTGCCAGCAGAGAGGACAAGAATACAATGCGGAGACGAGGAAGCCGGTATAGACTGTCACAGACATCCCTCGCTATGCTCTACCAATTAGCCACAAGTCATAAATATACACAAGCTTGCCGTCCCCTCTCTGCTGTTAACATGGGCGGAAATGCAGAATATATTAATACTAGAAGCCGCCAGGAACAATGCAGGCCCCAGTTTCTATCTTTGTCCTTTCACCCAGATGACAAAAACATTATAATTCACTGCAAGCTTTGGGGGGGCAGTGGCACGAGGGAACACAGCTCAATATTTAATAATAACTTAGCATGCGGGTCTGGGTAGTGGCACTCATTAAACAAGCTGACACGATGCTGACTGACAAGTGAGAAAGTGTTACTAATGTGCAATGTGCGCATCCTGTGAGTGAGCCAGGCGACAAAACGCGCACCGCCAACCGCTGAAGGGATTTGGAAACACCAGCTTGCTAAACGCAATCTACAACACATAGACCCAACATGCTCAGTGAACGAGGGGCTTCCATCTTATATCACAAAGAGGACCAGTCACCCAACCCGTCTATGTAATAATAGGACGCAGACACGTCCCTGCCCCCGCCTTTATTGGGAACAGCAAGTAAATACATATTTCAATACCAGGCTTTAATGACACGTGAAATCAAAGTGTCCCAATACTGACCAGCAATGAAAAGGGTGACACCGTCTGTATCAAAACAGCGTTTCCGTCTTTGTTGTTAGACTTTTGCAGACAAAGGGGGATAAAATCTATTTTATCTTTGTTATTTGTTCCCATTCACTTTGCAAAACATAACAACAACAAAAATTGCTGATTACATTTTATGTGCTTTATACTTGACTAAAAATCCTACCTAGCCTCCCTATGTTATGTGAAAGAAGAACTCGAGGAAATGTAAAAATTAACCCTTGCGGTGGGGCTACCACCACACTGCTCGTTTTGGTCTAGGGGGCTAAAATAAAGAAATTATACTTACCTGATTCTCAATCCCGCCTGGCTGCTGGCCTGGTCTCCACAACCTCTTCTTCCCTGGGCTCCGGCGGTCTAAGCCCCTGCGTCAGTTAGCGCTCACCTCTCTCCGCCTTCGCTCTGGCTATTTCAGTCACCATTCCCTGCCGGGATTCCCCCTCCCCTCTCTTTCTATTCCTCAAGCGCTCATTGGAGGGACAGATAGGGAAGGGGGTGGGCACAGCTGGATCTGGCTCTAGAGAGGCAGTCAGCTGTCAATCAGGCAGTGGGATGGATCCTGACAATATTGTACAGCTCTACAAAATGTCAGCATATAGTAGGCAATAGGCCGCTATATGCTGAGTTTTGGGTCACAGGGGACATTAGTAAATATCCTCCTGTGACTCTGAAGAGAACTATTGCCAAAGGCTCTCTCCCTACACACACACGAAAATTTTAAGTTGGCTCACCAGTCAGTCAGTATGACCGGACTATAGCCTTGCAATTTATGTTAACATTTTTTGGGGACAGATAGAACTTTCTTTTGGTGGTATATAAAATCACCACGGGGGCGGGGTTGTTATTTTTTACTATATACTGAAAAAAGTACAGTAAATTAAAAAAAAAAAAAAGTTCCCTAAGTTATGTTATAAAACATCTATTCTTACCCATATTTTTGGTCAAATATAAAAGATGGCGTCACGTCAGATAGACCCTAAACATGTCAAGCCTTAAAATTGCGAGCGCGCACAAAAAACGGCCACACTGAAAATTGGCCATAGGCAACGCTTTTACCCCTCATCAGTTTAGTGTTATCAGTGATTAATGGCCCTAAAATGATTGCTCACACTCTGACGTTCGCGGTTATATGTAAAATGTGCGGCACAATAGGCTCAATTGTTGTTTTCGCACGTTGGTCGCACCCGACGCATATCTGCATGTGTATGTGGGGGCAGAGGACTTTAAAAAAAAAAATTCTGTTTTAATTTTTTTTATGTTTTTTTTTGTTATGATGCTTTAATTTTTGTATTACTTTTTTGCTATCTCATGGGGGGCTAAGAAGCCCCCTATGTGATAGCCAATTTACCCCTTATGTCACCTAGGGACCCCCAGAGAAGCTGAGGAAGCATAGATCTGCTTCCTCAGCTTCTGTAGCTGGAGAGTGGTACTGAATGCAGGAAGTGATGTAATATACATCACTTCCTGCATTCGGGGACTGAGAGAGATCAAAGGGAGATCGTGTACTGGGAGATCAAAGGGAGATCGTGTACTGAACTCCCTTTGATCTCTTGTCACAGAGCCGTGCCGGACCCGGCCGCATCGGGCACAGCGGATCTCGGGACCGGCAACGGCAGTGACAGCTGCTGGTAATACAAGTGGTCGGGCGTCTCGAGACGCTCGATTGCTTGAATGTAAAGATCCCGGCCGGCCGTGCAATTACAACGGCCGGGTCTGGAAGCTGCTCGTCGGGCTCTGCCGTCCTCTCGTCACAGACGAGCGGATTTTTTAAGCCCTGTACAGTGTACAGTATATATATTTTTTAAGCCCTGTACAGTGTACAGTACAGATACTTTTCGAGTACCAGTGCCGATACCTGGCATTTTCATGAGAACTACCGGGGTTGCAGCGGTTGCAGCTGGGACCTGGCTCTGACGCTCCACAACTGTCCTGAAATCATTAGTCTGTATTGTTTTAGAAAAACTGTCACATGACAATAAACAAAAATGTATCAGTACTCGTACTTGTAAGTACTCGGCAAGTACCAGTACTCGTACTCGCAAAACTGGTATCTGTGCATCACTTTATTTATATTTATAAAAACAAAATCATACATTAAAACAGAGATGTACAAATCCCGGGAGCTCCGTGTGCTCCTTACAAATGACAGCGGCCTCCTAATTTTTGCATTTTCTCTAGTCTAGTCTTGGAGCTCAAAAGTATCAGTACATGTACTCGTACTTGTACCGAGTACTGTACTTGGTATCTGTGCAACCCTAACATATATATATATACACACACACACACACACACACACACGTATATATATATAATTACACACACCACACACATACAATTTGTATGTGAAATATTGCATAATGATGTTCTGCAGTCTTCTATCCGGCCAGCAGGGGGAATATAAATTTTCTTTAAACTATTTAAACATTGCTCCTTACCTTTTACTTGCTGAAAAATCTAATTTATCTTTCCCCTTCTATGTTACATTAAGGAGAGGCCGGGGAGTTGTTTTCCATAATGAACCATGTCTGCACTGTGCGGGCAGATTTCCATTCTCTGTCTTTCCCTGATCTGCACACTGCCATCTAGTCAAAAGGAACAGAAGGTGTCTGTAGAGTCCTATGTATAATCCTGCTCCAAAGAAACAACTAGAAAAGGTAAGACATTTTTTTTAAAATTATTTTTAGGTATGCTGTGAGGGGTTTCTAGAATTTGACTGCAAACGCACAAAAACCACAACAACAGAGTAGAAATATGTCCCGTGCGCTCTGTGAAAGAAGCCGCAATATATAGCACAAAAACTAGCGGTAATATACTAATGACTCAATCAGTCAATCAGACGCTGATCTCAGCCCTGACAGCTGTCCAATGTCACTGTCAGCTTGGCAGAAATAGGATTAGTCTGTGCTCCAGGCTGCTAGTTAAGAACCCCAACAAAATGTGCCTGACATTTGCGAGGACTGTCAAATTGGAAAATCGCTGTTTGAAGGTCTGTCCCAGATTTCACAGACCAGAACACAGGCTTCAGCTGGTAAATGCTTGAAAAAGACTGATAGCTGGTCACTAAGTAGCCATTCTTTCATCAGAGAGACACCCCAGGAGAGGAAAATAAGGGCAGGAAAACTGTGCCTGGGCTAAAGCTAAAGTCAACTCAATGTACCTTTACTATGCATTTGATAAAATATAGTGTCAGGTTCAGCAGGTTTCTCATACGGCTTCCATGCAAAAATGGTCACAGCTACCAATCCTTCCTCTCATCCTCCAAGGTGAGGCTCCACTGGGCTTACAGAAAAGTCATGAAAGCAGGGGACACAAGCGGTTCTGCATTGTCACAGGCTCATATACAAATCTAATTGGAACACAAGGATACTGATAACAATATTGATTTAGTGTCAGTTTAAGTCCCTGTTCACACCTGGGCGTTTTTTACACTCAAAACTAAGTGCAATAAAACACTCAACACAAAAAATCCCATTATTATTATTATACAGGATTTATATAGCGCCAATAGTTTGCACAGCGCTTTACAATATAAGGAAGACATTACAGTCACAATACAATTTAAGACAAGATGGTAAAGAGGACCCTGCCTGTGAGGGCTTACAATCTAAAAGGGAGGGGCAAGTGATACATGAGGAGGTAGCTGCGTGTGGATGATTGTTTGAGAAAGTGATTGTTCAGTGGTTAGGTTGAGGTGGGATAGGCTTCCCTGAAGAGATGAGTCTTAAGGGATCGCCTAAAGGCAGTCAGTGTGGGAGATAGACCGACAGGCAGGGGTAGAGAGTTCCATAGAATGGGAGACACTCTAGTGAAGTCCTGGAGGCGAGCATGGGAGGAGTTGATGACGGAGCTGGAAAGCAGGAGGTCTTGTGAAGAGCGGAGGGGACGGTTAGGGTAATACTTTGAGACCAGGTTGGAGATATAGCCGGGGCCAGAGTTGTGGATGGCTTTGTACGCGGTTGTTAATATTTTGAATTTTATCCTTTGGGCTATAGGAAGCCAGTGTAGGGATTGACAGAGGGGGGTTGCAGACAGAACAATGAACATTAATTTCTATGGCCCCTGTTCACACCTAAGAGTTTTGTTGCAAGCTGTAAAACGGCCAACGCTGGGAAAGCTACATGAGCTTCTTTCGGGCAGATTACGGCACGTTTGGCGGCATACACTTCAACGGAAGCGCATTAAAATGCGCGACACAAGCGTTTTGCACACACGTTTCCTCATTCACGGCAATGCATTTTGATCTGCTCAAGAAAACGCACATCCTTGCCTGTGCGCATCTAATGCGCGGTAAAATGTGCAAAAACGCATAAGCCACGCAAGGAAAAAAAGTGCCAAAAAACGCACGTTTTACGTGCAGAAATGCTGATGCCTAAGTGTTAATGGAGACTAAAAGGAGAATTATGGGGCAAGTGAAAAACACTCATCCCTATAATTCAAGCCGACCTGTGACAAAGAAGCTGTCATAAATTGGCTCTATTGGGAGGGAGAGGATCGGGAAGCCGGCGAAGTCGTTGTGTTTTCGCTGACTTCCCAATCCTCTCCCTGCAAAGAACGGTGACTGTCAGTCATCGCTCCCGGCAGGGATTCACCCCCCTCCTCTCCGATCCTACAGTGCTGAGTGGAGGAGAGGACGGGGAGGGGGCAGGCACAGCTGGCTATACCTCTAGATAAGTAGAGCCAGGCTGTCATTTAGCCACCGACGTGGATCTCAACAGTATAGCCCGATATATGCTGAGTTTTGGGTCACAGCAGATGTATGGATGCTTTTTGACACTCCTTACCGGATGTCCCAGTTATCAGGGGTGAGTGCTTGTAGTTACCGCGGATGGTGCCGCCAATTGCACTAATCATATGAGAAATATCACCAGCACACCAAAATCCTTTAAGGATCACCAAATGTTCATTTATTCAGAACCATGTTATGAAAATCAAGCGCTTTCGGGGCCACACAGCAATGCTAAGCATGATGAAGGGACCCTGTTGTTTTTTTTGACATGGTTCTGAATAAATTAACATTTGGTTATCCTTAAAGAATTTTGGTATGCTGGTGACATATCTCAAACCATTGGGTCACAGGAGGACACAGTATATGTCCTCCCGTGACCATGAAGAGAACTATGGGGGAAAAGGGGAAAAAATTATGGGGGTAAAGGTTTAACGCCTTCCCATCCACAATATACAGAGTAATGTTTCCCCGCACATATACATACACACAGTGAAAGAGAGAGAGAGCAGCATGAAAAATATGTCTAAGGGCCCGTTCACACAAGCTGCTTGCACTACCATGTGGCTTTTGCTACGCCCTGTGAAAGAAGTGGTCCAATGCACATGGCACTGTTTACCTTTTTTTTTTCCTTTGAATTTTATCAAAATGTCACAACACGCTCTGCTAAAAAAAAAGTACTGCATGTCCTACCTTTTTTCAGCGCACACCACAGCAGTAGGGTGGTGTAAATTCACTTCAGAGGACACAAAACTGTCCAGTGCAACCCAAGGTATCTGGTGTGAATGGGCCCTGAATCACGAGAATGGCTGTATCGAATTAGAATTCCTTCGCCAGGTAAAACCGTAAACGCATTTAATTCAATTTTGTGCATCTGTGAAATGGCGACAAAATTCAGTACCCCAAAAAGTCCATAGACGACGCTTTAAAAGCCCCCACAGGTCATTAGTTTAGATATACGCAAAAATATTGGCCCTAGAATTATTGCTCTCACTCTGACATGTGCAGCGTTACCAAACATGTGTAGCGTGATCATAGTTTTCGTACGCAGGTGCACGACATGTGTTTACGTAAAGACACGCATGTTCGCAAATGTTTTTGAATTATTTTTACATTTATTTAATTTAATATCATTTTTTTAAACCGTTCAGTTTTTTTAACTTTACTTTAATTGCTATCACATAGGGGGCTTAAAAGTGGTTGGTGATGACAGGTACTCTTTAAGGTTATACTGGGGGTCCAAAAGACCCCTAGTGTCACCTTTACACTCTAAAGCTATTGAAGTGCAAATCATACTTCAATAGTTTATAGCTGGGCTTCATGAGCCGAGCAATTACAGCTATGGGACCGGAAGTGATGTGATCTGCATCACTCCCGGTCCCATAATGGGGAGGAGTTGGGTGAATGGATGTTTGCCGCTCTCCTCCCCAGCTTCCTGCCGACACCAAAGATACTGGTCCTGGGCCCGCAGGAGGGGCAGTGGAGCCCGGGAAACACGGCAGGGGTGTCGGGCAATTTACTGGCCCGTAGAAGCGATCTGGTGACAGTTAAGTCGCCAGAATCGCTTCTATTGTAAAGTCGGGCGCGGGCTCTATGAAAGGCGCGGGCTCTATAAAGTGAGTGAGTCATGGCAGCTGAGTCTGTTTAAAGGGGCCCGCTGCTAGTGACATACTATGTACGTCACTGGTCGCGAAGGGGTTAAAGCAAAACTGAGGTCCGACTATGGACATTCAAATATTTACATACAAGCAGTAAAACTTTAAAACAAGCCTCCAATCACCCCTGTAGCTGCAGCCATTGTGGAATAATTCATACTCCAAAAGTGCAGCGAAAGCTTCTTAGTTTTATTTTCACTTTCTTGTTGTAGCTCAGCTCCTACCTACCGGTCTTCTAATCTCTGATGTTAACACAGAGCAGGTAGACGAAAAGAGGGGATAGCACAGTGCTCAGACACAACTTAAAAGAGATATTTAAGTCTATTTCTACTCCCAATACCAGTACTTACAGTCTATGCTGCTTTTCAATGTTCTAAAGTTTTGTTTTCCTCCTGCTTTAGATGGTGCCTTCAGAGCTGGCAAGGTTTCCGTTTTAGGGTGACTCCTTTCCTTAGCATGGTCCACCCGTGCATGCATATTTCGGGGGTCAGACTACAGGACAAAGCTGGTAGGCTGACTGTGCAGACACGCATACACGGAGACCATATGGACAACAAATCCCAAAGACACATCTCTGCTCCTACTCCAAAGTAAAATGATTGACAGCGGTTCCTGAGGCAGCGCTATCACTTCAATAACATGGATGGCCAGAGACGTTTCTTCCCTGTGTTGTCATCTGGACTGCCTGTGCAGGTCATCAGCAAAATGTTATCAATGAGGGGGTGGGCATGCACACTAGTTCTAGGCATAATGGGACAGGTATAACATGCATTGTTCAACCTTACCGCAATGAAGTAGAGTGAATGGACCCTAAAGCAGGCAAAGCCACTCAGAATGGTCCTTCTCACCCCTTCTCTATGGCCCTCACTGATTTTAAGGTAAAATAATAAATGCTTGCCCCACTGTAGCCACCACTTCAAGCTCACTCTCATCATAAACTACAATTGCAATACAAATTAGTAAACTAAACATGAGATTGTAGTCCATCACAGGAGTAAACTTGGAGCGGTGACCAGGTCAGACGCTGCACGCATTGTCGGTAAGATGCCGCCCGCACACAGCGCTGGTGAAACCCCGCACAGCCTCCTGAGACCCAGCACAGCCCTGGTCAGATGCTGCACAGCCCTGGTGAGCAACAGAGTAGGTAGCTTCATATTATTCTGCATTGCTGTCTAATATATTGCTGGGATTTGTAGTCCTCTACAGCAGTTGGTATTCTGCATTGCTGAGATTTGTAGTCCCTCTACAGCTTGGAATCTATGGCAGAACTACCAGGGTCGCAGTGGTTGCAGCTGTGATCGGGCCCTGGTGCTCCACCTCTGTCCTAAAATCATTAGTCTGTATTGTTTTACAAAAACTGTCACATGACACTAAAAAAATAAAAAGTATCAGTAATTAGTATTGGCGAGTACTTGAGGAAAAATATTGGTACTCTTGCTCGCTCGGAAAAAATGGTATCGGTGCATCCCTATTCACAATTCATATATTGTATGTGTAACCCATTGTACATATATTATTAAAAGTCGGAGCCAGCAACAAAAACCAGCCTCAGCCATTTTTCAGCCAATGCTGCCCTCCAGTGGCCATATAACAGTATGCATCCCATCCTCGCCAATCGGCCCAGCTATGGAACCTGTGATTAGGAGATAAGACAAGACTATACATTTAACAAATCACACCCTGACTCCCTTGTACTGCATGTTATTCCAGCAACAAAACCAGCAAAATGAGTGCAATGGATCGTATACATATAATGATCTATCCAATACATCCACAGTTACAAAAACATACCAACTCACAACCTGCATGCATGATTTCTAGGTGGCTTGTAAGACCTTTACTGTGCTGCTGCTGTATGAGGTCAATATAGATTATTGGCTGACAATTTCTGAACCAAGCAACAGCCAAGGTGGGATCAAATATAAGCTGCCAAATAAGAAGCCCAATTCCCCTGAAGAAAAAAAAAAAATCAGTTTTCAGGTATCATCTTAATATCTAAAAGGTGGCACCTGGACCTGTCACATTCTAACAGGAAACGCAACACCAGGTGACCCGATGTATTAAAACTGGAACAAAACCTAAAGAAAGAAGTGAAGTAACCGATTGTATTTTCTGTTTCATTTCCTAAGGTGTGAGAAAATTATCCCTCCCAGATCCCTCAATCTAAGGCCAATACCTCTCAACTGTGTAATATGGGACGAGATGACATGCTGAAGCTTCAACATCTAGGAAAGAATGGTTTGGATATAGAGGTCAGGGTTCTCAATGGCATATTATGGAGGTGCAGAGTGAACAACGAAGTCTATATACTGACATGTCAGGGCGCCCGTTCTTGTCAATGCCCAAATCTTCTTATAAAAAGGGGTTACTTTGAATAACGTTACTATCTGCCATGGTGAAAGTGCTGTGAGCCAAACACTTTGGGGTTAATGTACTAAAGCCAGAGGCTGTTTGCTTTGTAAGATAATTTTCTGCTTGCTTAGTGAATGAGATGAAACTTCCATCATCCAATCACATGCAAGCAAAAATATAGTTTTTTTTTATTATTATTTTCCTTGCACATGATTGGGTCTTTCTTTTTTGCACAATTAATTTTCCGGATTCTGTCCGGACCAGAACCGTGCGCTCCTGCACCCAAAATGCTCCCCAATGTCTCCCTATGTGTTTTATGGGCTACAGTTCTCACCAGCGCAGTCCGTTCCGGACAGAAAAAATGCTGCATGTCACATTTTCTCTGGTCCGGAAACGTGCGAACGCGTCAAAAATGCAACGAAAACGCACCGCACTGCAGTTAACAGCCCCTCTCCACACAAAAAAAAGGAACTGGAACGCGTCCGGAGCGCGGTAAAAACGCGTCAAAAACGCGCTGCACGCATAGCACTGCGTCTGCAGATCTGCACCAGATCTGGACCAGAAAATGGTGTGAACAAGCCCTAAAGGGCCATCAAACGTGATGGGATCATTCGGAATCTTGAGTTGTCACCAGAAACAGAGGAGAAATCTTCCAATGAGGACATCTGTTCCTGTGACAACTGTATGAGAGGATTGGTCTCACCATGGAGAGATTTCCTCTCACTTCCTGTTGTCTCTGCAGGTCAGGAAATGAAGGAAAATCTCAGATGGCCAAAAAACGCTGACTGGGGTGTTTAACCATTGCCTAATCTATCCTATATTAAAAACATTTCAGCTTTAGACATTCTTTAATTATTCATTATCACATTATTCTAAGCTGGGGG
>NW_017306580.1:711824-717230 GCF_000935625.1 Nanorana parkeri
ATCAATACTGGAGCTGACAAAATGTGGAGCAGATTTGCACTGCAGCCAATCAGCTTCTCTGTCTCATTTTCAAATCTTACCTGAGCAAACTGAAGAGAGATGCTGATTGGTTGGTTGCCATAGGCAACTGCTCTAGATTCTGTTTGCCCCAGTTTTGATATATTCCCCACACATGCACACCCGTGCAGAGACCTGCTCCCGGGAGGTACAGATGCTGCATGTAATTGAGTGCAACAGACTATACCTCCCTATTAGAGGACGCAGCTACACGCCGACCTGAACCTGCCACAAACAGTGTGCATCCAAATGCGGGCACCCGGACCGGCAAAGGTTCCTGTCAGCCTGTAGTCATGTGCAGGTAAAGGTGGAATTAGCCTTTAACAACACACATATTACAGTGTTTTAGTTGTGGTGCTTTTGTATTGTATTGTTTGGCAACAACATATGGACAGAAAAATGAATAAATTGCATGGCAATAAATGTCAGTCAAAGTACCGCAGCGCTGAATACTGAAAAATGGCCTGGATGGGAAGGGGGTTTAACACCGCGGACTTCAAGTGGTTAAGAGGGACTCCTCATAGTGAAGCATGTTTGTAAACGTTTATTAATAAAACACACATAAATACTCACATATCCAAATAAAAACGGCCGGTATCTCGTGAGCCTCCGTGCTCACTTCCGCAATCGCTGTGACGTCAGATAGGCACGCCCCTATCTGGCCCGGGCCTATCTGACGTCACAGAGATTGCGGAAGTGGAAAGCAACATTCGGTAAACATCTGGAGGGATTGCTAAGAATTAGGGATGCACCGATACCACTTTTTTAAGACAGAGTACGAGTACCGATACTTTTGATCAATTACTCGCAGATACCAATAACCGATACTTTTTCTTAAAGGGACAGGTCACATTTTTTCTAAAGCAATACAAACTAATGCTTTAAGGTCACTTTCTTAATATTATGATTCATGAGATGACGAGGGAGCATGACGCCGGCTTCACTGCCAATCAGAATGCCGGGCGCTGCGTCATTACACGGCGCACGGCTTCCGGATTTGCTAGCTTCCTGACCAATCGGGAAGCGCATCATTGCATGCTACCCGGCTTCCTGATTGGCCGGGAAGTCGGCTCCATGCTCTCTCATCACAAGTGACGAGAGAGCATGGAGCCGTTTCCTGGCCAATCAGGAAACCGGGCAGTGTGTAATGATGCGCTGCCCGGCTTCCTTAAACAGGAAGTACTCGTGCTAGGTATCGGAGCATTTGGGCGAGTACGAGTACTCACCCAAATACTCGGTATCGGCACCGATACTAGTATCGGTATCGGTGCATCCCTACTAAGAATGATCTGACCCAATACCTGCTTCAAAAAAAAGATTTGTATGGGGTGAGTGTGCACTACCCAAGGGGGCTTCGTGTGTGACACAAGGAGGATCACGTAAAGCACTAGCACTCTATATAAGGACTTGGAGGACGATTATACATTTTAAAGTTGATATTTTTTGCACTTATCATCATATGAGTTTTGGAGTTTGATTATAAATAGTCACGAATATTTCACTGTGTATCTATATCTGGAAGTTTGTTTATCCAGATTGTGGCTGCATTATCACAATCATTTTTGGTTTGATTGTGGCACATGGTATTATTTTCCACTTATAATTATTCACTGTTAATAATTGTTCACTGTGATATTTATAGTTTGTACCGTGATATATATACAATTTGTTCCACTGGTTTTTTCTCACATAAGTCATTTACATAATTTTACATTTATTTATCCCTATTTACATTTTTTCATCACACACAAATTATGACTGGATTTGGGCTTCAGATTCTTTTACCCTGACCATTCAGGGAAGAGGGACAGTGTCTTTGCAAAGGGTGAGGATGTCAGGGACAGTGAAGGGAGACGGGTTTACTCAGGGCCATACCTATAATGAGGCAGCATTTCACTAGGTCACTCGGCACACTTGCCGCCCCCTTTTTGGCTACAGTGTTCCAGGTTGTGAAGCTCTGGCCAGCATCCCGCCCAGCTCGCTGACATCACTGGTGGCCAGGAGCTGAGCGGGATGCTGGACATAGGTACCATGCACCACCCTCCCCCTGGGCTCAGGCAGCAAAGTGAAGGGACACCCATGGGTTCACTTCCGCTTTAAATTAAATATACAGTTTTCTCTTTTATTTCTCTTTCTTTGTACATCCCAGGACTGCTGGTCTCCCACAGCTACTTCCTGTCTACACTCACTTAGCAAGGGCTGTATGGCATGTCTCAGGATGGGTTTCCAGATGACAACTAGTGATGTGCATGGGCCAGCCTGTGCAACACAGATGGTAACAACCCCCTCACCCAATCAGGTGCAGCCGGGGCATTCCCTGCCAATCAGCTTCATCAGCTTGCAACCGATTGGGCCAGGAGGGGAGGGTGTCATTGACAGGTCTTAGGCAAACATCCCTGAATGGTGACAACAATAGACTATGCCTGCGTAATGTGTGCTGAAGTGGATATGGAATCCCACATGACAGGATGACAACACTGGAGCCCAAACGAGTACTGGGACAGAGCAGCGTCACCCTGTAATAGGAAGTGCCTAAACAAAGACGTCCAGGGCAGGAACTGAAAACTGCAAATGTATAAAGATTGCAAATGACTTTTGAAATGACATTATCATAATAACAGCTGATAAAGATATACTGCACAACTTCTGATGTCTTCCCACATGCAGAAGACGTTCCTATGTGCTGGACTATGGTTACCTGTCCATGACTTTTGCTCAGGGATGTAATAGTACTTATTTCCATACTGGTCTGTGCCCATGTGATGTCTGACTGTCCCCAGTGTCCTCTGCAGTATGGAGCGCAGCTTGTTCATGATGATCTCCCCGTGTAATCAATCATACAGCCTGCTCCGTGTGTTTTACGAGAACCTTCTCGCCTAGACGAGCTGATTGGCTCTGGGAACACAAGCACCGCCCCCTCATAGCTGTGTACAGCCTTAGAGTACAGCTTAGGCAAAAGGAGTGTCTGCAACGGCGGCCATGTTTCCGTAGCTCAAACTGCTATATGGCAGGAGTAGTAATCTCTGCAAAAATGGCTCAGGTGTTCTATCGAAAGCTCCAACTCCTCGAGTTCTCCAACTGTCTGACTTCCGGTTTAGTTAGAACTAAGAGGTTTGGCCAAGAAAGCTAATCTGCACGAGTGCCAGCCGTGGCATTGCCCTATACACATGCACCACAGCAATGAAGTATTAAAATGAACTAGGATCACACTAATCCAGCATGTTAGTAAAGGAGAACTATGAGGGGAGTGATTTTCACTCAACCTCATGCTGGGCCCTGCCAGCACAGTCATCCTCCTACCAAGCATGGTAAACCCTGCCTGAGCCTTGGCGACGCCTCCCGCCTCCTCCATCACGGTCTCTTCTCTTGCCTCCTCCGTTGTAGTCTTTGGCTCTTCCATATCCGCCCCTTCTCCCCTGTCTCCGCCCCTGCCGCTACGTCTACTCCGTCTTCACACTGCCTCTTGCAGCTCCGACACATCTCCTCTATCGCCACCCCCTGCTTTCTGCCACTCCGTCCCCCGTCTCCTCCTGCTCCCCCGCCCGCAACTTGCCGTCCCCGTTGACATTAGGCAGCCAGGCTGCCAGTTTTTGTGCAGCCCGGCTGCCTAAATGTTTTGGGGGGCTGCATTTTTGTACGGGGGTAGCCCCACTGAAAGGGTTAAGAACAGTTTGCCCGGAGTTCTGCTTTAATGGTATATTTGACGTTCTGCTTTAAATGCAGTATGTCCACATTGTGTTGGAGTGTACCCTGAGCTCTGGTTGCCCAGAATCCAACAGGGGAGTTTGAGATATAAATCACAATGACACCGTTTAGAACAAATATGATTTTCCCTTGAGACCTAAGTTCAAAATGTGAGTCACATTCATCACGTACAGGTGCAGCTTCCTGACATCACTAATTCCTGTACAGAGGTCAAAGTATAAGATTCTCTCTACAACGTATGAGAAAGGAGGAGCATTACTATCTGTGCTCTTGTACACACCAGCAGGAAATACATGCAGGAAAATGCAATACAAATGCACAAAGAATAACAGATTGCTATTACTGCAATGGGCTGCAGAGGCTTGAGGTGTATCCCGGTCATGTGTGGCTGTTGCAAATTGCGAGTGGTGGCAACAGTGACACTACTAACCTTTGTAGCTCTGCAACCAACAGCTTGGAGTAAGCCTGTCACAAACCTGGGCAATACAATGTAAGTGTATAAATAAAAATTAGACTTGTGCGATTCGTTTCAGAACAAATTTTCGTTATTCGGCAAATCGGATGTATCCGAATAACAGAAATGACGAATTAACCAGTTGACATCCGCGGTGTTAAACCCCCTTCCCATCCAGGCCATTTTTCAGTATTCAGCGCTGCGGTACTTTGACTGACATTTATTCCGTCATGCAGCGCTGTACTGAAATTAATTTTATACCCTTTTTTGGGGACAGATAGAGCTTTCTTTTGGTGGTATTTATTCACCACTGGGGGTTTTATTTTTTTACTATATTAAGGAAAAATTACCGAAATTAAAAAAAAAAAAAATCGCCTAAATGTGAAACACCCGGTAACGGGTGTGTGCATTGATCGGGTCTTTTCTGCCCGTGCGTGCCCGCTAGGGGGCGCGCGCGAGCAGAAAAAAATTGCCGTCTGGAGACGGCAACCCGCAGATGCTGCAGTGCCGTCCGGTGCACATGTCTATTTCCAATACCTGGCAAAATGATCAACAGATCCAATATTATAGACAGCTGAAGTCAGTTCCAAATCTGGGCACTGCCTCTCCCCAACATTAACTGAGACGAGAGTTCTCCCCAAAGGTGGCCATACACTTTACAACCCCATCTTGGACAGGCAGATCGTACTTGCGATCATCGCAAGCCCCCCCTCCCCGGGCTTGCCCCCCGGGCTTGCAATGACTGCAATGAGGGGCGAGCTTTCCGATGACTGCGCACACCGGCCCGTTCGGCAGTTGTCGAACAAGCAGGCCACTAACTCGCCGAGAATCGTACGATTCCCGGCGGGTTTTCCAGCCTGCTTGTTCGACGGAAGACGCGCGACCGTACAGTAGAAACGGTCGCACGCCTTCCATACACTGCACGATTCTCGTACGATCACGGGAATCGTGCAGTGTATGGGCACCGTTACTAACAGATTAACAAATCTGTGAATGACCAATTAACAATCCCCTGCTCAATGCTCTGTACTGAGGGACCGTTAATCTGCAAGCCCCCTCTCAAAACACTGGAGTAATCTCTCCCCAAATGTACAACAAATATAGTCCATAGTCCTGGCCTCGTTAGGGTGAGAGAGTGGTGTCGAAGCGTGTAATCAGGAATGGGGGGGGGGGGGGTTACTTTTAAGGGC
>NW_017306580.1:717455-727589 GCF_000935625.1 Nanorana parkeri
GGGGGGGGGGGGTGTTACATTTCAAGGCTTCTGCACTTATCATAAATGTTTTGAATGGGCTGACAAACTTGACACAAGACTGTAATGTGTGAGGCAGGTTTACAAAGGTCTTAGCACTACATTGTTACTGGTAAATCTAAAGGTGGCCATACACTTTACAACCCTCGCAAGATTTGTGTCTTGCGAGGGTTGTAAAGACTTTAAGTCATTAAAAAAACGTACGATCTGCCCATCTTGGACAGGCAGCCATCTTGAAATAGCCAATAGCAATCTAGCTATTCATTCCTATGTTGTTTATTATTAGCAGCTGTCAGAATACTAAAAAAAAAACAAGCAGATAGCAAAGAAGCTATTGCTTCCCGTACTATCTGCCATAATTTTAGGAGGGCACCTCCCTGAAATGAGAAGGGCACCTCCCTGAAATTGCTTTTTCAATCCCTGAGATTGTACAAAGATTGTAATATAAATTGCCTGCATTACATGTAAAATCAGGATCCAGAGGAGTTCATTTTTACTAAGGGTAGTAAATGATGCTCAAGAGATTGATGTTACTACAGTAAGGATTTCCTGTATGACTATGTACTCCTTTGCAGGTGTTGCACACATTACCTTTTTTTTTTCTAGCAACTGGCAGCTTCTAAAACAAGTTATGTCTCTATGGCACGCATAATATGATCTTAGGTTAGCAAATACTGTATGTAGTATTAGGTTTATTTGTCAGATGTCCACCAGGTGGTGTTCTTGTGCAGATATTACATTGATTAAAGTGACATTAAAGGCAAAAAAAATGTTCCCTCCCCCCAATGTTATTGTTAGCACTTACCTTAAATGATGTCTCTTAATCCGATCTCCCTCTTCTTTCCTGATGTTTTCAGCCTTCTCTCCAGCGGTGCGGCGGCTCTCCGATCCAGCGGTGACTGCTCTGTCCCTCCGATCCAGCAGTGTCTGCTTGCGGGTGCACGCGTCCATAGACTTACCTTGCGTCCCTCGTCGCGTCCCTGCCAATAATGAGAACTGCACGCGCCCCAAGATCCTTTGCGGCCGCTCGAGAAATTTCTCATTTTCGCACGGGACCGCGCACGGAAACAGGGTAAGTCTAAACTGCTGTTTGAGCGTTTTTTTTTTTTACTTTTTGCATATATCTACTGCTTGCTAGCAGTAGATATATGCAAAAAAACGGGAGGGTTTAAATATTCTTTAAGCAGCGCACTACCCCAGGTATACTTGCAACTAGTGATGGCTTATGCTGAGTTAATATGTATGGATTTTTATTAAAGAGGACCCCCCTTCCTTAAGAAACTGCCCATACTAAACAAATGCATTTAAGCAACACAAAACTCAGGAGTTAAATCTTAAAAATGCATTCAAGTACCTTAACTATTAACAGAAATGTATCTTATTTGTGTATCACTCGGCTGTAGATCCTCCAATCATCTCTGAATTGGTGCTGACACTGTCCTTCCTTCTGGAGGGTGGCTACTTTTGTTCCCCATGGTCCCTGTGTGTGTTGTGAAGTACAACCTGAATAAAATGTACACATTGTACGCTGCCAATAAAGTAAAAAAAAAAATGTAAACAGTGGCAACTTTTGCCAAATATAATACAGCGCACACTTCCAGAGTTGCCACAACACACTGGTCTGTCTACAAAATTGCAGAGTTAGGGCTTGTTCACACCAAATCCGGACCAGATCTGCATGAGTTTCTGCATATGCAGTGCAGTGCGTTTTGACACATTTCTGCTGCGTTCCGGTCCGTTTTTTAACATTTTATTTATTTTGGGGGGGTTTTTGTAGCCTAAAATGGGCTTTCAGTGCGTTCCAGGGTGTTTGCGTGCATTTTTGTGCGTTGCAGAGCAGGAAAAATAGGGCATGCTGCAGTTTTTCCACATGCTCTTGAACTGAACGCTGTGGTGTGAACTAGAGCACAATATACCATTGGAATACATTTTTGATGCGTTCTGTAACTGCTCTGCATCTGCTCCACACTTGATGTGAACAAGCCCTTATAGCGGATGGGCTAGGTGTGAATGGGGACTTGTAAAAAATCACTACTGTTTTTAAAGTATGCTTTGTATGAAAGCTAGTTGATGCAAAAGAATATTAAGAACTCTGCCAATCATCACCCTATGTCTACTGATAGCCATAATGGATACCTGGAAGCTGGAAATATGGGCACTACCATTGGTGAATGATCTTTAAATGCGTAATCTGGTGCTGAAGAAAGGAGGTGCATACTGCTGTCCACCAATTACAATTTACTTTAATCCATTAAACCTCCAGCTTCCAACATCGCAGAATTCCCTGCTCAGTCACCACCCACCACTTACGCATTTCACCCTTATGGGCTTAATTGTAGATTTCATGGATCTCTACGATTAAGCCTGTGCGGGTGAAATGCATTAGAGTGGGCAGTGACTGGGTGGGGAATGCCGTCATGTTGGAAGATGCAAGTTTCATGGATTAAAGTTTGTAATCGGTGGACAGCAGTGTGTGTCTCCTGTCTTTATAGTTTGTCCTGTGGACCATGGCCGGCACCCGCACACACCTGGGTGATAGAGACCAAAACTGGACGGAGCGGTGAAACTCCTCTTTCTTTGTATGAACCATAATCTGGAGCTGTCATTTTTATTTTGGCTTTACTCTCCTGGTGAGTCTGTAACTTGGCGGAAGTATGGAGCACTGCACTGGCACTTCTCTGGGTGCTTCATTAAACAGAAGTCAGCAAGGACATCATGAATGTCTGAATTCTCACAGGTACACCTTAGCTGTTTAGACTTGAAGGTCAGATACATCCCACTGTCCTCATACTCTGGCAGCAGCTTTATAATTGTACTCTTGATTGTAGACCCAAGTTTGTATAGTCAGTAGTTATCCTCTATATTGATAGTAGCGTGTGATAATTCTAAGGACATAGGAAGTTATTAAACTACCAGTTCAGGGAATTGACGCATATCGCTGTGTGTGTATCTAATCAGCATGTGCCGATACTGCTTGTCTCCTGATAAGAGCAGGCGGGACATTTGACACCTTTACATTCTAACTCCTTTCTAATTACATATTTAGAACCCACTAAAGTCTTCCAGAGATCCTCAATCTGGCTATGCAAAAAACAGACATCAACCCTCTGTACAAATGAAGGCAGCTCATATGACAATATGTCAATACATGGGGTAGAAAAATGAAAGGTTCTCCACTGTAGTAAGAAAGAGAATATAGACTCCTTTGAAGCTGCTAACCTTAACTTTAGGGGCCTGGTATGACTTTAAGGGGGAACCCCACACACTTTTTTTTTGCTTTTTTACATGGGGTCCCTCCTCAATATTCCTACCAGACCTTAAAGTGACATTAAACCCTCAGATTTTTTAACATAAAACAATACTGTAATGTGCGCCTTACTGTAATCCATGGTTGTTTCCCTTCTCTTTGCTGCTCTTCCTTTTAAATCTGTATCTGTTCTCATGCTGGGCAGAACTTCTGTTTTGCAGCAGACTGCCTTGTCTCTGGAATGGCTACATGGTGTCTGTGTGTAGGTTTGCAACCTGAGCCAGCACTACATGAAGAGGCACTCAGCTGCAAAGGAAAGTTCTCCCCCAGCATGAGAAGACATGAGGATTTAAAAGGGAGAGCAGCAAAGAGAAGGGAAACTACCATGGATTACAGTAAGGCACACATTACAGTATTGGTTTATATTAAAAAATCTGAGGGTTTAATGTCACTTTAAGGGTCTGGTATGGCTTTTGGGGGGGAACTCCAGGCTTTTTTTTTTTATTTAAATGGGGTCCTTCCTAACATTCCTACCAGGCCTAAATGGTCTTGTATTGTTTGGGAGGGGGAACTGAACGCTTTAAAAAAAAAAAAAAGTAATTTGTTTTCTTTAGAAATGTCAGTTTTGCTGCAGCAGGTCCTATACATCGTGCAGATGCACCACTTTACAGGCAGGTTAAGGGGACCCCCCACGCACGATATTTAAAGGAATCTTTCATTGTTATTGTTACCCTTTAAGTGATGTTAAAATCACTGCTCCTTTAAAAACTGTATTTTTTAAAACTTTGTTTTTCATTGATACATGTCCCCAGGGCAGTACCCGAATCCCCATACACCTTTTATGGCCAATAACATGCATATAAGCCCTCTTAAAGGGGACAATTGTTTTTGAAAGTTCAACCCCCATAGACTTGCATTGAGTTCCCCTTTTAGATCCTGCCATTAACATCACTTCCTGTTGCAGGCTGACAACATGATGCCACTTTCTTTCAATTGGCAGCAGCATTGTCAGCGTGCCATGTGAGCTTCTTCAAATGGTAACAAGAACATCACCAGCCAGGTTATGTGCAGCGTAGTGATGATGTCACTGCTACTTTTACAAGGTAATTTCTGGGTTTTGCAAATGTATTTGGTGCACACAAAGTGGATTGTTTATCCTTTGTGACTATTAAGGAATATATTAAATTGAAAGTTTTTGTGCTTAGAGTTCAGGTTTTACTTCTCCAAGGTCACAGGTAGATGGAGAAACTTGACAAAGAAAAAAAAATTCCATGTGCCATCCAAACTGTCAGAGAAGTGTTGCTCGTACTCGTGCTGCAGATTTTCATGTGCATGCGCGCACGGATACGAGACGTTCTAATGGGAGGATTGCTCGTACTTGTGAGCGTGCGCAAAAAAGCGTGCGCACTATGCTGCGTGCACACACATGTGCATGAGCACCTATTTGAACATTGGCACCAGATGGCCTATTTAAGGAGAGCTTTGTACCTGTTCCTTGCTGAGAGTTCTTCAGCTAGTGCCCTACTTCCTGTGTGTCTGTTCCTGATTCTGTGTGTTCCTGATATTGACCCGGCTTGTTCTGGGACTTTACTGATTGCTGCCTGCCTCTAACCTTGGTTTGATCTGGACCTTCCTTCTGTTTGCTGATTCTGCGCTGCCTTGCCTGCACGTTACCGACCCGGCCTGCTCCTGACCCTGTCTCTGTTTGCTGATTTGTACCTCGCTGCCCGCTTGATCGTGACCTGGCTTGTTCCTTACTTCGGCTCTGCTCTGCACCCATTGCTGATGTCATATTCCAGGAAGTGACTGCCATCATCTTCCTTCAGACTGGTGCACCTGCATCTCCAGCTCCGGGTGTATCCACTTAATCAGACACTCATGCCCCTCTTCTGTCCCTGCACCCTCTCTCCACCATTGCCAGGGGTGTTTGGACAAGAGAAGCAATGGAGGCCGCCCTCGTCATCTCAGGCTTCTTCCAGGTATGTGACACAAACTACAGCGATCTGTTCAGGGTGGCGTCACAAAAATTAAAAATTAAACTAAAATTAAAAATTTTAATCCTAAACCTAAAATTAGGTTTACGAAGTTTAAAAAAACGTAAACACTTAAAGGTATATTTACAAACAGTTTGCAGAGCCATTTGTCCTGCGAAAGTCTGTGAACGTTCGCTCTTTGTGAATGGAGTAAAAAACCAAACGTTTTTAGTATATATTCATTCCAAGGCGAATGTAATATCACAAAAAGACTGCATTATGGCCATTAGATGGAGCTGAGGCACATATGAAAGAAGTATTAATTTCCTATGCACATCAGTTTTATCTAGTAGCCATAATGGGGTATTTTCTTGATATTACATTCAACCTGGAAAGAAAATATATTCGAAGAACGTTCTTATTTACCTTTATTCCCACAGAACAAACGTTCACAGAGTTTCACATCATGAATTGCTCTGCGACTTGATTATAAAGGCGAGCCTGGCGAACATGCACCCAATTCATCCTTTGATATAAATATGCTCCAAGAAGGAGGCTCTCATAGAGTTAGGACCGCACTATACAGAGGGGCTTTCACGAGGCAGTGCGGCTTCCACCTGTTTGGCAAAAGTTGTGCAACTTAAAATTCTGGTTTTTACCCTTAGTAGTTAGACAGAGTACCTTTTTTTGCAGGCTGGCTAGTGAGGATGCTTGGTAATGCAGACATCTCAACTCTCCCGGATGTTCACGGGAGTATCCCGCTATAAGATAGCGGCTCCCGGACACCCGGGAGAGAAACATTTTCTCCCGGAAAGGTTTACTCTGCTCTATCTAGAAGAGTAAACCTTTCCGTGCTGTCTGTTTGTTTGTTTTCTGACATCGGGACCACCGTCCGCCGTCAAGTCAGAAAAAAAAAAACGGCATAGGAACTAATAGCTAGATTGCTATTGGCTATTTCAATTTGCAATAGCCAATAGCAGACTAGCTATGGCACCTGCCCACTGCTGCTGTCAATCAGCAGAGGTGGACCTGAATTTCTCCACCAGGTCCACCTCTGCTGATTGACAGCAGCAGAGGGCAGGTGGAATAGCCAGCTTGCTATTGGCTATTGCAAATTGAAATAGCCAATAGCAATCTAGCTATTAGTTCCTATGCCGTTTTTTTTTCTGACTTGACAGCGGACGGCGGCCCCGATGTCAGAAAAAAACAAAACAGACAGCACGGAAAGGTTTACTCTTCTAGATAGAGCAGAGTACTATTTTTTTTTGTCCTGATGGCAGCAGCTGTCAGAACACTAAAAAAAAACAGCACATAGTAAAGGAAGCATTAGCTTCTTTGCTATCCGCCATCATTTCAGAGGGGTTCTCTCTTCCTTGTTGTTGCACCCCCCCCCGCCCCAGGGGGGGGGGGGGGGTTGACAGGGGGAACCTCCCTGAATTGAGAAGGGCACCTCCCTGAAATAACTTATTTCAGGTTTGGATCCCTGGAAATGTCTGTTTTTGATTATAAATACACCCCTTAAACTGTCATGTCTGCGTATTTAATATACTGTGGCATTGGTATTTTTAGGCCTCCGCTAACATCGATTATTTTATTATTAAGTGTATCTTTCTCCCTCAGCTGCCAAAGTACAATTCATTATTTTTTTTAAATTACTTTCCCAGAGTTACATTAGAGAACCCATCGGTCCCACAGCAAATTAGCTAGCTCTCCTTTCATTTACATAGTGAGCGATTATATACAACAGAAATGTAAGTGTTTTCCATGTGTCACATTTCAGCCCGTGAAACAGATGCAATGCCCTTTCATATTATTTGCATTAAAGATTCCACCTGGCTTTGTTCTCTACCTCTGTGTTGTACAATAACAGCAGATGAGATTTCCCTCTCTCTGAATGTCGGCTGTGATTATATAGACTGGTAGCTGCAAACCGGTAATGATTATAAGGACAAGTACTGGCTAATTGTAGGGGCATATTTATGGATGGAGGTATCCATGGAAAGGCTTTTTTTTAGAGACAAAATCCCTGTTGTATAATAGCAGCAGAAGAGGGAATGTCTCTGAATGTCATTTGTGATTATATGGACTGGTAGCTGCAAATGGGGTAATAACCAGTGTGATTATAAGGTGTAAGTTGGTAATGGGTAATTAATAATTGTTGGGACCTATTTATGGCAGGAGGTATCCATGGAAAGACTTCCAGATGCCAAAATCCCTAATAATCACTCAAGGCAGTCTAGCACTAGAACATTCAATTCTCAGAAGCGCAAACATTATTCAGAATTACAGGTTATTCTCTTTAATCTGCATGTTTCTTTGGTTCCTCGCCATGAGGATAAATTGGAATCTGCCTTGTTGAGTTTTTTTGTTTTGCATTATTCTGGATTACTATTCATAGTATAGTACTAAAACAGGCTGGATTTAATGGACTCCTTTCTTTGTTGACCTTACTACATGTTAATACACATGGGTTTTTTAACACAATTTTTTGTAAAACACATTAGAAAGGTAGAAAATGTATTTAAAGTAGTAGTAGTATTTAAAGTAGAACTATGAGGTGAGTGATTTCCACTCATCCTCATAGTTAGAGCTGACCTGTGACAAAGAAGCTGTCAAAGGTCAACTCTATCGATCGGGAAGTGAGCAGAAACATGCAGCCGATCTGCTCACTTCCTGATCATCTCCCTGCACAAAGCGGTGGTCACCGCTCCGATCCTCCAGCGCAGAGTGGAGGAACGAACGGGGGAGGGGCGGGCAAAGCTGGCTCTGCCTCTAGATAGGCAGAGCCAGCTGTCACTCACGCAGCTGGATGGATCTCAACAGTATAGTTGGGATCTGTCCCGCCTGCGGCACTCTCAGTATATTGCGAGAAAATAGCCTGTGATATACTGACCTTTGGGTCACGGGAGGAGGTTAGTATATATCCTCCCATGACCCTAAAGAGAACTATGGGTAAAAACACTTACTCCATAGTTCTCTTTTAAGTAGTATTTAAACTCTCTTTTTTTTTCAATAATGAATCCAGATGAAATAAATATCCATTGCCGATCGGACCAGCTCTGTGTCCTGTTTGCATTGCCAAGCCCTCGACTTCCTCTTCAGAGGCAGGGGAGAGTAAAGTGAGCCATAAATGGATGAGTCCTCCATTTGTTACTTACTACTGTAGAGTAAAAACAGGCTGCAGTAGTAGCAAATAAATAAATAAATTAATTAATTAATAAAGGAGATTGTCCAACAGAGTGTATAAATGGTCATAACGTGAGAAGAAGCCATAAATCACAACAGTGTAGCACTGTTGTGATTTAGCAGGAAGTAGAGCCTGCATATGCAATAAGTAAAAATGGCTGGATAGACAGATAGATAGATAGATAGATAGATAGATAGATAGATAGATAGATAGATAGATAGATAGATAGATAGATATAGATAGATAGATAGACATTGGCATCAAGATTTTTGACTACCTGGAAACTTTAGCTCAACTGCTTGCTGTCAGTTAACTTATCTGTAACACAATGTGGCTGCTATCCAGTGGCGTAACAACCGGGGGTGGGGGGTGCGCGTGCCCCGGGCTAAACTAAGCCCCTGGCTGCAGGTCCAGTGGCTCCCTCCCTCTGCCGCCTCTCTGCCACATGCACCCGGCCGGCATCAGACGCAGCTCTGTCATCGGGCAGCCGCTCGCTCCCCAAAGGGGTCGCATAGCGGCGATCTGGGCTGGCTGGATCAGGCAGACGTGGCTCTCCAATCAGGCACTGTAGAGGACCGCCCGATGACAGAGCCGCGTCTGATGCGGGCGAGCGGGCTGGCCGGGTGCATGTGGGGGGGATGTACTGTCATTTGGGGGGTGAGGTGGCCAAGGAGGGATGTACTGTCGTTGGGTGGTCAGGGAGGGATGTACTGTTATTGGGAGGTGAGGTGGTCAGGGAGGGATGTACTGTCGTTAGGTGGCCAAGGAGGGATGCACTGTCATTGGGGGGTGAGAGCAGACCCCCCCACAACCAGGGTCCAGGAAACCCTCACTGACCACCAGGGAGCCCCCACTGACCCCCAGGCTAAGGTAAGGTAACACATTTTTTTAAAATAAAATTCATTTAAAAATGTCCCCGGGAACATAAAATAAAACCTTTTTTTTGTAATACTACTCACCTGATTCCTGGATCCACCAACAAGTGCAGCCGTCTCCCACTCTGTTAAAAGCTGCATTTGTGCAGCTTCTGAGAAGATACGCTATTAGCGTAGCGGGAGCTATGCAAAATGCGCAGCCGGCTTCTCCGCTACGCTAATAGCGTATCTTCTCAGAAGCTGCACACAGCGCGCCGGTTTAAGTAGTAACCAACACATGCTTTATACAACTTCTAACAGCGTTGGAGATGGGAGGCTGCGCTTGTTGGTGGGTCCAGGAATCAGGTGAGTATTAGAAAAAAAAAAGTTTTATTTTATGTTCCCAGGGACATAATTTGTCAGGGGATGGTCTCCTCGATCCGGGGACTGTCCCTTGAAATCGGGGATGAATGTAGGGCTGCAACAACTAATCGACTTAGTCGATTATAATCAATGATTGAAAATGTCAATCATCGATTAATAGGCTTTCGATTAGTCGGCCCTGTTCACGGCTCCACACGCGCCGCACCTCCTGCCGGCCTCACGCTTGCTGCTGCCAGACCCGCCCGCATACACGCTCCACACGCCGCACCTCCTTCCCGCCTCACGCTCCCCGCCTGCCCACATCCACGATCGGCACAGGGACACGGGGAGAAGAAGAAGTAAGGAAGAGCAGGCATGGGAGGATGACCGCCGCCGACAGACAGGCCCGATCTCAGAAGCAAGTTGCTGGAAGACTGCTCAGATAAGCCTGCACTTTCCCACACATGGTGCTCTATAATGTATTGCTGGGAT
>NW_017306580.1:727882-750106 GCF_000935625.1 Nanorana parkeri
TGCTCTATAATGTATTGCTGGAATTTGTATTGCTCTATAGCAGATGGTACATTGTGCTGTACTGTATATTATACAGCACAATGTACCATCAACTATAGAGGAATACAAATCCCGCAATATATTATACACTGCATGTATAATGTATTGCTGGGATTTGTTGTATTCCTATATAGCTGGTGGTATGCTGCACTGCGCTGTATAGAGGACTACAAAACCCAGCAATAGTACATTATAGAGCACAATGCGGAATTCAGCCAGCTATAGAGGACTACAAAACCCAGCAATAGTACATTATAGCTGGCGGGATTCTGCATTGCGCTGTATAATGTACTATTGCTGGGATTTGTTGTATACCTCTATAGCTGGTGGAATTCTGCATTGCGCTGTATAATGTACTATTGCTGGGGGTTGAACGGCTGTGACTTTGTCAGTCGGACGGGGTCCATGTTGGGGTGGTGAGGGACGTGTGCTCAGTGTCGGGTGTTGGGATCCTTTTGAGGTCCCTGTCAAGTCAGTATCAGGTGTTGGGGTCTCATGTGGGTCAGTAAAGGTGTAGGGGCCCAGTCTACAATGCCATTATAGAACATAGAATAAAACATAGATAAACTTAAATGTTCTATTCTTAGTTAGTATAATGGCATTGTAGTACTTTCAGATGGACAGTAATTAATACAGCTTCATAACATAACATATCAGCTAAGGAACTACAGGTTCCAGCATGCCCTCATTGCCCCTGCACAACAACCAGATATTGCCGTTCCCTGGGTGATATGTGTGTGTGTGTGTGTGTGTGGGGGGGGGGGGGAGCTATCAAGTCATTTCACGTGTAGCTAAGCCATACAGCTGCCTGTAGACATCAAATTATGGTCATTGCTTAATAAATATTTGACCGACAAAATATTTTTCTAACTTATGATATCTAGATTTCTTTCCTATTTATTAGATACAGGTTTGCCCCTTAAAGTCTGTGTTTAGTTCTTGTCAGATGAGATACTTAGCTCCGGATTGTACTTTGTCTGCTACCAATATGACAACAGGATTTGAAGCTATTACTATGGGCTACAGTTGTACCAACTCTCTGTAACTAACTGGTGATGGAAAATGACAGGTCACTTACTAGGTAAACCGGACTGTCAGGTTGGTCTGGTCTCATTCTTACAGCATACTTTCCATCACCCGTCCTGTTTTTGGTATGAACTGCAAATGCAGATGTATAAGTGCAAAAGCAGATGTATAAGTTGCCTTTCTAGTTTTACAGCATTTCTGGCATAGCCCTAAGCTTGTGCAAATGGCCACCGAAGGGGCTTCTGGACTCCTGCCTTCCTACTGGTGATCTGATATGTAGCTGCACCCAACACCACACTGACCTTCCAACAGTGGCAATCAGGCTTCAAGCTCTTTATAGGTTTTACATTTTTATTTGTTTACAAACTTGGGAGAGAGGGATAGGACCAGGGCCAGATTTACTCTCCCTGCTGCCTCAAGGCCAGGTTCCGCAATGCACCCCCCCTCCCCGCCATTTTTATTTTTCATTTCATTATTATTATTTATAATTTTTTTCATTTTTATTTAAAAAAATGTCACCTAACTTTATTGCTTTCACACAGGAGCTGGCTAACAAGCCCCTGTGTGATAGCCTTTGGAGGTGACAGATCCTCTTTATTGACCCTGTCACCTCCAATACAGGAGTTCTAGCACAGCACTGTACTGGAACTCCTGTAACAGCTGAGATGGGAAGAGCACTCACTGTGTACACGGAGCGGCATGGTTAGTTTTAACCCTGCCGCTCTGCTCCCTGCATCGATGGCCAGTGAGGAGAGACTCGGCGGCCGGGGGAGGACGGAACCAGAGGAGAGAGGTAGGTGCGGGGGATGAACAGGCTGCACACATTTTACAATTGATCGGGGCGATCACTTGTAAACGGACAAGCGGCTTCCCCACACTACATTTAGTCCTGCTTCCCAAAGCAGGACTAAATGTAGAAAGCACAACTTACCGCCCGGCGCCCAGAACTGTATGTTTCGTGCGTCGGGGGATTCCACCCTGCTGCCGCCCCTCTGCTCCCTGCCGCCGGGCCTCGGTGGCCTTGTTGGGGAATCCGGGTCTGGATAGGATACAGAATACTGAAAAACAGTAAAAATATCCCAGACCTTCAAATAACAGCAAACTCATGGTGGTGTAAGAGCAGCCTCCCACTATCAGCAAAATTGATAACAACTATAATGTCTGTGTAGCAGACTCCCAATAATAGATTGACCCCGCTGACTCCATAAAACACCTCAGTCACGGGTAC
This sequence comes from Nanorana parkeri, assembly GCF_000935625.1. NCBI lineage: Eukaryota > Metazoa > Chordata > Amphibia > Anura > Dicroglossidae > Nanorana > Nanorana parkeri. The sequence continues at coordinate 730,176 of NW_017306580.1, forward strand.
CTTGAATAGATGAACAACAATAATTTAGAGATCTGGTTTGACCTCTTTCAGCGTTGTGTGTAAATTGTTGATGCTGTGTTACCATTGGTCTGTGTTGTCAGAATGAATCCTAGCAAGATAATAATTAGTGTCTTTGGTTGACATAGCAATATAGTAGAGTATTGTTTGTTCTGTTCTTTCTTATGGTTTGTCTTGCAAATGTTCCGCAGTGTTAAGACAAAACGGTGTTGCATAATACATGTGTATTGATAAAACCTATTAGGAGAGACAGTCTCCTGGACCTTATTCACACCATTAATGTATTTAAAGTATTCAATCATGTCCCCACTTTCCATCATTTCCTTAATAATTTTCGTATTAAGCTCCTGCAGAACTTTGTATGAACAATGTTGAGGAAAGAAGGTGAAAATGGGGACATAATTACATTAAGGTGTGAATAAATACATTAAGGTGTGAATAAGGTTCAATATGAAGCTAAGGTGAAGAACAAGACAGACACGGCCGCAAAGGAGCAGGGAGAAATTTCAAAACAAACCTTAGAAAGTGTTTTACAGAAAGAGAAGTTATTGCTTGAAACAGACCTCTGGCAGAGGTAGTGAATCAGTCAGCAGTAAGTGAATTCAAAACATCCATAAAACAAACATAGGTCTATACTGAGACAAAAAGGTTAAAAAAAAGAGATAAAAGAAAAAAAAAATTAAAAAGGGACCAATGGACCACTTGTTTTGTTCTGCCCTCACTCTTCTATGGTTTTTATGCCTCTATGTTTAACCTGTGTGCTTGTCATGCCAGGTTTGTATAGAACAAGCTCATAATGATTTACTTCTAATTGTATCCCTGTTAAACTATGCAACTCCTGTCATTGTAGTAAGAGAAGAGGGTATACCACTATCTTATAAACATATACCATATAGCCCTCAAACATGGAGATATACGGGCAGAAATAATACCAATTAAAACAATATCCAATAAATATATGCCAAACTTTAACTTTAATTTATATTAAACTAAAATCTCAAACCAAAGAAAACACTAAAATGTTCTCCTACGGTAGCACATGTACCCCAAACTTCTAACCACCTGTATAATTACTTAAACCTTCAAATTCACCTTACTACTGTCCTTATGCTATATATACACATAGGCAAGTTGTTCTTGTGAAAAGTGACACTGGTATGAACACATATTGTATATGAAAGCAGAAAAAGGGTAAAATGTTATCACATCTTCTCACTTCATGCTCCACAAACCAGAAGATTTTTGCAATAGGGGTGCATAAATCAAGACTAACTCATTCCATCTGTGTTGTACAATTTTCCAAGTCCTTATCTTGATATGTCTAGATTACACAGGTAACAATCCTAATTTTTGTATCCATTAAACATAGTTATGGATTGCATAATCCACACCTATGATTAACGTGCACAAAAATGGGGATTGTTACCTGTGTAGACTATACCAATAAAGATATGGACTTTTGAAAATTGTACAACACAGATGAAATTAGTTAGTCTTGACTTATGCATCCCTATTGCAAAAATCTTCTGGTTTGTGGAGCATGAAGTGAGAAGATGTGATAACATTTTACACTTTTTGTGCAGCGAAAATACATTTTTTTCATGCATATACAATATGTGTACCTACCAATGTGACTTTTCAGAACAACTTGCCTATGTATACATAGCATCAGGGCAGTAGTGTGGTGAATTTGAAGGTTTAAGTAATTAGTCAGGTGGTTAGAAATATGTGGTACATGTACCAGGAATTTTTAGCGTTTTTAATGTGTGTGTGTATGTTTTATAATTTGTTTGTTTGTCCTTTTTGCTTTTTTCTTTGGTTTGAGATTGAGTTTTTTTAATATAAATGAATGAAAGTTTGGCATATATTTATTGTATACTGGTTTAATTGGTATTATTTCTGCCTGGATGTCTCCAGGTTTAAGGGCTACATGCTATATATTTAGAATTTAAGCAGGTCTATTCACTAAGGCCTGGTTCACACCTGGGCGTTTTACAGCGCGTTCCTACGTGCTGTAAAACGGTCAACATGTGAAAACCAATAATTCCCTATGGGCATGGTTCCCACCTGGGTGTTTTACATCGCGTAGGAATGCGCTGAAAGACGCCCTACGCCCAAAGAAGTACAGGAGCTTCTTTGGGGCGTATTTGCCGCGTGTATCCAACAGGATACAGCCGGATAGCCCTCGGAAACGCGCATTTCTTTTACCGCAAATGGCGGTAAAAATGTGCGGCCCGAAACGCGCGACAAACGCGCATATTCCGTAAACCCAGGTGTGAACCCACCAACATATTCCGTAAACCCAGACAACATAGCTAAGCTGGAAAGTGAGCAGAAAATTGGAATTTTTACAAATCAGCTATGTTGTCCTAGATTGTTCTCTTCTCCTGTCTTCTCCAAACTCTTCACCCTTTTGTGAATAACCCTGAAGGAGTTCTGGACGAAATAATATGAATATATGGTTTTGCCTTAGTGAGTGGCTAATCCCCCCTACTAAGTACCCTTGTTTCTTTTGTTTATAATACCATCTTCTTGTCAACTATAGCTATAGCCTACGTGCAGCAAACTCAAACAGGAACACAAAGCACACCTGATTACGCAGAATATCACCTTTATTATAAAAGTGATTGAACTTCTAGATTAAAAGTATTAACCAGGCATGTCAACAGACTGGTCCAAGGGATGATCCTGCAGTCCTCATATTCTAGTAGTGTATCTACTCAGTGTTGCCAGCTTTGGAGGGGAGTAGGACAAGAGGATACCCCCACACAGCAAGCCCTAGGATGCGTGGCACCAGAAAGGCTGTCCTAGAATTAAGCAATTATTGCTTGTTGCAGAGCTGATATTCACTCAACTAATTATAGCAAGGCTTGCAACAATTGAGCAAAGAAGAGCTAAAGGTGGCCATCAGAGGTGATCCGAATGTTAGCGTTTTTTTTAGCAGTTCGGATTCTCAAAAGTCTTCCTGAAGAAAGGGACTGAAGGTAACTGCAAAGGCTGCTGCTGCCTTATATCTACTTCTACTATTGCTTGCCTGGGCATCCTTAGCTTGACTTCCAGTGCCACCAGGTTACATATTTCTATCTTAGTATGCCTGATAGAATTTTAAAAGGACGTGGCTCAGGGTTTTTTTTTTACCCCATTATCTCATCAAGTCGGACTTTTTTAAAACCTGGTTTGGATCTCCATTGCCTTCAGGTTCTGAAATTGTGAATTTTGTATGTTTGCAAAATTTGTTTAAAAGGTCAGCCAATTGGCAACTTGAACTTTTTCTCTCATTGCTGGTGCCCACAAATGTGGATCATTGGTGCCTAGTCTATAAACATTAACAGTGTGCTCCAGATTTCTCAAGAGGACTCAGGAAACAGTATTGGATGGGGACATAATCTATTTTACCGATTACACAGGCATAAATGTTAATATTAGGTGATCCAAGTCTGAAGGTCTATACAATCTGAAAAGAAAAGTTAGGTAGTCCACTAACTCATGTCACCCAATAAAACCCCATTCACACTGAGCAATTTGTAGCGCAATTTCAGCTAAAAAAATCGCTCAAACATCAGCTCAATGTAGCTCGTCCAATGCATTTCAATGGAGCTGTTCTTTTCGCTTGAACATTACCTATTTTTCGGCGGATTTCGTGTGATTAGGCCCAATAGGCTTCAATGGTGTAGCTCAATGTCGCATGAATTTGCAGGACATTGTCGCACTACAGAAGTGTCACTTTTGCACAGAAATATAAGAAGGAACATAAGCAGGAAACAGGAAGAGGAATTATGTCACATCAAGATTAGATACAGCCCAATGTAGCAGCTACAAAGTCCATGCCAAAAGTAGCGCTACGTAGCACAACAATATGTGCATTGTAGCTCAATGTCTCTCAATGTCACTCTCCTCAAATCAGCGCTGAAAAGGCGCTTTTTCTGATGTAACTCAGTGTGAATGGGGTCTAAGGGATGTCTCCAAAACCACAGAAATTTCTCTTTTATTGTGGAAACATAAGAGGAAAACTTGAGAGGCCTTTATGTACAAAGGATGTTCAGGTAAGACCTTTAGTACAAATGAGCCCCTAAACATGTTAAATAAATGTAATGCAAAAAAATGCATCCCAGTATTACAAATTCATGAAGCCCATTGTTTCATTTATTATTTCATATTATTTTATTTTTTATTATTTTATTTTATTATTGGTATTTTTTATAGAGCTGTCAATTTATGCAGAACTTTACATAGTCGCACATTCATCAGTTTCTGTCCTCAAGTGGCTTACAATTTAAGATGCCTATCTCACATACATACTGTACATACATACATACACATACATACATACAGGGCTGATTTAGACAGGAGCCAATTAAACTTCCAGCTTGTCTTTGGAGTGTGGGAGGAAACTGGAGTACCCAGAGGAAACCCACGCAAGCACAGGGAGAACATGCAAACTCCTGGCGGATAGTGTTCTGACTGGGATTTGAACTGGGAAGAAGTGTCTGCTTTGCATATATGATTTTGTTCCTATTGTGGGCACTTATTGTACTGGTGGGCAAAGCACAACAAAGACCAATGCAGCAGGCGTTTTCATGGTATACAATGAAAGAAAGATAATAAATGACTGTATAAATGAAGCTGCTGTAACGGTCTAGTGAAGTCATTCCAGTAGCTGCAATAATGTAATCAGCATGTGTTGTCAGTATTGTGTGATGCTATCTGAGCTAGATAAGTTGGCTGAATGGCATCACAAGATGTTGAAGGAGTCATGTGCTTAGCGACTATAATCACCTGAGGAGGCGTTCCACGACCACTCCTCTCTTTGTAAGTCATTAACAGGTTCAGAATTTGAGAGTACAGCAATCCAGTGAACATTGCCTCGGGTTATCTTAACTGACATGGGAAGTGGTAAAAACTCATCAGGTTTTTACTGCTTACTGATATACAGTATATAGTAATGTCCAACTCCTATACACTGTAACTATTTAGTATTTAGTGACATCATCACACTTGTAGTCTATTCATTCCTACTCCCTTCCATGTTACTAAAATTTGCAGACAGGGACAGGAGGAAGAATCTACAGGAGCCAGAGCATTGCACCAATGATCCAATGATTGTAGCTGCAATGCTTTACTTGCTCCTATGGAAAGAAATATACATGTGCATTTTATTCCTTATGAAGATGTATACATTCATTTTTTTTCAAAAAAGTAGACTTAACCTTTAACTAAAGCTATTCAAATGACAAAAACAAATAATATTAGGCAGCAAGCACAATAACATACGAAACTTAGGTTGTTTTTAAATGTGGAAAAAAAAACAGTGCACATACCTCCCCCCTCCAATTCATTCCAGACCCTTTAGGTCTGGTAGAAATTTTAGGGGGGACCCCATGCAAAAAAAGCATGGGATCCCCTTCTAAAACCCCTTTCTAGACTCTTGATCCGAGCAGCAGCCTGGCAGAGAAGGAAGGGGGGGGGGCAGTGTGCGCCCCCCTGCACCATACCAGGACACATTTCATAAAGGGAGCACCCAGATGCTCCCCCCCCCCCCCGGGAAAGAGTAAGGAGTGGTTGTTACACCTACTCATTCACAAAATACAGTAAAATTGTAAATAAACCCACCACACCGTTTTGACAAGTCCTTTATTTCGAAAACAAGATGTCCATCGGTGTAATCCACAGGTTAATCACGTCATCCAGCAATGTAGATCCTCGCCAATCACGATTAACGACGGTCGCCGATTTGACGAAAGAAGAAATCCCCATCACCACGTTGTATCCCAACCAACACAGTCCTCAAATGCCAACTCTGTCCTGAAACGTTAACAAAGGGGTGGAGCGAGTCGTGACATCACAGCACTGGTTTCACCCATATGTATCGCATTGAGAACTACATGTCCCACTGACACAGTAGCTCTGCCATTTGTGGCACTTTTCTGGAGTTATGAATATATTAGGAAGTCCTGCGTCAAATTCATGAAAGCCGGGTAACAGTTAACTTCCGATTTCTTTTGCATGCAACAAATTAATGTAGTGCGTGCAACACTTTTACATTCTGGCGTTATGGCTGAATGTGTGGAGACACCTCCATATCCATGAAAATAAATGTGCAGGTAAATAAGACCTTTTCCATGTTGGGGTAAATTGTGTCACATGTGTAGGTTTTGTGTCACAGACAAAATTCTGTCTGAGGCAACTTTGCAACAGATTCATACACAACAACCTTGTCTCAAAGTATCACCCTCGTCCTCCCCGCTCCTCCCAAGACCTCCTGCTCTTTAGCTCCCTTGTAAACTCCTCCCATGCTCGCCGCCAAGACTTCTCTAGAGTCTATCCCATCCTCTGGAACTCACTACCCCTGCCTGTCGGTCTATCTCCCACTCTGACTGCCTTTAGGAAATCCCTGAAGACACATCCCTTCAGGGAAGCCTATCCCACCTCTGCTTAACCACTGAACTCTCACCTTCTCAAACAATGCATCCCCACATAGCTACTACTTTTTGTATCACTTGCCCCCTCCCTTTTAAATTGTAAGCTCTCACGGGCAGAGCCAACCTTACCATATTGTTTTAATTTGTATTGTAATTGTAATATCTTGCTTATATCGTAAAGCGCTGCGCAAACTGTTGGCGCCATATAAATCCTGTATAATAATAATAATGATATACACCTTAGTGACAGTTACAAGAATCTCAGGTTTTAAGTCATAAGTTGCGCCATTTGTGTCACATACGGGAGACAGATTTCTGAGTGTCCCTGAATTCCAGGGATTTTCGGGGTTTTTTCCATGTTGTTATTGTATGTGCTGCCTATAATTATGTGTATCAGAGTTTTCCTGCTGTTTGTATCTCTTCTGGGGAGAATCACCCTCTATTTGTTCTGCTAACCATTGTCACTGGACAAAAAGTGATGGGAAATCCAACATTATACAGTTGCCACTAGGGATGAACCGATACCGGTACTATTATTGGTATCGGTGCCGATACCAAGTATTTGGGTGAGTTCTCAAATATCCGGTTTTAGGAAGCCGGGTAGCAAGTCATTAGATGCTGCCCGGCTTCCTGATTGGTCGGGAAGCCGGCTCCATGCTCCCTCGGGAAGCTGGCCAATCAGAAAGCCGGACAGTGAGTCATTACCCGCCCCCCGGCCTCCTGATTGGCCAGAAAGCCGGCTCCATGCTTCCTTGTCCCCCAGCTTCCCGGCTAATCAGGAAGCCAGGTGGCGAGACGTTAAACGTCACCTGGCTTCCATAATGGGACTTCCGGTATCAGTATTGGCGTGTACCGGAAAAAAAATATCGGTACTCCATACCGAAAAAACGTAGGTGCATCCCTAGTTGTCACCATAATAGAAATGTAGGAAAAATCTTTGCAGCATTTTGGAGAGCTGTCCTCTCACTTCCTGTTTTGTTTCTGGGACACAGACTGTAAAAACCAAAAATAAACCCCACACCTAATAGGGGTTATAACTAGGGATGCACCGATACCGGTATTTCGGTATCGAGTATGAGTACCGATTTTTTTGGGGGGGTACTCGCCTCTACCGAATACTAAGTAACGAAAGTCCCATTCAGGAAGCCAGGCGGCGTGTAATGATTAGCCACTTGGCTTCCTGATTAGCCGGGAAGCTGGGCAGCGTGTGAAGCCGTCCCCATGCTTCTAGGTGACGAGAAAGCATGGAGCCCGCTTTCTGGCCAATCAGGAAACCGGGCACTGTGTAATGACGCGGCGCCCGGCTTCTTGGTTGGCCGGGAAGCCAGCTCCATGCTCCCTCATCATGAGGTGACGAGGCAGCAGGAAGCTGGCTTCCCGACCAATCAGAAAGCCGGGCGCCACATCATTACACGCCGCCTGGCTTCCTGATTGGCCAGCTCATGACCAATCAGGAAGCCGGACAGCGCGTCATTACATGCTGCCCGGCTTCCTGATTGGTCGGGAAGTCGGCTCCATGCTCTCTCGTCTCAAGTGACGGGCTTGGTATCAGAGCATTTAGGCGAGTACTCGTACTAGACCCAAATACTCGGCAGCGCCGCCGATACCGATACTAGTATCGGTATCGGTGCATCCCTAGTTATAACCCATCCACACACTGTCCAAAACTATGGAGGTTGTCAATTTATCTACACTTATCACAGCAAACTCAATGTAATCAATTTTACAGCTGAAATACATGATAGAATTCTAATCAATTTTGATGATGTCTGATGTCATAGTTAATCTGGATCTTGTCTCGTAGCACAGTGCTCCAGGCAGTTTTTTACAACATCATCATGAGAACATTTCCAAATGCAAATACCTGCTCACCTCTGATGACAGCCACTTAGTCACTACGCCCCACCTCCGCAAACAAAACTACAGTATAACATTCTCAGTGAATAGAACTGATAGCTCACAGCATCACAATGTGGTTTACGTTTCACTGACTCACCAAGGATACCCCTACTTCACCTAGTATACAATGTTTCACTTTTTTCTAAGCATTGTTACTTTTATTGTATTACATTCCGCTGCATTCACAACTTTACTTAGTCTGCACTTTTATCAGGGCTGCTTCAAGCAAAACGCACTGCCCGGCAGGATGAATGCATGTAGATGGTGTATGAAACATTGAGAGCAGTTCAGTATGGCCTCTGTGACAGATTTATGGCGTTATTGTTATAGGAAGTGTAGCACCAAATTCAAGCGGTTGTTGTTTGCGCCACTCTACTAATATGTCGCTATGGCTGTGACACTTTCAATAACAAATACTGCCAGATCATAGATAGGAAAAATGAAGAGAAATAAGACCGAATGTCTTTCTGGAGTAACAGGGTTCACCCCTCCCCTCTCCTCCAGGACTGGTATTATGATGTTGCACAGCATCCTTGGATGCTAGTTTGCTGTCGATTGCACAATTTTCTTGGGTGCTATGCTGCTGTCAGATGCACAGTTTCCTTGGTTGCTTTGCTGCTGTCAGATGCACAGTTTCCTTGGTTGCTATGTTGCTGTCAGATGCACAGTTTCCTTGGTTGCTTTGCTGCTGTCAGATGCACAGTTTCCTTGGTTGCTATGTTGCTGTCAGATGCACAGTTTCCTTGGTTGCTATGTTACTGTCAGATGCACAGTTTCCTTGGTTGCTATGTTGCTGTCAGATGCACAGTTTTCTTGGTTGATATGCTGCTGTCAGATGCACAGTGTCCTTTGTTGCTATGACGCTGTCAGCTGCACAGCTTCCTTGTTTGCTATGAGGCTGTCAGCTGCACAGTGTCTCTGGTTGCTATGGCGGTGTCGGACACACCGCACCAAAAGAACCAATGATGCTGTGCAACTGACATCATCATAGCAACAAGGAAGCTGTGTTGCAGACAGTGTCACAGCAACCAATGACACTGTGTGGCACGGGGGCCAAACATGCACTGAGGACCGCGGTATAGACACTCTGGCCTCAGGCCTCGTTCACACCTGACCGTTTTGTAGGGCGTTCTACGCTCGACGAACGCTCTTCAAAACGGTCAAAAATATAAATTGCATTGTAGTCAATGCCCTCGTTCCCACCTTGGCGTATTTCCGCCCGTCCCTAACGCCCTACAAAACGGCCCACGCCTGAAAAGGTCCCGGGACTACTTTGGGCCGTTTTGTCGGGCGTTTCCCATTGGGATACAGCCAAGTAGCCTTTGGAATCGCGGTAAAAAAAAACGCGTGACGGTCGCGCGACAGACGCGCATATTACAATACGCCTAGGTGTGAATGGGGCCTCAGTGCCGCCCCCCACCATGCCTACATATTCATGTACCTGTTTCCGATATCAGCAAAATTGTAGCAGACACTGGCATTTGTCGTGTAGAAGTGTGACACAATTCAAAAGTGTGTCTGTGACTCTCTTTATAAATTCTAATGATTGAGGTTTGAATGTAGCCTTAGAATTATACACATAGAGATGATGCATTAACATATGAGGATGATGTAGTGACTTATAGGTTTACCAACTTGTCTTATAGTACTGGAGTTCAGGCTTCAGTGCCCACTTGGTGTACTACCGTGTTTCCCCGAAAATAAGACAGTGTCTTATTTTATTTTTTTCACGAAAAAAGACACTAGGTCTTATTTTCGGGGGATGTCTTACCTGGCTGCAGCTGTCCGCTCTGCCGTCCAGGGAGCCACAAACAGGTGGGCGGGCGTGCGGGCGTGTCTGGCAGGGGGGCGGGAGGGAGCTGCCTCTCCGCTCTGATGCAATACATGGAGAAACAGACAGGTGGGCGGACGAGGGGGCGGGAGGGAGCTGCGGCCGGTCTTTACATGTAAAATTGAATTACATGTGCAGCTACCCCGAAAGTAAGACCTAGCGCTATCTTCAGGGATGTCTGTAATATAAGACCTACCACCGAACTAGGTCTTATTTTCGGGGTAGGTCTTATATTACAGAAATCCCCGAAGATAGTGCTAGGTCTTATTTTCGGGGTAGGTCTTACTTTCGGGGAAACACGGTATGTAGAAGAAGTTTGTATGTTCTTTGTGCTTGAATCTGCAAACATGAACGTGGTGGGTGTGTGATTGTGGTAAGGATAATCATTGAAATCCTCCATGATATGAATATAAAGGTGAATACAACTGTCAGTGTGTGCCATATAGTTACTAAGCCAACCTTATGACCAAAATCCAGGAAAATATATCTGAAAGTCTTTTGACTGTACTGAGAGCCCTGATTCCCAAAACACTCGAATATGCAAATGCGACGTTTCTAGGAAACCTCAAAATGCATAAAACACATCTTTCTCAAAGACAACAATACGTGCATTTAAAGGCATAGTGCCCCTTTCCGAAAAATGTAATAAATACACAAACGTTGATGAAAGAAAACATGGTTGCATTTTTTATTTGTTTGCATTGGAGCCTGCAAAGCATTGCGACTGTGATCAGTGGATCGTGGGTGCAATGCACGGGTTCCTGCAGACTATTCCTCCAGCCCCAGATCTGCACCAAAGTACAGCTCCTTCAGGTATGCAGCTGGAGGAAGTAATCAATGGACTACCAATGTGGTGGTGTCGCTGCACTTGTGCTCCATTGAGATTTATGAATCCCTATGCATTAATAGATGCTGTGAATGGATCTGCGAATGCTTGACACAGCTCTAACAGAGCCACACACAGCCACGCCTAAATCAAAAGTCTACAAAATGCTGCAGGGAGAGGAACCCAGCAATTCAGGGAAGTGGGGGAGCAGTTTGAGGGTGGGGAATGTGACAATGTTTCATCGAGTTTGCCTGAGCCCATGCAAAACTGTCGCTGACACCCTCCTCTGAGCCCAGTAAGTTGCGGCCGCGGAATTCCCTGCAGCTGCATATCACAAAGCAGTGGGGAATGCCCTGGCCGCAGCTGATTGGGCTAGGAAGGGAGTGTGTCAGCGACGGTTTGGCAAGGGTTTGGAACCTAGAACACACCATGCCCCCGCACATCACTAGTAGGGAGCTGTATTTCCAAGCACACAGCTGATTACCTGTCCAGTAATCCCATAAAAGAAAATTTCCACTTGTCCCTCTTTCTCCATAAAATGCACTTTACATAAAACAATGGCTGACAAGAAAAAATCTCTACGTGTATGGCTGACTTTGTACATAGATGGTAATCCACGTAAGCTGCACAGCTCCAGGAACACAAGTTTTATTAGCCTCAGGTTTGGAAACAGTTGCAGTCATGTAACAGGTGCAAGTTGTCTCTGGTGTGAGCTGCAGAACTAAACTGCCTTTGGTGTGTGATAAAAAAAAAACTTTTGTTAGGTTTTCACTTATCTTGAATTTCTTTTTACTCACTTCCCTTCTATATTTTATTCGAGCCATGAAAACACTAATTTAGAAAGAAGTCAGGCTACTTCCCTGTTCTCAGTATTACCTGCCGCCTGATCCTGTGTGCTGAGAATGAATAGTAGATCTTTACTTTACAGTCATAAAGTGGCCCATTAAGTAGACAGTTCTCTGGGCTCACTCACATCGCCCTTCCTATTGATGTCCCAGCCACTCCCAGCACTGGGTGTAATGTGAGGAGGGAGGTGCACAGTGACTCGCCCCTCCATCCCTGGCTGCTCTCCTCTCTTGTGCTGTGTGGACTTGCTGGGGACAGCTGCTGCTGCTGCTACTGAGAGTCCTGCCAGGTGAGCACTTCTTATTTCATTCATAGGCTCAGAAGACCATGGCCATGGCAGGGATCATGTGACTGCACAGTGCAGGTCATCTGTTCATTTGTGTCTTGTATGTCTTATACACACTTGCAGGAAACTATTCCTACCTAGTATGTAGGGATCCAGTATGTGTCTATAGGGATCCACTTGGAGATCTCATTATTTCTACCTAGTATATAGGGATCCACTTGGAGGAGATCTGATTACTTCTACCTAGTATATAGGGATCATTATTTGTAGGGAACCTATCCCTACATACCTTGTATATAGGGATCCACTTGGAGATCTTATTATTTCTTCCTAGCATATAGGGATCCTTGTATGTAGGGAACCTGTATGTAGGGAACCTGTATGTAGGGATCATTGCATGTAGGGAACCTATCCTTATATACATTGTATATACAGATGCAGTTGGAGATTTCATTATTTCTACCTAGTATTTAGGGATCCTGTATGTTTCTGAAAAACACTTGCAGGATACTATTTCTACCTAGTATAAAGGGATCCTATATATTTATAGTTAGGGATCCACTTGGAGGAGATCCCATTATTTCTACCTTGTATGTTTTGTATGGAGGTGATCTCTAAACTTCCCGATCTACCCCTGGGATCTGGAATGATGTCTAGAACTTGTGCACTCGATTAAAGTGAACCTGTCCTTTGTAGATGTAGCAGGTGCCATAGGATGTCCATATATATATATATATCTATATAGATATATATATAGATCTCTTCAGGTTGTGTGAATGGGCTCCTGGGTTTGGGTAAAGCTGGTCTTGGAATACATGTGGCTGTAGTTCAGGGTCCCCTATGCGTGACTAGTATGTGTACAGATCTTGTATTCTTCTGTTGAATCGATTTTTGCTTGGATTGAAGTAATGAGAGAGAGAGAGAGAAGTGGTGTCCCTGTATTGTGGAGCAAGCACTGCGCTGAGAATATTCCATTAATTCATATACACTGAAGGGATATGGCAAACAGTCAGCTTCCCTTATATTTTAAAATCTTAACCAAACAAACCTGAAGAGAGAAGCTGATTGGTTACTATGGGCAACTGCTCCAGATTTTGTCTGCTCCACTTTTGATAAATTCCCCCCACTGTGTCTACAGGTGGCCATGCACACACACAGCTAACTTGTCTGCAGCAATCACTTAAAAGGCCGGTTCACACCAGAAAGAATGCGTTCCAGAGCGTTCGGCCTCTGCAACGCAAACCGGCCAGGTCCCTGAAGTCAATGGCACTGCAGCCATGCCCACAGTGCGATCGCCCAAACGCGTGGCACATTAGTGTCTGCGTTCCAGTCCAGTGCAATCTACAAAAATAGTGCATGCAGCATTTTTGCAGATCGCACACACCGGAATGCAGACACTAATGTGCCACACGTTCGGGTGCCGGCCATCGCACAGCAGGGGGCGGTGCTGTGGTGCCATTGACTTCAGTGCACCGCAACGCCACTGAACGCAGGGAGCCAGCCAGTTTGCATTCCAGAGGCTGAACACTCTGGTGTGCATTCTTTGTGGTCTGAACCGGCCCAAAGGGCTAGTTCACACCAGATGCAGTTGTAATGCAGTCCGTTCAGTTTGGCTGCTGCAGCCAAAATACATCACAATGCTTTCCTATGAGATTTCTGGTGCTCTATTCACACCAGTGGAATCTGTTCTGATGCAGTCAGAAAAAATACTACTTGCCCTATTTTAGCTGCATCATCATTTGCTTCATAAATGATTGATAGTTTTAATCAATTCCTCCTTTATCAAAGTGATTGTTTTGTGGATCATACAGCTTGCTTTGTATCTATCAGATCAACAATAGAATTGCCAACATCTCTTTACTGCAGGAACCCCCTCCGCCCCTGCTCCCCCGACTATGTTTTGGATTGTTTAGCACTGTGGTTCTCAACTGGTGGGTCGCGACCCCATGTTCAGTGCGTTGCTGCATGCCTTCCAGTGCAGTAGGTGAAAGGCTCCTCAGCCTCTCCCATAGCGCAGCACTGTCAGTTCAAAATATGCTACCTGGTGCCAAGTGTCAGCGTGAGGTGGGGTGGGCTGGGGGTATGGCCACGAGGGAGCTCCATCCATAAGTGCATTGCATACAGCTCCACACTGAACCCCTAACATTTTTTGGGGAGTGAGTGTGTGAGATTGTGTCTGTCAGTGTTTTAATCACAAACTACCATGCAATCGCACCTACTGTTCGTTTTGGTGCGGGAGGTGCAATGAGTTGCAATTCATTTGAATGGCATCCCAAACACACCTCCCGTCCACAGTTTGATTGCTTGCACTGGTACATGCAGTACTGAAATGCTGTGCGTTCCAGTGTGGTGTAGCTTGGGTCATGACCAAGGACAAATGTGGGTCCCGAGGTTATACAGGTTGAGAACCACTGCTTTAGCAGATACTCGTCCTAGTTGTTGATAAATCTTGATAAATGTTGATCAATACAATCTTCTTTAGGACCCGTTCACCCCAGATGTGTTGGGACTGCCAATCCCAAGGCATAGGCATCAAGGCCATTCACCTTATTTCCTATCAAGTCAATGCTGAAACAAAGTATTACATACAGTCGTTTCTTTACTGTGGCGTGTTGCAACGCACTACACTGCATCGCATAGCTCTGGGGAGAATACAAGTGAATGATATGACACTTTGGGGCTTTTCAAAAAAGCAAAGTAAAAATCGATGCATTGCACTGCTTCCTAACCGCATACAGCAGTGGCCCCGTGGTAGTGCGTGCGGCTGGTGTGAACGAACCCTTGAGGTGCCCATACACCTTGCGATTATCGTTTGGAAATCAAACAAGATCTGGTTTTCGGACGATAATCGGGCATTTGATGGGAAGTGAGCGATCACAATTACTGTACAACTAGCTGAATTTCCTCTATCGGTCAAGCTGGATTTTTTTTTTCTCAAATTGCATGAAAATCGATGGATTAGTGGCATTTTCGTACGAAAAAAGAATTCGCAACAAGAACACTGCATATACGCAAACGAAAATCCGTTCTGTCGATCGACGAAATTCAGTCAATTATTATTGCTAATGGAACGATCATCGAAATCGACATTGGTCTGTGCATGATGGGGTATTCGAGCGGAAATCAAACGACGATTCAATGAGGGCACGAATGAAATCGAACGATAATCGCAATGTGAATAGGCAGCTTTATATGCACTAAAATTGTAATGGAAGCTCTAACTAAACAATCCCAGGTACGCACTTATACTACATAGTTGCTGGTAGAGCTAAAGGAAATTGTACCAGCAGATTGCAAGGTCTCTGGCCATTGTAAGCTGACCATACACTATACAAATTTCATCTGGTTCTTGATGGCACCCTTTCAGCCCGCATCCCTCAATCAGCTGATCGAAGGAGCTGTTCTAACAAACAGAGCTGCCAGTTCGGTTTGGATATTTTGACAGCAGCTGCCGTCACAATACAAAGCAAATTGCGGGAGATTCCTATTCTATTTGTAAGGCTGGGCACACACCTTACAACCATCGCAAGACTTTTGTCTTGCGATGGTTGTAAGGTACTTAAAAAAACGTACGATCTGCCTATCTTGCATAGGCAGATCATACTTGCGATGATCGCAAGCCACGCCCCCTGAGGGGCGGGCTTCCGATGACCGCAATGCCGAACGGGCAGTGTGCGTTTGCGCACGCCGGCCCCTCCGGCTTTTATCTCACGAACATGCTACACACCCGCCAAACATCGTACGATGCTCGGCGGGTTTTGAAACATGTCCGTAAGTTTAAAGTCGTGCGACCTTACAGTAGTAGAGGTCGCACGGCTCCCACACACCTTTACGATAATCGTACGATCGTGGGATTTCCCGCGATTATCGTACGATTATCGCAAGGTGTGTGGGGACCTTAAGCCAGGCCCTAGTATTACATAGCTGACAGTAGATCTAAAGGAGATTGTACAATCAGATGTTATAGTGTATGGCCAGCCTTAAAGGATGTCGTTGACAGATTGATGATCAGATTGTAAGATGTTGTCAGCTTTCTGGTGGCATGAAACTGTTCATCAGAATACCACGCAGTTCCCCTAACAGAAAATGCTTCATGACCAAAAAGCTGAGATATATTTCCAGAATCGGTGTTTATTTCCATACAATCAGAGTACTGTCACAGCTACCAGTTAGAAATCTTCTTTATTGGTAAAAATCCTCCTGGCCATGACTTGGCACAGTCTGCACAATGTCCCTGTTCATTGGGGTTCTATATTTATTTATTGTCTTTTATTTATTGCATATCATTTTTGGAAGATCCTTTCTCTGTATTTGTTTGTATCATATTATTCTTCTGTCTGGAATGGTGTCTCTATGATGGTAGAAGTTTTGGTCACACCCTCTGTTACTCAGCAGGTGCCTTCCATTTCCTGCTCTAAGACGAGAGATTGGAATGTATGGGATTGTCATTTACACTCGTCATCTCTTCCACCAACTCCCACTTCATTCTGCACAGTGTGGAAGAATCTATTGTAGAGATCAGGAAGAGTACTCAATGAAGGCTGTCATTGCTGACCCCCAAAATTGTGTATAGTGTGTGTATATATATATATCTCCATTTACAGCTTTGGAATATATATATATATAATGTAGCATAACAGCAAGGCAGCTAGCACTTTCATGAGGAGACCAGCAATGGCACATTACATATTTCATAAATGGTTTCTTTTAAGGATCCATTTACAGCTTTGGAATGTGACCATACACATTGCATGTGTTGCAGTGGTAATAAAAGTTAATAGACTCTAAGGTCTCGTTCACACCTAGGCGTATTGCATATGCGCGTCTGTCGCGCGTTTTTTTTTTACCGTGATTTGCGGTAAAAAAGTTGCGCGTTTCCGAAGGCTACTTGGCTGTATCCCAATGGAAACGCGCAACAAAACGGCCCAAAGTAGTACATGTACCTTTTCAGGCGTGGGCCGTTTTGTAGCGCGTTAGGGACGGGCGGAAATACACCAAGGTGGGAACGAGACCATTGAATACAATGGGATTTATATTTTTGAGCGTTTTGTAGAGCGTTCGTCGAGCGTAGAACGAGCTACAAAACGTTCAGGTGTGAACGAGGGCTAAGGGTCCGTCCACAGTATGGCATTGTGCGAACGCACATTTTACCACAACACATGTTATGCATAGGTGTGATGCAGTGCCATTCATCTGAATGGTACCCCAAGGCTCCTTTTTGATGGGAAAGCTTTGCGTTGCCAAAAAATGGTGAATGCATGTAGCGTTTATGTGGTATAGTGCACGCGTTACTGCGAAGTACGGCCACTGGTGTGAAAACCTTTAACCACTTCAAGACCAGGTGTTTAGACCCCCTTCCTGGCCAGGCCATTTTTCAGTATTCAGCGCTGCGGTACTTTGACTAACGTTTATTCCGTCATGCAACGCTGTACTGAAATGAATTTTATACCATTTTTTGGGAGACACATAGAGCTTTATTTTGGTGGTATTTAATCACCACTACGGGTTTTATTTTTTACTATAATGAGGAAAAATTACTGAATTTTGAAAAAAAATAAGTTTTTCTTTACATTATGTTAGGAAACACATATTATTAACCAGTTTTTTTGGTAAATAAAAAAAAGTCGGGGTCACGTCGGGTAAATAGACACCAAACATGTCAAGCTTTAAAATTGCGTGCACCCGCGACATCGCAGAAAACTACCATACCCAAAATTGGCCATAGGCGACACTTTAAAAGCTTTTACCGCTCATCAGTTATCAGTGATTGATGGCCCTAGACTTATTGCTCTCACTGCGACGTTTGCGGTGATATGTAACATGTGCGGCGTAATAAGCGCAATCGTCTTTTTTGCACGTATGCGTCCCGACGCATGTGTGCGTGCGTGTATGTATGGGTGGGGACTTTAAAAATGTTTTTTTTCATTCTTTTTTATGTGTAACTTAAAAATTTTTTGGAGGGGGGGGACTTTAATTTTTTTTCTCACTAAACTTTATTGCTATCACATACGGGGGCTAATAAAGCCCCCCTATGAGTTAGCAAAATATGTGACAGGTCCTCTTTATGGAGACATCAGGGGTCTCCAAGACCCCTAATGTCACCTAGGACCCCCCAAAAGAAGCTGATGAAGCACAGATCAGCTCCATCAGCTTCTTTCCAGCTTCTGAAGCTGGAGAGTGACACAAGAATGCGGAAGTGATGTATTATACAACACTTCCGCATTCTTTCAGAGGAGAG
Source organism: Nanorana parkeri (assembly GCF_000935625.1). Classification (NCBI taxonomy): domain Eukaryota; kingdom Metazoa; phylum Chordata; class Amphibia; order Anura; family Dicroglossidae; genus Nanorana; species Nanorana parkeri. Next base: position 748,539 of record NW_017306580.1, read on the forward strand.
GGGACCGGAGGGAGCTCGTGTGATCGCGGGCTCGCACCGGGCACAGCGGAGCCCGGGATCAGCAGGACAACGGCGGGGGGGGACAGCGGAGGGGGGCGCACCGATCGTTACCCCATACAAGCGATCCGCCGGCTGTACAGCCAGCGGATCGCTTGTATGTTAACAGGCATCGCTGCCAGTTTTTACATTTCGGCCATTTGCCGCTGGGCACGCACGAGGGGGCGTGTCCGTTTTTTTAATACGGCCGGCCCGGAGGTAGTTAAAGAAGAACCCTGTAAGTTAAGCTATCCAAGTATACATTCATCTTGGGGCCATGGTGCATTTTCTTCCTCAGGGCCATGGTGCATTTTCTTCCTCAGGGCCGTGGAGCGTGTTCCTCGTGGTGCGTGTTCAGCCAGGGCCGTAGTGCATTTTTCCTCAGGACCAGGGGACATTTTCCACCGGCCTGTGGTGTGTGTTCCTCAGGACTGTGGTGCTGACTCTGTAGATAGCAATAGTTTTCATGTATGCAATTTTTCTACCAGCGAGTTTGAATTTTAAATGAAGTGGGGTATTATTTGAATAAGCTTGTACTTTTTTGATATTTGCCTGCTTGGTTGAAGGCTGGAGCTGTGAATGAAATGAAATCTGTTCACCTGAAAAAGGAAGGGGATTGGGTACAATGTCTGCCCGCTGTTTTATTGATTTGTCTCCTGACTATAACCAGGCTTATTTAAAGTATATCTAACATAATTTTTTTTCAATTTAAGCTGACCTGTGACAAAGAAGCTGTCACAGGTTGGCTCTATTGATTGGAAAATCAACGAACATACACCGCTGATTGCTGACTTCCCGATCCTCCCCTTGCAGAGAGCAGTGACTGTTGGTCACAACTCCCCGCTGGGATCCTCCTACCCCCCTCCGTTCCCCTAGCGCTGACTGGAGGAGCGGATGTAGTAGGGGCGGAGCCAGATGTCAATCAGTCAATATTGTCGGGCTCCATCCCGGCTGCAGTGATCTCGGCATATAGAGGGGCAATAGCCTGCTGTATACTGCGTTTTGGGTTACCGGAGGACACAGTATATGTACTCCTGTGACCCTGAGGAGAACTATGGGCAAAAAAGGTTGTCCCATAGTTCTCCTTTTCATACAATGCATGCTAACGCATGGCAATGTAGTGCAGAAATGCGAGGCCTCAAGGTCCATTACTGCAACATATAGATCTGAAAGGGCCCCTGGCATTGTGGTGCATTTCTTTATACTTTATATGAGCAAAAGTATGCCTGTTTGTTGAATGGAATGAATACAAAAGTGAGTTTCGTGAGGTGTGTCGGCAACTTCAAAAGTGTGCATCATTGTATTGTTGGTGAATGCCAAAATGTGCATTGTTGCAGAGTTGGCAAATGGAGAAAAGCTCATTGTAGGCAAATGCAGAAGCACACATACCATAGTTATTATCGATTGCACAAGTGAAAGGCTGTTGTGGTATTTGCGAGTACAGAAAAGCACATTTTTGCTGTGTTGGCAAGTGTGTGTGTGTGTGTGTGTGTGTGTGTGCTCAGCACTGATCAGACACCTCTCATGCCCAA
>NW_017306580.1:750155-768180 GCF_000935625.1 Nanorana parkeri
TGCTGTCACTCTGGTGCCGTCTGTAACATCCACACAAATCTCAGTTGCACCTTAGACACGCCTACCCTTCAGTGTGACAACACTCAGCCCTAGAAGTTGGCTATTCAGGCACTGAACAGTGCATTATGGGAGGGCAGAGGGATGTGCATGTGTTACCCATACCCAGAAATACAGTGCAGCAAGGAATGGGGTGGTGGATGGGAATGGCGATACTGAGTAGAGCGGGGTTTAGAGGTGTTTATGTAATGATTGGTGTTATATGAGTCTAGCCATTCCCACTGGTATGCATAGAAAGAGTAAAGCAGAGTCATGAAGGTTCTACTGTACCTCCCTGTGCTGTTTCCATAATGTCTATGGCAGGAAGCTGCTTAAAGGAGAACTATGAGGTGAGTGCTTTTCACTCACCTCATAGTTCTAGCCGACCTGTGACAAAGAGACTGTCACAGGTCGGCTCAGTAGATCGGGAGGTGAGCAAACACATACCGGCGTTCGCTCACCTCTCGATCCTGTCACGGCTCTCTGCCATGACAGGGGAGGGGCTGTATTCCCTCCTCCCCGCTCCGATCCGCCATCGCTGACTGGCGGAACGGACGGGGGAGGGTACAGCTAGCTCTGCCTCTAGATAGGCAGAGCCAGCTGTCAGTCACTCAGTTGGGCGTATTCCGGCACAATTTTCGGGATCCGCTTCAGCTGCGGCGTCTCAGTATACCGCGAGCAACAGCTCGCAGTATACTGTGGCGTCTCAGTGAACCGCGAGCTACAGCTTGCAGTATACTGAGCCTAGGGTGACGGTAGGACGCTAGTTTGTGTCCTCCCGTTACCCTAAGGAGAACTATGGGGAAAAGACTTAACCCCATAGTTCTCCTTTAACAGCCAAGTGGCAAGGTGTCCCTGCTATCCCTAGAAAAGTGGTTATCAGCTTACAAGGTGTAAGGGGCTCAACTGTGGCCCTTGATGGCTTCAAAGGGCCACATATAATATTCAGTATATGAAGTCAGACATAGTAGAGGAGATGATCAGAGACTGCAGACACTGGGTGGTTGAAAACAGAAGGCACATTACATAGAAAGAGGCTGGGGACATGCTATATAAGCCTGCTAGATCACTGTCATCATAGCCTCCCTACAAATGAATGCTTCCACTACTGACTGCTTGGGTCTGCAAAGGCCTGCACAGCAAGTACCAACTGCATGTGGCCCTGGGTCGCAGGTTGGGCACCAGGGCTCAAGAACAGGAGTAGGTAACCTTGGCGCTCCAGTAATGTGGTGAAACTACTAGTGATGCAATTAGGGATTAATTAAAAAAAAAAATTCAAGTACAAGTACTTTCCCTCAGGTATTCACCGATACCAATTACCGATGCTTTCTTAAAGGGACATGACTTTTTTTTCTAAAGCAATACAGACTAATGATTTTAGGGCAGTTTCTGTTGCAATGCAAAATGGCAACCAGCAATAGAAGACTACAGATCACGTCAACCCCTGATTAAGCCGCAATGGAGAATGTCAACCGGCTCACCTGGGCTGCGTTTTGGGTCTCACCTGGGCTGCGTGTGGGGCTCACCGGGGCTGTACTGGTGGGTGCCGGCCTCTCCAGGGCTGTACGGGTGATTGTGGGGCTGTCAAGTGCTGTGCCAATCTCAGGAAGTAAGAGAAGAAGATATGAAACCAGACCGCAAGCGAGGGCCTTCAGGAAGCCAAAGTAATTAAAAAATATAAAGTGCCAGCGCTATGTATTGGGGAATTTTGTTGCCTACCCCTGCTCTAGGTGCCATCTAAGGCACAATTTATACCCTGCCCCATGGTAGAAAACACTTTAGCTTTGAGGTGTGGCATGTCATATTATTTTGTCTTGTTATATATTATGTTGTCCAAAGGGAAATCCCCTTTAAGAAAGTTCAGTGCATCTTTTTCTTGGTGTGCTCCCAGTGCTTACATTTAGGGTGGTTAACCAGTTACTAAGCACAAAACATAAAGTGCTACTTTGTCGGTTGCCAAGTGATGAAGTGAACAGTCAGTAATGCACTGTCAGATGTAGAGATACGGGCAGCGTCTGGTCTGACAGGTCCTCAAACAAAGCACCTTCAGATGTAATGACATGGACAGCCTCTGGTCTGACAGGTCCTCACACAAAGCACCTTCAGATGTAATGACATGGGCAGCCTCTGGTCTGACAGGTCCTCACACAAGATCAGCAGTCTTGGTTTTATAAGGAGTGTTCACATGTTCTTAGCATTGCTGGTGGAACAGAAAAGTAGCCTGGTAGAGATCCAAACATGGTTATCAGAGGTCAGGTTTTGTAGGTGTGATCAATAGTGAATGTAGCAATGTATGGCATGTGATACAAGCTACATAAACCTCCAGTGACTGAGCTTATATGGAGGCTATAAAGTGACTTTATGCAGCTGGGGACATCAAGGGTGTCACTTTCACTCCTTGTTGTGAAAGAGGAGAAACTTCTATTAATGCGTATCTAAAACCCAAAAACAAAAAGGAAATACACTGCCTGTCCAAAAAAACATCACCACCTGGATTTAGATAAGCAAAGAGGTCAGAACCTTCCATTGGATAATAGGTCTAGGTTCAGCAATGTTATGTCCCCACACAAATTAGGTCAGCTGCCGACCTGAATATACTAAATGACCAGATTTACCTTCAATTGATTTTTCCTTCCCTGATGGCACATTGGGCATATTCCAAGAAGACAATGCCAGGATTCATCGGGCTCAAATTGTTAAAGAGTGGTTCAGGGAGCATGAGACTTAATTTTAACACATGGAATGGCCACCACAGAGTCCAGACCCTAACCCCATTGATAATCTTTGGGACGTGCTGGAGAAGACTGTACGCAGTGGTCTGAATCTCCCATCATCACTACAAGATATTGGTGAAACATTAATAAACTCTGGATGGAAATAAATGTTGTGACATTGCATCCACTTATCGAAATGATGCCAAGGTGACTGCCGTAATCAAAGCTAAAGATGGTCCAAATAAATATTAGACTGTGTGACTTTTGTTTTGGCCAGTCAGTGTACGTTGCAGCTGATCGGTGTGTAGATGGGGCGGCTGCATTTGTTTACTGTTTTTAGACTTTATATCTTTTATTTTCACCTGGTGATCCGGCCTGAAACACACTTCCTGTCCTAGAGTGACAACGCTCACTTGCTGTACTGGATCTATGAAGAAGTGGCATTGGCTAGGCTGCTCTCCTTGTTAGGACTATTATTATTATTATTATTATTATAACATAGTATTTATATAGCGCCAATAGTTTGCACAGCGCTTTACAATATAAGGAAGACATTACAGTTACAGTACAAATCAATACAAGATGGTAAGGAGGGCCCTGCTCGTGAGGGCTTACAATCTGAAAGAGGAGGGGGAAATGATACATGAGGAGTTAGCTGTGGGAATTCATTATTTGAGAATGTGAAGGTTCAGTGGTTAGGTCGAGGTGGGATAGGCTTCCCTGAAGAGATGAGTCTTTAGGGAACGCCTAAAGGCAGTCAAGGTGGGACATAGACGGGCAGGTTGGGGTAAAGAGTTCCAGAGGATGGGGGAGACTCTAGAGAAGTCCTGGAGGCGAGTATGGGAGGAGTGGACAAGGGAGCTGGAAAGCAGGAGGTCAATGGATGAGCGGAGGGGACGTTTAGGGTGATACTTTGAGACAAGATCTGAGATATATCCGGGGGCGGAATTGTGGATGGCTATATAGGTGACTGTTAATATTTTGAATGTTATCCTCTGGGCGAGTGGAAGCCAGTGCAGGGATTGGCAAAGGGGGGATGCAGACACTGAGCGGTTGGTAAGGTGAATGAGTCTGGCAGCTGCATTCATGATAGACTGAAGGGGGGATATTCCGTGTAGTGGAAGGCCAATGAGGAGGGAGTTACAATAGTCAAGATGAGAGATAACAAGGGAGTGGTTAAGTAGTTTTGTGGTGTCATTGGTGAGGAAGGGGCGTATTTTGGAGATGTTACTAAGGTGAAGGCGGCAGGATTTGGATAGCGATTGGATGTGGGGAAGAAAGGTGAGGTCCGAGTCAAGGATGACACCTAGGACCTTGGCATGAGGGGAGGTTTGGATAGTTGTGTTATCAATCACAACTGAAATGTTGGGGGAAGGTGCACAAACATTTCTCTCCTTATCCCCATTGCACAGGGAGCCATTTCTTTTGTATTTTACAGAAAGTTGGGAAAACTGATAACATCGTTTGTGATTTCAGTTCAGTAAATGGGAACTTACAAGGACACTGGCATTCCAGCAGCATCAACAGAAACTTTTCTGCACTTGCAAAAAAACGAAGACAAATCCAGCCACCACACCCCGTGATTAGTATGCTACATTTAAAGATATTCTTTAATTATAGGTGTGTTCAGTGATGCCAGGCAAAGAACAAGGGTGAGGTGCGCAGTCCCAATGGAGCCAATCAGATTTCAGTCTGTGGTTAGATTAGTGAGAATTTCTCATTGGTTGGCTTTTTGCCCAAATACCTTGCCAGGCAGATTAAACCACCTGTGCAAAATTGGATAAATCCTGACCTGTTGGGGTGTATTTGGGGGCTATGGTTAAGAAACACTCCCAGATAGCAAGGATAACTTGCCACAAACTTGTGGCAGGGTTACATTGTAATTCTTGTTAACTTGCTGCACACATTCCTGGCAAGTTGTAGACTTGCAGAACACTCGCAGCACAAGTTCTAGTTGACACTTTTTGAAATTGTAGCAAATTTGCTTGGCAAGTCTACAGCAAGAGTCCTGCAGGTCTTAGCAAGAGCTCTGCAAGTGTACAGCATTTTTGCCAAGCACGTTGGTCTGAAGACTTGCAATGCAGACTTGCTGTAATTGTGCAACAAAATTGTGAAGCTTGGCAGGTCTGCAATAGTTTAGCAAGTCATTTTCAAGCTTGCATCTCAATTGCTTGCTATTTGGCCTATTCTACTAACCACTAAAGTCATGCAGCCTCTTTGCTCCATGCGGCCTGAGGGCGTGGCTGCGGTGCCATTCACTCCAATGCACCGCTGCACCCCCCTCCCGTCCCACAAAACAAAGTTAGCTGACCGCAATGCGATCCAGTGCGCTCCGGCTAGAATCGGGCTGAAACTGTTTCTGGTGTGAACAAGCTCTAAATGTATCTTATTTGTGCATCACGCTGCTGTAGATCCTCTGAATTGGTGCAGACACTGCCCTTCCTTCTGGAGGGTGGCTACTTTTGTTCTCCATGTGTGCATGCATTTTGTTAATAGTCAGGAGACTTGAATACATTTATAAGATTTAACTCCTGAGTTTTGTGCCCCTTTAATGGCAGCCTCCATGTTCTCTTCAGACAGGTTTCCTTTAAAGTGATATTAAAATCAAAATGTTTTTACGCTATATTAAATGTTGAACTGTGAAATCACTTACTATGGATGCTGCTTCTTGTAAAATCAGCTGGTTCCCTGAGCACTGGCTCTGATATCCTGTTGTAGGGTGGCTTCCCTTGTAGGTCCCTATGAAGCCACCCTTGTGTGTGTTGGTAAGCTGTGTGTGTCTGCAGAAACACACAAGCACAGCATGGCAAGCCGCTTCTCTGCTCCTTGCTTCTCCTTTCTCTTAGCTAGTAGATCAGGGGTCGGCAACCCCCGGCACGCGTGCCCGGCTTGGCACGCGAGGCCACATCGGCTGGCACGCAGGCCCGGATTTCATGTTGCTGACCCCTGTAGTAGATGGACAGCTGCTGGAAACTATATCTCCTTTTTGTGATATTGTACTCTACGGGAAGTTCAGGGAAGCTGAGCTGAGAGGGTTGAAGCGGTTTGGAAACATGATGACTGCAAGTGTTTGGGCACAAAATTAAAGAAATATTTTCATTTTGGGCAGTGTGAACAGTTAATGGCCTCTGTGTGTCCTGGAGGCGGAGACTTATGGGAGTTGGAGTGCAGGGCAGAGACTGGAACATTTGCAAGAAGGATCTCTGAAACTGCAGCTCCCAGGAGGCTGTGCAGGAGAGAGGAGACTTACGGGCGGTAGCTGCTGTGCGCGCTCAGTCTGGGACAGCCATCTGAAGAGGACATACCTGTGTAACCCTGTGTGGGTTAAGACTGTGTGCTACAGAGGTGTGTGGTCACCGCTGACATACAGGAACACACAGGCTCTGTGCAGCGGTGTACAGAGAGACTGACATGAGTAGCTGAATCAGAGAGGACACGATCGAGTGCCTGAAATGAGGTCTGGTGACGCGGTTAGCGCAAGGACTTCGAGGCCTAGTCGCACGGCCGAACCAGCCACCGGGGTGATCCAGGTCTGTTGCTCAATGGTCCAAAGTCCTCTTTTCTGATGAGAGCAAATTTTGCATCTCATTTGCAAACCAAAGTGTTAATTGCACAGAACCGCGCAATTAACATACTTCCTGGGTGTGAACGAGCCCTTCATTTTTAAAGTCCAATAGAAACATGCTTGATACATTTTTTATACATACCTATACATCAGATTTGCAACAGAAACAACTGTAGAGAAAAAGGGCCCCGTGTGTTTTTTTAATGAGTAACAGCAGTAAGTAAAATAACCGCCGTCTGTTGCTGGGGAGCAGGGGCTTATCTCCATCATTCCATAATCCTGCTTATTATTAAACCAAGCCATTGTGTGCTGTACTTTAATGCGCACAGAACGTCCCCAGGCAAACATTGTTTAGACTATCCCAGAACACAATGGAAAAGGAATATGGGAAGGTCCTGGTGGAAAAAAAAAAAACTTAGTGGCAACCAGTTCACATTGCTTCACATGTGTACAGAACCAGTCCGACCAGTTCAGCAGGATCTCACAGTTTCTACTACTTTCTGACGATCATGCAATCTTTTTTATGCAAACAACCCATTCGAACAGCACATGGCGTTTGTAATAGGAATTTGGGCATGCAGACTAATGTGATTCTTAGATTAGCAAAATGAATTTTCTTTGTTTGTTGTTCTTTACCCTGAAATATTTTTAAAAATTTGGAAAAGTTAAAATAAAAACATTTTTGGTTTCGGCCTGACATATTATTTTTTATTTTTTTTCGGTTTTGAAATTTTACATTTCGGTGCACCTCTAGGTTTCGCCTTTTCATATGTATAACTGCGCAATAAAATTTTGTTTTTTATAGTTCACTTTTTACTTGGGCTACCGTGGTAACCCCAGAAATGTAATTTGTGTATTGTATATAGATTCTTTTGGAGATTAGGTGCCCATTACCAAGGACACCCATACAGTGGTTAGAGTCACTCTATAGAGAGTATTATTGAATGATCAAGATACAAGATTTTTGGTATGAACGTTTTTACAAAAAAATCTACCAGTGTATGGCCAGTTTAAGGGCCGATCAGACAAAAGGATAAAACAATAATTTGTGTCTCCCATTGCTGTGAATGTGAAGGTAGACCAGTCTAGTGAATAGATAATTGATGGTTTCTAGATGTTCCAGAATGTGGATCTTCTGTCATCACTTTAACCATCTTGTCCTTATCTGCTCAACACAGTTAAAATATACAATACAGATTTTGTAGATGGGTGAATGACTAATGAGCTGAGGGAACATGAGGGGCTTGATACTGAATAGTACTAGTATGCTGTGCACCAAGGGGGCTACAATCAGCGGTGTATTTAACTTTGCTGCTGCCCTAGGCAAGGCAAGGCAGCATCGCCGCCCTCAGCGAATCTGCTGCTCCAGGCAAACGCCTTGTTTGCCTCGCGGCAGATACGCCCCTGGCTACAATATATCTTCATTGTGCTACAGACTGAGGACTGTGTGTGTGTCATCAATCTCTTTCTGCAGAGGAACCTTCATCAAATACAATACATCCTAAAGAGCAAAAACTGTGGCGTGTTTTGTTATACAGTTTACAAGCATAGTAACGTGGAATTTGACATGACCTGAGCTTGCCATTAGATGAATATCTGTTTTGAATAAGTGTTTCTGAACCTTTTTTTTTTTTTTTTTCTTTTGTAACTGTTGAGCCGATACTTATGAAGTTCTTAATTGTGAACCAGTTCCACAGCTTGTCAAAGTAATGCATGCAGTACTTTTTTCAACCAAACTGCAACATATGATACTGCAGAACAGCGCATTGTGGCACGGTCGATGGCATTCATTTTTATGCACCTGACTGCGCTGATTAATGAGAATCTCTTCATGATAAGAAGCGCCTCTCATTGGTCAGCGCAGTAAAAAAAATGCCTCATTGGTCAGCGAGGTCAAAAGCACCTCCCATTGGTGAGCGCCGTCAAGTGACCGCGCTCACCAATGAGTGCTTGCCATTAGTGAGCATAAATAAAATACCAACCACAGGGCTGTGCTGCTGTGTATGATGTACAGTTCCTACACGGCAGCTGTGTGGGGGGAAGGAGTGTTCGTTGAAAGGTAAGAGCAGGGTTGAGATTTGTGGTGGTAATTCTATTTTCCCAAATTCGCCTGGGAAAGTGGAATTACCCTTTTAAGGCAATATTTATAAAGCAGCAAGTCTGACTTTCAGCAAACATTCTCTACAGGTGAAACTTCTATGTCCACATGTTTTAAAAGACAGTGTATGTTCTCCTTTTAGAGAATAGAAATGGATGCCCTCAACCAAAGCAATGCGGTCAAGTGCCATTTATAGCTGGCAGGTGCATTTGGGGTGCCATTCAAATGAATGGTAACACAGCTGCCGCACTGTAATGCAAGGGCTCGGTGTGAACTGGCCCTTAATGTCTGGATTGATCACTGGTGCTGGATGCAGTTCCCTTGTTCTGGCTCATAAAGCAGTAACAAGGCTACAGAGGTTTATCTTTTCCTTTGGGCAGCAGGTGACAAATGTAAAAACTTTTACACTAAGACACCTCTCACACGAGCTGGTCAGCAGGGGTTCCATGCAGGGAATCTCTCCTGATCGGAGCTGTGTATGGATAGCCCCCCCCCCCGAAATACTCCCGATCTTGCACAATCAGGTCCAAGTAGGAACACTGTTTCGGTTTGTTTTTCCGGACCATGTCAGAGTCGGGGGTAAGCGGATGGAAACGCACACCTGTTCATTTAGACCCGGCTGCCCGTAATCTAGCATTGGGCACCCGATTGGGTCCGCCTGAAAAACGGACAGGTGGAGCCGATCGGAGTGGTCGTGTGAAAGGGGCCTAACACAGTATTAATACCTAGAAAAAAAACCACAAAATTATGGCTAAATAAACATCTTATATTGTAAAGCACTGCGCAAACTGGCGCTATATAAATCCTGTATAATAATAATAATAAACATCTTGTAACAAGTGTCTTGTGTGAATAGACATGCGGCCCAGGGAGGAAATGTGGAATGTAAACAATTTTTTGCTGTGGGTAGAAAAAATATAAAGAATGTTGAGTATTTTTCAGGCATGTCCGTGAAGTTTCATAGAGGTTCTGTCTTCTGCCTCCCCAGTATACAAGGAAGTAAAACACTTGTTCATTTTCCTTCAGGTTAGCTGCTTGTCATTGTGTCTGTAAAGCTACCTATGAGATGACATTCCGTTTCTGGCTAAATCAGGCAAAGATCATCCAATTTCTATGAGTTTAATAAGTTCTAGGTATGACTGGTCATCAATCCTGTCCAGAATATTGTTGTTCCCCCTTGTGGATAAGCGGATTCATTAGCATGACTGGCTATCACATGTTACTACATACTAGGGATGCACCGATGCCGGCATTTCGGTTACGAGTACCATTATTTTTTTTTCCGGTACTTACCGATTACCGGAAGTCCCATTCAGGAAGCCAGGCGGCGTGTAATGAGTCGCCACCTGGCTTCCCGATTAGCAGGAAAGCCATCCCCATGCTTCTCGTTACTAGATGGCGAGAAAGCGTGGAGCCGGCTTTCTGGCCAATCAGGAAGCCAGGCACTGTGTAATGACACGGTGCCAGGCTTCCTGATTGGCCGGCTCCATGCTCCCTCGTCATGAGGTCACAAGTGACGAGGGAGCATGGAGCCGGCTTGCCGGGCAGCGTGTAATGACTCTGCGCGGCTTCCTGATACCGGAAGTATCGGGCTAAGCATCGGAGCATTTAGGTGACTATGAGTACTCAGCATCAGCACCGAAACTAGTATCGGTGCATTCCTACTACATACCCAGAAGTACTGGACAATTTATCAGCGGCTAAATGCAGCAGTAGAAAGAGAAAGTGAGTATGCAACTTAGGCTGGCCATACACATCATTTTCTTTTCATTCAACCCGCGGGCTGCACACAAAAAATTGACCCGATTCCTCCAACACAAACAGCGTGCCCCACACACTGCGAATTTAGTCCAGTACATTAAAAACGCTCATTCGACCAGTGTATGGGCACCCTAAGGAGTTGTATTAAAGGAAACCTCTTGCTTTGCATAGACCAAGAACAAGTTTCCCTCAAGGATGGCCACATATAACTCCCATGTTTTGGAAGTTGTCGTAAAGTGACACTAAACTTAAATCTTAAAAATACATTCAAGTACCTTAACGAATAACAAAACTGAACCTTCTTTGTGTATCACTCGGCTATAGATCCTCAAATCCTCTCTGAATTGGTGCTGACACTGTCCTTCCTTCTGAAGGGCGGCTACTTTTGTTCCCCATGGTCTTGTGTGTGTTGTAAAGTAGTCACCGCTCCATGCTCACTCCCGGGGTGGACAGTGAGTTTGGAGCGGTTACTACTTTATTAATTTTTGCTTGTGTTATGTCATTGCATTTGAGTTAGAGATTGCAGAACTTTCCACAGATCTTGTTTTGAGGTACATTTCCCGGTCACATTACATCCGCCATAATCTATAATCACATTAATGTCAGAATGTATGATTTTGTTTAACAGAACTCACCTGAACATGGCTCTCAATGACCTGACATCCAGAGCAGTACTTCTTTACGATGAGTGGATTAAAGATGCTGGTAAGTGAGCTCTAAGTTTATTGTGAGTTGTGTCCTTGTGACGTCAACCATTTTCTATTTCCAACCATTGTTCCCATTCCTTTTGATAAGAAATGTTTGTTTGCCAAGTTTATATAATTATGGCAACGTGTGTTACTGACTAGTTGTGCCATTTTCAAGTCTTCTGACTAGCAGTATACCAGTCACGTATGATTTTCTAATTACCCAAGTGAAGTAGTAGACCTCAAAGACAAAAGTCTCTCTTTTGGTTTAGAGCTGAACTCCAGTCCGGCCTTATCTTCAGTCTTGCACAGTTGTACAGGCTCCTCTACTGTATTGATTTCACTGCACACTGTAAGTCCACCTCCATTTATTTTTTGGATGACATTCAGCATCATCTAGCTCTTTGCTCCCCAGCTTGGGAGCCCCTGGCCTGCCCCTTTTTTATTTAATCGATTTTACAGTTCTCGGTCATTGAGGTTCAACATCACATATGGGCAATGCTTAGGACATCATCTGCACGCAAATGCAGCCTGTCAAGGAACATCCTCTCATCCTCTCTCAGACGGACATCCACCCAGTAAGGCATTTTGATATTTACATAATGACAGCCCACTGCTTTCATTAGGGCTGAGGATTCTTGAGGGTGCTGTGATGGTTTCAGGGAGCTATATCCAGAATCCTTCTGTCCCTTCCCAGCAGCTATGATCTGCCTGCATTGCGTAGAGCAGCACAAAGACCTAATGGTGAGGTCACAAGGTTTAAAATAGGGTATGTAATGGAAACTGGTTTTAATTTTAAATATTTCTGTGAAGGTTCTCATTCATCCAGGTCATGGTATAGCTAGTAGTAGTTAGCCACATTCAGCTACATTTGTTCTATATTGTTGAAGACCATTCCCAGCTTATTCAAGCACTTCTTCGGTTTCATTTTTGGGACCACAGAGGGGAGAAGCAGAACACACAGAAAAAATGTAGTCATCCCGTATGTAGCTAGTGTGTAGGAAAGGAATTCCAACAAACATTGCATCCCTGTGTCTTTCAAACCAAGCAAAATAAGATAGAAGCTTGTACATTAAAAGACCCCACACCAAAACACAAGTGAAAAACCCTTTGTATGTGCAGTGTAGCAACGAATGCAAAGACCTATGCAAATAACTTCTGAGAAAACAAATGACCTGACGTAGGAGGGTAGATCCTACAGTATTTTCCCCACACCATAAGAAACATTTTAAGGTCAGTGAGATGTACATTTTGGACAGAGGGGACAACTGGATTGCAAGAGGCATGAAAGATGCCGTTTACATTAACAAAAACTGTGCCAACACTTCCCCACTCCCAAGCATTGTAACTAAAGTAAACTCCCAGTTATTTGGAACCCACAGGGATCGGTCGGTGCCGGAAAACTGTAGTTTCTGATTGCTTGAGAGGTAATAGTAACTCTCCAGCAACCAACCACCCCTGCGCGTGGCACCCCCATTACGATCCACTCCTCTGCTCAGTGGGCAAATATTGGCTTTTGCAATTTAAAATAGCCAATAGCAGGCTGGCTATTGCTCCCCGTTGTTTACATTTTGCTGCCGACTGCAGAACCTAGCTGGCAGCAAGATGGAAACAAAGAATTTCATTAGAAACTAGATACATTTACAGGGTTATTCACAAAAGGGTGAGGAGTTTGGAGGAGGGAGAAGTGAACAATCTAGGCCAAAATAGCTGATTTGGAAAGATTCTCCAATTCAGTTCACTTTCCAGTTGCATGTTGGCCTAGATTGTTCACTTCTCCTCCCTCCTCCAAACTCTTCACCCATTCGTGAATAACCCTGTTAGTTGCTAAGAACAATTTTTTTTTTTGTGTGCACTAAGCAACTGATAATTTTTTTTTGTGTGTATCAAGCCACTGGCAAAAAAAAGAATCGAGGACATATGTCCTCTTTGCTCCCCTTTTTTTTCTTTTTTTTGTACCGGTTGCTTGAATGCCGGATAATGGGGAGTTTACTGTACTTGGATTTCCCTTGATTTCAGCCTGTCGCAGACCCTGTACAACAGCGCTGGAGTGTGAAATGAAGAAGAAACCAAAAGATCCAATAAGGTCATGGGCTGACTGGAGGAGAAAACTGTGACAGAGAGATGATCTCATCATTGTGCTGCTTCTCCTTTCACTGTCCAGTCACAGGCTGGGACGGTTCTAGGATGACCTGGGCTTAGAGGAAATGGGTTGAATGATGCTGACCATCAGACTGAGGACATGTAGCAGCATAAAACATGGGTACTGTGGGGGAAATATCTAAATTGAAGGTGAATATTGCAGCAAAAGCTGGTGTGGCTATGAATCGTATCTTGTTATTTTTGGCTGGAGTTCAGTTTTAATCATGAATGTTCTATAAGTTCTGTTTAATGAGGTCACACCTTGTTGCCAATACAAGAAACTTGATTTCGAATGACGTTGAAGTCATGCCAGGCAGTGTTCACGGGGTAAAATTGCCAAAAGCCAACTTTGATATATGAATAACTGAGTGGATTAGTGATTGTAAGGTTTATATACAGTGCTGACTGAAGTCCAGAGGCAAAGTCATAATCAATGTCATGAAGGTGGTTGTACTGCTTCATATTTTTATTCTATATACAGTACAGGGATAATGGGCCTCTAAAAAGTGAGACATTTCTCCACGTTCCATCTAATTTTTTCCTCAGAGGTGCAAGTTAACTGTTTTACTGGAGTTTTCAGAATTACTTCTTACTCTTTTGTCACTGCTAGCTTGTCAGCTGTCTTTTATCTGTTGGCTAAAACAATCAGTCCTAAAAAAAAAAAGTTGAGAAGGTTTGTCAGATATAGGCAACCGCCTCAGATAATGAGTCGGTTGCCTCAGGAAGCATCTCATTGGGGGGGCAGCTGGGTGGTGGCGGCCAGATCATCCCAGATTGCTAAGAGTTTTTGGCAATCTGTGACACTCTAACTGGTGTCCTATCCAGCCGTCATCTGCCGCCAAACACCTTCCCCTCTCCCGCAACAAGTGAACCAGTAAATCTTACATCTTGCCTGCCACCCCTTTTTCCCCCTGAACAAAATTGCCTCCGGTGGCAAATAGCAAAGGGACAGCTTTAGGAAAGAAAGCACTTTCAATGGCAACAACAGGGGGCTAGAAACAGGAGTCACGATGGGGTTGCCCAGGGGTGTCCCTACAATTTGTGACACCTGAGGCAGGGGAGTCCTGAGGGGAGGGGGGGAAGTTGCTGGTGGTGTGTGTCTGTGTGTCTTTGTCTGTCTGTGTGTCTTTGTCTGCGTGTCTTTGTCTGTGTGTCTTTGTCTGTGTATGTCTGTCTGGTGGTGGTGGTGCATGTTACCATGGAGTGTGTATGTGCTGGCGGTGCACGTTACCGGGGGAGTGGCGGGTACTTGTGACTCCAGCTCTGACCAGTGTCCCATCCAGCTCACTGACATCACTAGTTGCCATGAGCTGAGTTGGACGCCATCCCTGGCGTGAACAAGCTGTAAGTCCAAAAGCTAATTCATACTATGTGCTGTGACCTATGTTTTTCTACACAAGGACAATACAGGTTACCACCAGGGTACACTGAAAACAATTAAGTGCCCTGTTCACACTGCAGCGCTGACTTGAGGTGGGCTGCGGTGCGTTATGGAAAAATGCGGACATGGTGCATTTTTCCGCAAGTCGCTGGCGCTCACCTGAAGTCACCTTGGCCACTGCAATGCTACTTCTGACAGCACACAGCGCACACGAGCCCCAGAGGAAAACGTGAGAATGGGCCTGAAATGATATCATTTTGATGTACTTGAAGTGAACTTCTGCTTCATGCAGGAAAGAAAATGTATAATACCGGAATACACGGATGGAAATTTGTGAAAATATTTTGAGCTCTGGAAAATGTATGTTCTAATAGATACGGGTGCTTACACGAGGCCTCTTACACAAGTGTGTAAAAAAAACAAAAAACAGGCAGAAGCATTTTTAACTTCTCTCTGCTGCCTGTTAACGACGGGCGGGGCCCTCCTTACCATCTTGTCTTGAAATGTATTGTAATTGTCATGTCTTCCGTAAGCTGGCCATACACCTTAAGGTGGTTGTAAAGTAATTAAAAAAACGTACAATCTGCCCATCTTGGACAGGCAGATCGTACTTGCGATCATCGCAAGCCATCCCCGCTGAGGGCGGGGGGGCTTCCGATGATTGCAGTGCTAACCGGGCAGTGAGCGCTTGCGCACACCGGCCCGTGCGGCATTCGTCTCCCGACCACGCCACCAACCCGCCGAAAATCGTACGATTTTTCAGCAGGTTTTTAAGCGTTCTCGGAAGGCGAATGTCGTGCGACCTTACAGTAGAAGCAGTCACACACTGCCCATACACCTGCCGATTATCGTACGATCGCGGGATTACCCGGAATTATCGTACGATAATCGGCAGGTGTATGGGCACCTTTTTATATTGTAAAGTGCTGCGCAAACTGTTAGCTTCTTGCAACCTTTGACAGCCTGCTGTATGCCACCCTGTAGTGCCAGCTGTTATCAGTGTCATCCAAAGCAGTGCCAGCCATACCATTGCCAGGCATGGCAAGTATCAGCCAAGACAGGTCATGTCTGAAATAAATGTTGCACGGCTCATTCAAGCAGTTCAGCAACTCCCAGAATTGTATGACCCAAGTCTACCCAGCTACTGCGACTCCTTCAAAAATATGGAAGTGTGGTAACTACCCTTTACTACATCACTTTACTCTTTAACGCACTCCCCTACTTGCAGGGCATTTTGGAAGCGTTTTTGACACCTCCTCAATGCCTTGAAAATGCCTGTCGGATGCCTTGTTAACACTAGAGGCGCGTTAATCAGCTTTGCTCTTTCATTAAATTCTCAACGCTTGTGTGAAAGAACCCTTAGGCCTGGTCTTGTCAATTACCAGCCTATTAACCCTTTCCTTGCCACCGCCATAAGGCATACGGTGGGAAAAAACTGTTCCCAGCTGGCCAGGTCAGTAAGCCGTACGAAGGTGGCATTTACAGTTCTGCTATAAGCTCAAGGTCGCTTTAGCGACCATGAACTTATAGTGGAACTGTTCCCCAGACTGTCCCCTTTAAATTAATATCGGTCATCAGCGGCTTACAAGCCGCTGATGACCGCTATTAACAAAAATAAAGGGGGCCCCCCCACCACTGCTGCCGGCATCTGGAGCCTCTCATCCCTGCCTGGAGCCACTCCAGGCAAAGATCTGTGTCTGCATGGATCCCCGCTGCTCTCCCCCGCTTGTAGAGGCTGAGGCAGCGGGGGATCCGAAAAAAAATCTCAGGCGGGGAAGTTTCAGGATGGCCGAGCGGTGAGGAGATCGGAGCTGCTGTCATCCTGTCAGTTTCCGGATGACAGCGGCTCTGTGCGTGGCCGAGCGGAGGATTGGTAAACATCAATGACATTTACCGATCCTCTGTGCAGCACAAACACTGGAGCGATCACTTCGGTGTTTGTAAATAACTGGGGACACATAGTACTATGCGTCCCCAGTTATGAATGAACAGGATGTGATTTACATCACTTCCTGTTCATTCATGATTTTCTCAATGAGGAGAAGCACTCACTACAGAGGCTCCTCCCCATTCAGAAACTGGTGATAGTAAATATTTTACTATCACCAGTTTCTGAATGAATGGGAAGCCTCTGTACTGAGTGCTTCCCATTCATTGAGTGCTGAGGCTGCAGAAAAAAAAAATGAGGACTCTGTGTCCTCAATTTTCTATTTCAAAAGGGAAATGTCAGGGGTCTAAGTCGCTTATTTACAGTTTTGCGTGCCTTAATTTTTTTACCTTTTCGCAAAAAGGCGCAATTTCAAATTTGCAAATATTATTTATTAACTCCAATACAGTTTTTATCTTTTTAGATTTAGTCAGAAAATATATTTTTTTGTGCGCTGATACTAATTTTAGTGTGTTTTATTAATTGAATTGTGTATTTTTATCGGTTTAATATTAATTTGAGAAACATTTGCGAAATTATCGCAGGTCCTACAAATTTAGTAGCACCATCTTTTTATTCTACCGGGCCTGCGCTTTCAGAAAATATATGGTTTGGGGGGTCTTTTACAAACGCTAGCAACGCAATCAATGGGAAAAATTGCAAAAATGGTGTGGCCAGCTGAGGTGCCAAATGTTCCGGAGGGCTTGGCAGCGAAAGGGTTATTGGCTTTCTTTATATTGTAGCTAATGTGGAAACAAGATGACTTCTATAAGAATGGAAGAGCCTTTAGCTTGGGGTATCGTGTTATTTTCTATATGTAGGTTTTTGCTGCTACAAAAAGCTCTGTGTTCAGAAGTACAGCAATTTGTATTAATTCTGGTTCACGTCTGAATTCCTTCTCTCTCCTCTCTCTCTCTCTCTCTCTCTCTCCTTCTTCTTTTTTTTTTTTCTCCCTTTTTTTGTTTTTTGTTTTTTTATTTTGGTCAGTAACCTGCCAACTGTCAGGATATTCAGAGCATAGATTTCTCACCATTGCAGTGAAAGTAAAGTAGAGCAAAGTCAGAAGAAAAGATGATTGCAGAGTTTGTGGAAATGTCTGCCCTAGCTATGCAAAGCATGGTTCTGTCAGTCACTGAACACAGTACTGTATTGTACTTGTGACAGCGCAGGGGGCACACATGATGAAATGCTAAACTCCCACACTGTATGGGAACTCTATGGGGGCCCTTTAGGACAGAATTAAAGGGGTTCTGGCTCTGAGTAGTGGACACTATTGTATACACTTTCTGGCACGTTAAATCAAGTTTTTTTTGTATATTATCCATATCTTAAAGAAGGACTCCAGGCAAAACGTTTTTTTAACCATTGGAATGGGGCTACCCCTGAGCTGCAAGGACTAACTGCTCATTTTTGTCTAGGTGCAAAAATAGAAAGGTTTGCAGCCTGCTTGCTCTTAGACCGATCCTTCCAGCCTCACTCCCCCTTCACTGCAGCGGTCTAAGGATCCTTGAGTCATCATGTCCAATACACTGTGTATAGGACGCAAGGACATCGAGGAGCATGCCATGCAGCATAGGAAGAGCGAGGCTGGAGGGGACTGATCAAGCTGGCTCCAAGTATCGGGAGAGTGTGTATATGTGTAAATATATATATATATATATCACACACACACACACACACACACACACACACACACACACACACACACACACACA
>NW_017306580.1:768348-786595 GCF_000935625.1 Nanorana parkeri
GAAGCTTGGGAGTCACTTGGGGATCTCTCCCAGTCTCTGGGAATTTAACCAAATCTCCTGTGTTCTCCCAGGTGATGTGAATCCCCCGATTTCCCAGCCGTGGATTCGCTATGTACACAGAATGTTAAGCCCACAAGTCTTGCAATAGGTCACGAGGCAAATGGGCAGAGGATGAGTGCGACGTTCCTCAGAATCTAATCACCTCCTCTACCCAGATCTTCTGCTCAGCTCCTTTTTAATGTGTGCAGGGCCAGCCCCTCCCCACCCTGAGCTTTCTGCTAACTGACCTTCCTCCCCGCTTTCCCCAGGAAACCTTCCAGGTACTAGAGGCCAAAGTCACACTTCACTACTATATCACCCCGATAGGCTTTTACCTAGGTTGACCTCTTTGGCAACCCAAATAAATACCAAGTGCTGTCAGGTATTGGGTGACACATGATTCTCCCCCTGCCTCCACACGTTGCTTATCTTTGTGCCAGAGCGGCCAATGACTAGGGCCTAACACTGTAACATGGTGGCAGGGGAACAAGAGTGGCCTGTATAAGGTTTGACCAAGCTGTAACTGGTGTACAATTTGTGATGCCCTGGCAATGTATAGGAGTGGCAGGGGAATACAGTCAAGGCAAGTAAACGCTGCCGCCACAGCCTCCTGTAAATTAAACCTGTTACTTTGCCCAGTATGAACGTAACTTTTCTTATACAAATGTAAATAATAGAAGATTAACTGTGTTACATAATGTTGTGTAACAAAATTATATATTTTTTTTCTAGATCCACGTGTGGAAGACTGGCCACTTATGTCCTCTCCAATCCCCCAGACAATTATCATTGGGGCATATATTTATTTTGTCTCATCATTGGGTCCCCGGCTGATGGAGAACAGGAAGCCCTTTGAATTGAAAGGGATAATGGCTGTGTATAACTTTTCTATGGTGATTTTCTCCTTGTACATGTGCTATGAAGTAAGTGAACATGAAGGATATTCAAGACATGACCCATACTTAATAATAATGTACAGGTGTACAAAGTTTAAACATCCAATAGCCGAGTCACTTTTTACTCTTATACTTGCTTGCACTTCCTCTCTCAGCAATTTGCCCTTACCAGTGGTAATGGGTTCAGTTTTGGACCTGATTTTCTGATGGTTTCTGGCTGTCACTTGATGTAGTTGTACAATGACTGCATGTATATGTAGTCTAAATATTGTTTCTTTTGTTCATTTAATTCATCACACTACCTGTGCACTTGTGACACGTGTCTCAGTCTAAACATGGCGTAATGTGGCTGTGAGGAGCCGTTAAACAGAGAACATAGTAAAGGGGAGAATGGAGGAGGAAAGTGCAATTTTTTAACTCTTAAAAGAAAAATGTTATCTTTTTGTTTTCTTTATTGCCAGAAAACTTTGTAAATCCGTTTCATCTTGCTACTGAGGCTCGACTTTTCTAGAGGGGCTAATGCTGGCCATACGCTCAGGGCCAGATTTCCCACAAGGCCAACCAAGGCCCAGCCTCGGAGCAGCCGGGAATAGAGGGGCAGCAGGGGTGTGGAGTTCCTATTTCCCGATGCCCGGGACATGCAGTTCCGGGTGCCGGATGGGTAGTTGTTTTCTACATTTAGCTCTGCTTTGGGCAAGCAGAGCTAAATGTACAGCGGGGAAGCCGCCGCTTGTTTTGTACAAGTGATGTCGCCAAGATCATTTGTATGCAGCCTGCAGGTCTGCCATTCTCCATGGGGAGGGGGGGGGGGGGTTTGGCAGGGAGGGGGGCACATTGGGGCAGCAGAGAGAGTAAATCCAGCCCTGCATACGCTAATAGATTTATTTTGTTTAGCCTGTGGGCCGAATGCAAGAACTCAATCTGATTGCTCCATCCATTGTCCTCCACTTTCAGAATACTCAAACATTGATTACAGCTGATTCTGTAGTAACCATGGCCAGCTTTAGTCTCACCCCTATCCTGCAACATTTCCAGTTAGAGCACTCTTAAAGCATCCCTATAACTATAGCAACATGGTAAGACGATTAAAATAAACTCCAGCTGTAAAAAAATGGGGTTGAATATTTGCTCTTCCACTAGATGACGAGTTCAGTTTTTGTTTTCTGGAAGAGCTCCAGGTGCTGCTGGTATCTGATGATCCTGGGTGAGGTAGGAGGGTACCTCCTGTACTGAAAGTCTACTGAAGTTCTTGTATTTGATAGAGTAATGGCATTAAGCAGGGTTAACCCAGGAATTGAGAAAGTTGGGCCCCTATTAGCAATGTAAAACTAAATCCGAGACACACAGAGGAAAGTTTTCTGGATAATGAAGTTAATAACAGACACAGTTCCTGATTTGAAGCAGGATTTTGAGTTTCAATAGGCTGGCAAGTACACTTTAAAGCACATGTGTCAAACTCAAGGCCCACCAGGCCATTTCTTAGACTTCTACTTTCAGATCTAGGTATTAAGTTATTACTAAAACCAGTGATAATCGAATGCAGAGGCAATTATGATAAAGATTAGATACATTTATATAGTCTTACAGATACAACCGGCCCTTTGAGGGCAACCATAAAGTTAATGCGGCCCACGATTAAATTGAGTTTGACATTCATGCTATAAAGCATATCCAAACTCCAAAAACGTAATATATTGCAGCTTACCAGTCCTTGAATATGGTGGCTTATTTATTTATTTTTCCTTTTATTTTGCAAATAACATTCCTGTTCTATCAAGTCTATGCTCCCCCTTCTTCTTTTTTTTTTTTTTTTCCTTTCTCTATTGAAGCTATGGGGGGCAGCCACCGTTGTCTTAAAAGCTGGACTTCAAATATGTCTGCCTTTGTCTCATGATTGCATGGTGGCCTTTGGTTACATGGTGGATTGATTTACTAGTAGTTTTACCCATGAAAGATGAGGATGCCTTTCCTTTGTCTTTGTCACAGGAAGTGACAAGGATACTCCATTTTTTTTGGAAAGATCAACATGTGTCTTTTGAACTTGCTTAACATATTCTTACCCTCAGCCACCACTTCTAAGGACTGCTAAGCTGCAATATATAAAATGTGTTTTGGGATACACTTTGAAGAACTCCAGGCAAACCCCCGCACTGCAAGGGTTAAGTGCTCGTTTTTGTCTAGGGACTAAAACAAAAAAGTTGTACTCACCCGGAACCTCGGAGCCAGCCTACTGTCACAGCGCTCCCTCCAGCCTGTCTCCTCCTTCGCTGCAGAGGTATGTCGCCCTGTGTCCTTACGTCCAATACACAGTGTATTGGATGTGATGACTCAAGGATCCTTAGACCGCTGCAGTTGAGGGGGAGTGAGGCTGGAAGGACCGATCTAAAGGTGGCCATACACTCTACAACCATCGCAAGACCTTAGTCTTGCGATGGTTGTACAGGGATTAAAAAAACGTACGATCTGCCTATCTTGGACAGGCAGATCGCACTCTCGATCATCGCAAGCCCGCCCCCCTGAGGGGCGGGCTTCCGATGACCGCAATGCTGAACGGGCAGTGTGCGCGTGCGCACACCGGCCCGTTCGGCATTTGTCTTCCGAGCACCGTTCTAACCAGCCGAGAATCGTACGATTCCCGGCTGGTTTTCGAACATGCTGGTTCGACGGAAGACGTGCGACCGTACAGTAGAAACGGTCGCATGTCTCCGTTCACACTGCTCGATTCTCGTACGATTGCGGGATTTCCCGCGATTCTCGTACGAGAATCGAGCAGTGTATGGGCACCTTAAGAGCATATTTGCTCCGAGGTTCAGGTGAGTATTATTTTAGTCCCTTGATGAAAACGAGCGGTTAACCATTGCTGTGCATGGGTAGCCCCACTGCAAGGGTTAATCAAGATTTTGCCTGGAGTTCTTCTCTAAGGTATGGAAACATTTGTGTACATTTGTGAATACATCTACATACGTACATTAGTTGTAAATGTTAATCAATAGCTTTTTGTTTTATGATGAGTGGTCATACTTACTGTATCTGAAAAACATCTGAACTTACCTAAACTTGCTTGCTGTGATTGTCATACATTCAGTTAACACTCCATATTCTGCTTCTTAGATCCTTTTTTTGTTTATTTCAGATTGATATAACTTTGTTGTAAGATAGGCTTTGCTTTTTTTTTCCAGTTCCTTATGGCGGGCTGGGCTGCAGGATATTCCTTCCGGTGTGACCTTGTGGACTACTCTAGGTCACCACAGGCAATACGTGTAAGTAATTGATTTATGATAATGGGTTCCTGTGAGCAGTGAAATGTGTAAATGGTGAAGGTAAAGGAAATTGTGACCTAGCTGAAGTGTAGATAGGACTGAGCTTGGTAATCACACTTTGCAACTGATACAGCCAAGAAGAATCGTCTAATACACCAATGCTCTGTAGACTTCCTTTTGTTCTTGTATCATATAGTTCACATTATTATGTTATTAGTGTTTCATGAAAGGGTGTATTACTTGGTATCAAAATGATCAGATGCATGGGCAAGAGAATCTTTTTTGTTTTCAACACGACCTGTTCACGTGATGCATTGCCATGTATTGGATAAATATCAAGCATGCGGCATTGGGGTACATTTATTATTATTATTATTATTATTATTATTATTATTATTATACAGGATTTACATAGCGCCAACAGTTTGCGCATCGCTTTACAATATAAGGAAGACATTACAATTACAATACAATTCAAGACAAGATGGTAAGGAGGGCCCTGCTCGTGGGGGCTTACAATCGAAAGGGATACATTGACCCCTGTTTAGCCATACAAGTCGAGGCAATAATACAACACATCTAAAATGCGTTTCAGTGCAGCACACGTTAACACACACATTAAGCTGTAAATGAGCATTAGTGTAAACGAGTTTCAGATTTAAAAGCAGGTCAAATCATGAAAAGTGGCTTGCGTTTCTTTTTTCCCCTCTTTCTGCGATACATTTACAGTTGTATAAAAGTTATAACAAAGCACAGTCCTAATTAAAATTCAAACGCTGCATTCCACACCCACCAGAAGTACTTTACATGTGGATTTCAGACACAAAACACACATTCTTATGTACGCTGGCTCTTCTACACGGCCATTTTCTTTTTTCCCCCCAATATCGTTCAATGTGAATTCAAAAGCCATTACATACATATATGCCAGTTCACCAAAAGAAAGCACTATCTGTCCCCAAAAAAGATATAAAATTCATTTCAGTACAGCATTGCATGATGCAATAAATGTCAAAAGTACCACAGAGCGGAATACTGAAAAATGGCCTGGACAGGAAGCGGGTTTAACACCCCGATCTTCAAGTGTTTAAACTTAAAGCTAGGGTAGACAATACTGGGTAGTTTAATTTCCGCTCACAAACAGTTTGGCGTTTTTTGCTTTTTTCCCCCAAATCATTGTATGATGAACGCTTAAATTAATAATTGTCAAAGACTGCATGTTAAAGCCTAAATCCAACTAAAGCTTTTTTTTTTCCCGCCATTTTGCTATACTTTTATATTAGAGTGAGTAAGCATTAGAACCTTTGTCAGATCTTCATTGCTGTATCCACAGTAAAAATTTGTCCTTGCTTCCTGTCATGGTGGGAGGGGGTGATTGTTTTAGGTCTATAACTTACCTGAGGGGGTTCATTTACAAAGGCTGACGTCTAACCTGAAATTGTTGGCTTCATATACTTATGTCACCGCATATATGCAGACAATGTCTGCCTGATGTTCACAATGCACGCTCCCCCACTATTTGGGGAAGCTGCTTGAAAACAGAATAAAATACTCCCATGGGGCTAAAGGAGAAAAATCTTACCGTATAAGGCCAGACCAGAAAACTAATGTTTATTATCTTGAAATAATGCATGTACAGGCTCTCGAAGATTGATTTGCATACCGTAGGAAATGTATTACTTGATGCTATGTGGTCATGTTAGACACACAAAAGATTTTTGAAAATATTACTGAACCCAATCGGTGCCTACAAATCTTGGCTATATTGTCATTTCCTGAGGGCTTCAGAATTGTTTAACACATCGTAATTTGTTTTCCTTTTGTAGATGGCGTGGACATGCTGGCTTTACTTTTTTTCAAAGTTTATTGAGTTACTTGATACAGTAAGTAAAGAAATGTAATTCCTTTTGTAGTAATTGAATCAAATATAATACATTGCATTACAATCACTCGGGGATCATGGCATTCCGCTGTATGGCTCTGTGTCCTCTTCCATCCGTGTTTGCTGGTAGCGATACTTACTGACATGCTCAGATTCTCAGCCTGAGGTAATGTGTATGAGCTTATTAAAAATAGTTATTCCAATTTTTCTGTGGTGGTGCTTGTATACATCTCTGTTGTACTGTCAATCAAATAACTTTCTGTTGTAGATCCACGACACGTCTTTATTTGTGACCACCCCCCCTGCCTGATTGTGAACACATTTTGTGTCCCTAATCAGACATTCAGAGTTTCTACCCCCCACCCTTAGATGCTAAAAAAGAATGCACATCAATACCATATTAGATGGGGCAGTGTGTTTTATTATAGCATATCAATGTTTGACAAAACAATAGTGTATATACATGACATTCAAGAGGTGGGAGAGTTGAAAATACAACCATTCCGTAAGATAAGGTACCCACAAACAAACCTTAGAAAGGTTTTGTGGAGCTCACTCCTTGTTTGCACACCCACCTGTCCTCTGCACATAAGCCAGCCTTCAGGCTGTGAAGTCTCAGCATAGTCAAAGCATAGATGGCACACGTAGAAGTGGTATAGGGTACAAGGAAGGTGGCGTCCCACATTTTCTCTTCTTGCAACCTTACAGTCTTGAGAACAGACCAGTTAGATGCTCTCACAACTCTGTATACCCGACATGCATAAATGGTGTTCATTGTAATGTCAGGAGGTCTCTTGCTACTGTATGCATTTCATGATCACACACATGACAATATAGTGCAACGCTTTTTCTGAATAATTTAAAGTGTACGCCCACTTTTGCAGCCAAATTGAGATAACACCTACTTTATATTTGTTACATGTTTCCCTTAACATAGCATAACTTGAAAACAAAGTTAAATTGCTTTTTGCACAAAACATGCTTAATTCTTAAAGAAAAGTTGTTCTATGTACTGAATTTTTCTCTGGAATGCAAAACTCTCCTTACATTAATTCATAGCCACTGTAATTGATATAAACTATTGTTTTCTCTTATTTCCTAGATCTTCTTTGTACTGCGTAAAAAGAACAGTCAGGTTACATTCCTGCACGTGTACCATCATTCAATCATGCCATGGACCTGGTGGTTTGGGGTCAAGTTTGCGGCAGGTATTTTCTTTTGCTTCTTTTATGCCTCCAGTGTGGATTAGGAACTGTAAGCATACATTGGTTGCTTTCTTTAATGTGCATAGACAAATGAGTGAATGAGGAGGACTAGGGATGTGGATTCTGTCAGTTTTTTCCAGTGATTAGGATTTTAATGTAAATTAGAAGTGTTATATTTAAAGTGCAGCTAAAGGCTCCTGTATGACAGTCTAAACTAGTACCAAATCCAGATATTATGTGATGCACAAGCCTCATAAAGTAAACAAAAAAACTTCCTTTACCTTCCCTGACTGAGTCGGATCCTCCTTCATTTGTGTCTCACACGCTCCCCCTCTAGGACACTGCAGCTAAAAGTAAGACGTTTCAGCAGCACAGTGCGGTCAATCCAGAAAGTAGTGGGCAGGACTAGGTGTGACCAGGTACTGATTGACAAAGTACAGGTTGTCACAGAAAGCTGCTTTAGATAAACTCGATTGGCAGGATCAACAGGTAATTGGGGGACTTTGCAGGGGGGGCTGAGAAGGTTGTGCTTGATGGACCTGTGTCTTTTTTCAACCTAACTAACTATGTAACTATGTAACACGCTTCTAATTAAGTGCTGCAGCACATATTTGTTTTGTAATGTGAGGCCATTGTGACCGCGGCAGTCTCCTATCCCACCGCTGTCACCAGTATGTGACAACCGTTCCAAATGATGCCACTGCCAGTAGAATGTGATATTACAAGCTCAGCCTCACCCTGTGCAGAGATTTTCCAGCTTGTGGGACAACAATCTAAGCGCCTCTGTACAACATATAGAAATTCTGAGTAAAATAAATGGGGTTAAAAGTGAAAAGTACTTGGCGAACGTTTGCCTGGTCTTTGGTTTTGACATTGTCCAATCCGCTGCAGACTCCAGTGTGATGTACTAGAGAGTCATCGGCGCTCATGAAAGACTATTATTAGTCCTTCATAGTTTCATTGGTAAGTGAGAGCTCCAGTTGCCAATAGCATTAGCTTTTTGTTTACCCTCGAGAACAGGGTTAGCCAAACTTCGGCACTCCAGCTGGTGGTGAACTACAAATCCTGTCATGCCTCTGGAAGTCAGGCCTGTGTCTGTCAGTCTTGCAATGCCTTTTGGGACTCGTAGTTGTTCAACAGCTAGAGGGCCAAAGTTTGGCTACCCCTGCTCTAGAGGGTGTCGCAGAGCAAACCCCCCACCCAATCAAGATAACTGAGGGGTGTGATGTAGGAGTGGTGGTGTTTTATTATACTTTAGTGGACACTTCCCAGATAGCAAGCAATTGAGCTGCCAGTTAGAAAATGACTTGCTAAACTCTTGCAGACTTGCCAAGCTTCACAATTTTGTTGCACAATTACAGCAAAATTAATCTTATGGATATTCCTCTTAGAAGATGTATGTGTCCCACCCACCTTCTACAGCTTGCAATATAGGCCTGTTTGATATCTGATTGTTATTTTCGTATATATTCGTGTAACCATTTTTTATGAATGTATCTCCATTATCATAAGAATGATGAAAATTGTATGAAGCTTAAAGGAGAACTATGAGGTGAGTGATTTCCACTCACCTCATAGTTCTAGCCGACCTGTGACAATGAGACTTGTCACAGGTCGGCTCAGTAGATCGGGAGGTGAGCGAACACATACCGGGTTCGCTCACCTCTCGATCCTGTCACGGAGTCTCAGTATACCGCGAGCTGTAGCTTGCGGTATACTGAGCTTAGGGTAACGGGAGGACGCTAGTTTGTGTCCTCCCGTTACCCTAAGGAGAACTATGGGGAAAAACACTGACCCCATAGTTCTCCTTTAACTTAGGGCAGGATATCTGTATGTCAGTAGTATTGATCACTAACCCTATACTGACAAATGTGTAATCCTTCAGACTATTTACGGCATCCATTAAGAGGCTTTCCAGACTCTGCTTAGTTCTGTTTATCATACTGCAAAAAAAAAATTATGACCTTCTGTCCGGCATCTATGGTTATCTGCCTTACATCTAACCTAGGGCTGGTTACTCTCAATTGGACTGTAAAATGGCATGCTTTTTTTAAGGTTCTTTCAGTCTGGTCTGTGATTTTTTAACTTTGTCGTCCCTTTCTGAAACGCAGATGTTCGATTTAAATATAAATATTTTTGCCACGGACTTGCACATTTTAGAGAAAGGGGGGTAGCACTGTGTTCAGCACGACTTCTGCATTCTCCCTTTACAGCCCGGGGTTAGTATTGCCTTCACAGCCATAGGTCTACTTTAAGGCATTTTCTGTTCTCCTGTGCCTCCATACTTGTTGCTTGTCACCATGGCATCTCTAGCAGATTAGCATGCCAATGAGTTTGCGGTAAGGGGCTCAGCTGCCTTTCAGAACCTCATAATATTTGAATTCTCAGCCTGTGTAATGCTTGGAGTTATTGGGGGGGAGGGGGGGCTAAAGGCTTCAACAAAACTTGCCAAAAGCTCTGCAAAAATGTGTTATACACACCAATGTGAGTATGAAAAAACATAGAAGCTAAAATCCATGTGTAAAAGGGCTAAAGCTCTTTTCGATTTGGAGCTGCTTCAGTTGGTGGACATGGCTGAACAGTGAGGGTGCATAGTCATTAGCTGCTTTCAAACAGATACAAGTCCCACTGTAACTTTAGAATATGATTATCTATCTTCATCTTTAAAGGAAACCAAATTATTTCAAAACAATTGTGTTTAGTTTGTGTGTGTGTGTGTGTGTGTGTGTGTGTGTGTGTGTGTGTATGTATGTATGTTTGTATGTAGATAGATGGATAGATAGATAGATATGACCTTTTTGCAGGTTTGAAGTATGTAACCACTTTCTGTGTCTCTTCTGGTTTAGGTGGTTTAGGTACATTCCACGCCTTGGTGAACAGTGTTGTACATGTGATCATGTACACATATTATGGGATGTCAGCACTGGGTCCGGCCTATCAGAAGTACTTATGGTGGAAAAAATACATGACTTCAATGCAACTGGTATGTAGAACCTTTACAAATATTCTAGTAGCAGCACCTGCCTAGTCAGCATTCCTGACACAGTACAATGAATGTAGTTGGTTAAATCGGCAACAAAGGTAGAGTGTAGTAGAGGGTGGCCCTTCAACATGAGCAAGTTTCCTTACCCAGCTTTTATTAGACAGCAGTATACTCCAACATAAACTCTCTCCATTTATATGAGTTCAGGTGCTAGAGGGTTTTGACTGCATGTTAGCCCCCTGAAAGCACTGCATGCTGCTATTCACATTTTTAGCAATCTTTGCATAAACGGGTATTTTTGATCTCGTAAACCACCATATGCTGAGCAGCACATAGACCTGTCCACAATGATCCATGGGGTTACTTTAGGCCACTTTTCACACCATTGATCATTATCTCATCAACATATTTTATCCATTTTTATTTGCTGCAGTTATTTTTGTATTATGACATTTTATAGTTGTCACTAAATATGCAAAAAAGCCCACAGTTTTATTGCTTTACATTACAACATCAAGTACTATATTTCTTTCTTTTTACTGCTCAGTGTAGTGAATGGATCACTCACTTCTGTGTGTTTTAAAAAAAAACATTTTTAATAGTTAAAGGCCAATAGAGCCCTCCATTTAAATCAGCCAAATACATTTCAGGTGCATCAGATCAAAAGCTGTTTAATATCTTGTAGATTGTTTGTTTTCTATCTAAGGCTGGGCACACACCTTACAACCATCGCAAGACTTTTGTCTTGCGATGGTTGTAAGGTACTTAAAAAAACTTACGATCTGCCTATCTTGCATAGGCAGATCGTACTTGCGATGATCGCAAGCCACGCCCCCTGAGGGGCGGGGTTCCGATGACCGCAATGCCGAACGGGCAGTGTGCGCTTGCGGACACCGGCCCGTACGGCTGTTATCGTACGGACATGCCACAAACCCGCCGAACATCGTACGATGCTCGGCGGGTTTTCGAACATGTCCGTAAGTTTAAAGTCGTGCGACCTTACAGTAGTAGAGGTCGCACGGCTTCCACACGGTGTGTGGCGGCCTTAATGCTGCCACCAATGAAGCTGGGGAAAGGGGGGGGTGGTTAAATTACACACCTTTCCCCAGCTTCATTGGTGGCAGTGTTTAAAGTAGAGCGCAAGGCAGTAAAATAACTCACCTTTTTAACCATTGCATCCCCACAGCTCTTATTTTTGCTGCATACAGTTTCTAATCTCAATTAAAATACTTATTTTAATCTTTATTTTAAGTGGTTTCATGACCACAAAGCTCTGGCAAATTTGCCAGTCAGCACAGCTTTCAGGATCAACAATGCCTATGGACTCCGGTAGGATGACGTTACTGCTCTGAAGATTCCGCTTGAAAAAAGATTTTAAAATATTTCCATTGAGATTTATTAGAAACTGTATGCAGCAAATATAAGCGTTGTGGGGTGGCAACATTAGTGGGGGGTGTTCAATTGCATTTTTTTGGGAAGGGGGCCCCATAAAACTTTTGCTATGGGGCCCTGTGGTTTCTAGTTACGCCCTTGGCCAGAACTATGAGGTGAGTGAAAAGCACTCACCTCATAGTTCTCTAAGTGTTTGCAGTACTATGGCTGCTATGGGTAACCAAATGCTAATCAGAAACTGTTTCATTTTTAACTCTGCACTGCAGTTTCTTGGTGATTGGATGCTTCTAGCAGTTAGGACATTTCCTTGCTTGCCCTCTTTTTATACATAAACCCCATAGTATCAGGAAATTACCATCTTATTGGCAGACAACTTATTTTCCAAGCATTGAAACTACCTAAACTGGTTATTCTCCTACTACACAATGAACTCCTTTATAAAGCTGAGAGCTAAATATGCATACCAAGATACAGTGACTTTAATGTAATGCAGCATAGAGATAATTTCATTGGTGCAGCTAAACCGATTTTGTAGTCCTCCAGCCTCTCCTCCCAATCTTATACTAGCCTGTCCCTGATCCAGCAAGTGATCAGCTCCTGGAGGCACAGCTGCCTGTCAAAATATTGTGTCAGACCCACAAATACACTCTGCACTCCAGAGTCCTCCAAAGTAATGAATGAGAGTGCAAAGTGTATGTGTGAGCCCAGCACAAAAGATTTTGACAAACGGCAATGCTGCACTGTCCAGGCCACACAGCTGATATGCCAATGGATGGAGGACAGGAGCGTGTAAGACTAGGAGAGGGTGCTGAGGTCAGAAGGACTACAATAGAAGTATAACTGCAGTGTAAAGGTGTAGTTACATATAGTTGATAATACAGATAGGATTTAAATTCCCTTCTAGTAGGTAATAGAATGTTAGAAAATAACAACTAAGAATAGAAAAAATCTCTAAGGGCCTGTTCACATGAGATCAGGTCCTGATCAGCAGACGTGGAGCTGCTGATGCATTGTGTTTTTGGCTGCGTTTTGGCCGCGTTTTGGATGCCTTCCAGCAAAAAAAACTGCAGCGCAGTGTGTTTTTTGACGCGTTTTTGACGCGTTTGCGTATCTGTTCCGTTTCCAGACCTGACAAAATGTGACCTGCAGTATTTTTCTGTCGTAAGCTGAACGGACTGCGCACGTGAGAACTGGAGCCCATAAAACACATAGGGATACATTGGGATGCATTTTGAGTGCAGCAGCGTACGGAGCCGGTCAGCACACAAAACGGACGTCGTGTGAACAGGCCCTTAGACCTCATTAGATCACAGTTGTCACCCATTTTAAAAAAAGTTGTTATTGTTAGTGGCCCCGTTGGAGATTTCTCCTCGCTTCTTGTTCAGTTGACAGTGCGGTATGACCGGTCATAGAAGTAGATCACCCTAGAACTTGAACCATGAGATGGCTGGTATTTACAAAATCTACTAAGCTCCCTCCAATGATCCAATCCTCCATTATTTGGAGAGAACAAGCTCTCATTGATCAATGTATAATTTTCTTTTGATGGCCTATGGGGAAAGCAATCATTGGGGACACTCAGGGCCTCTGCTGTTGCAGATTTTGTACTTGCCTCTTTTGTTCCCATTTTCTCTTTAATTGGCCGAGATCATTCACCTACAGCAGAGGCTAGGCTAACATTCCCTGGCCTGTCATTTTTCGTGAAAGTTGCTCTCAATTTCCCTTGCATCCCACAGCTGAGTAGGGCAATAAAGAGACCACATTCTCTATGAAAAAGTGCTTTTGCTACATTACCGGACTTCAGAAAATCATGATGGAATAAACCAGCTTACAGTGTATGCAACAAATACATTATTGGATAAAGAACACAATCTGCCAACAACTATGGTTCATGGGCCTGCATGATTGGATACAAATGTATTGGATAGTTTAGCTAAGTGCTCATATTGTATATTTTTGGTAAATCTAGCACTGATTGTACAAAGGGTGTACTGTCACATTGTAATGTGTATAGTCACCCTGCTGTTCTTCTCTAGGATGACAGGGAGACAGAATGTACTCTTTTCTATGTTCAGATGGAAAAAGTGCAACAGATGCCTCCATCTATGCTAAACTGTGTGGATGGACGAATCTCCCACTGGGCCAAGCTTCAGTATCTTGCTATTCAGCACCACTGGCTGTCAAACTCCCTGAACAATCTGATTGGATGCAGGCATTGTTCAGGTATTTTCAGAGCTGTCGGGGCCGACTAGCAAGATACTGAAGCTTGGCCCAGTGGGAGATTCCTCCATGCACACAGTTTAGCGTAGATGGAAGAATCTGTTGCACTTTTTCTATCTGACCATAGAAAATCTGCAGATAATCTATAGGTATATGGCCAGCTTTAGAAGGATAACTAGCATGATGCACAGTGCTTATATGTTTCGGATCTCTTTGAGTAGAAATCTACATCTCCTGTGTTTTTTTGGGGGTGAATGAAGCTGTATTAGTAATTCTACACTGATTATGTGGTATTATAGCACCTCTGTACAATACAATAGGTCTCGCAGCCCCCTAGGAACCTGCAGAATGGTGCTTTTTGCATTTTTAATGTAGCAAGAACATTGACACAGTTGAGGTTGTGACCTGCTATAATGAGCAAAAATTGCACAGCTTTTTCCTGTTTTAGCCAGACGGTGACAATAATTTTTTGCTTTTCCTCCAGACGCAGTTTGTGATGGTCACTGTGCACATTAGCCAGTTCTTCTTCATGAAGGATTGCCCGTACCAGTTCCCGGTCTTCCTTTACATCATCTCCCTTTATGGAGTCGTTTTCTTAATCCTGTTTCTCAATTTCTGGTTCCACGCCTACACCAAAGGACAGCGGCTACCGAAGTCTTACCAGAATGGCAAAGCATACCAAAACGGGCATGTGAAGGACAAACATCATTGACACTAAGAACACAATTTTTCTAGCTGTACCACGCAATGGTATCTTGGAAATTACTTGACAATCATGCATCAGTTAGCAGTAAATGAAAAACATTTGCACTTTCCCCGCCATCCTGAAGAAAACTCTGTATTTTTACTGTAACTTATTGGGATTGTTTGCTGACAAAAAGGTGTCGTTTCTTTGTTCTTCTTTGCTACAAATGTACATATATTTATCTGCTGATCACTCAGGAAACTGTTAGGTTGTTGGCATGGATGTGTATGATAAGTATTTTGTACTTGGAAAATCCTTTTGAACCGTTTCCAGGCATCAGTCTGAGTGAAGGAATGACTGTGATGACCACATGAATGACTGTGTCCCGGTCCTGAGACATGACACAGGTTGTTAGAACAGTGGTGATGCTGCAATCTAGTACCGCATTTCACATTTTGTACAAACAATAAAAAAATAAGATAAAACATGAAATGTAATTTTTTAAAATTCTATATTGTATTTTTATTTTTGTAACTGAAAATTGCATTACATTAACATCATCTGACACAAATATAAAGCTTTCTGGAAAAGAAAGCTTTTTAATACCTGTCCCACTGCCCCTGCTATGGTTCTCTGCTCCACCTAAGAGACACCACTGCCTGAAAAATCTTCTGCGTCTGACACTTTAGTGTGTTGGATGCCTGTTCCCCCGCTACGCTCCATGGTCCCTGATGCCGACCACTACTTCACTGCAGGACACTGTAGTGACATAGGGTGTGGTGGAAGGAAGCACAGCATGCAGCAGAGGACAAGGCATTCGAGACGCCTGGAATTGTTTGGAAGCAAAAGATTCTTCCGTTAGCAGTATCCCTTAACCACTTGTGTCAGAAGCAATTTCTTCATATTTGCACACACGATCAAATCTGAATTTTTGGCTAGAAAATAGCTTAAAACCCCCAAACAATAATATCTTTTCTGAAAGCGCAGGCCCTGTAGAATAAATAAAGCTAGTTGCAATTTTGTCGCACAGTATTTGCGCAAATGTTTATCAAACCAGTATTTCTAGGGTAAAATTTACTAAAATAAATTTAGTGAAGAAACGGAATATAATTTTTTGTTAAAATATAAAAGACGGGGTCACGCCGGGTAAATAGATACCAAACATGTCAAGCCTTAAATTTGCATGTGCCCGTGAAACCACAAAAAAACTACAATGACCAAAATTTCCCATAGGCGACGCGTTAGAAGCTTTTACTGCTCATCAGTTTAGTGTTAACAGTGATTGTTGGCCCTAGAATGATTGCTCTCACTGCAACATTCGCGGCGATATGTAACATGTGGCACAATTTTCGGAGAACCGATCTGCCCCGGAACAACTGATCGGTCCTGAAATCTCACTTCTATCTGACTTTGCGAGTGCAATACAAAGTCTGATAGAAGTTAGATTTCAGGACTAATCAGCTGTTCCGGGGCAGATCGGTTCTCTTGCACATACCATCGGCGATGCCGATCTGCCCAGGAACAGCGGAGAAAGCTTTGAATTCTACACCTTTTGCCTGTCACACATTGTTACCCCGAAAAAAATGGGTGTGGCTACGTTAGAATGTGCGACCACTTGACTGGTCACACATTCTACCGCCGAAAAAATGGACGTGATTACATTAGAAAGTGTAATGACGTCAGCAGTCACACATTCTAACGCAGTCACAATCTGCGATCGAACCCCGGACTGTGATAGGAGGCTGAGCGGTGTGGGATGAGAGACGCTGGCTGCTCACAGCGCTCTCCTGCCACAACGCTCGGCCGTCTGACACTTTCTCTCCTCCCCACTGGGACACAGAGCAGCGCACAGCGGGGAGGAAAGAAAGCAGGGATGCACTGCTGTATCGGCCAAAAAATGGCACTTAAGGCATTTAGCCAAAAGGTCCATTTTCGGCTGATATTGGTGCGTCCCTAATAATATTTACAGCAATGCAGAATGGCACAGGCTATAGAGGACTACACATCCCAGCAATACTTTATACAACTATAGCATTTCTGTATAAAGTACTGCTGAGATTTGTAGTTCTCTATAGGGGGGCCCATTCTGTATGGCTGCAATGCAGAATGGCACCTGCTATAGAGCACTATAAATACCAGCTGTACTTTACACATCAGGCTACAAATAATAATTGTTTTAATTATTTACCCTTACTTCTTATGGCTGGTCTTCTGCTGCTTCCTGGGCGGGATTCAGGCTGCAGAAAAACCCAGTGTCTGTTTCCTGCTTGCTGGGTCCTCACAGCCGTCTGATGTGCCTGCACCCTGCAGGGCCGTCTTGAGATGTCCTCGGCTCGCGGCTCTCTCCTCGCAGGGGCCGGCAGGCCCCATAATATCTTGGTATCCGGCAAGCGTGCGTGCGCGTAGCCCCCACCCCCCTCCCCCAATTCAGCACGTCGGAGTGTGGGGATATTAAGATCAGTATCCGGCGGCCAGTGGGCCCCCCTATCTCTGTGCCGGGAGTGTCAGATGAACGGATGATCCGACACTGCCGGCGCAGAGACGGGGTGCCTGCCGGCCGCTGGTTGCTATCCATGCACAGGCCAGGACTGTGCTGGGCCCCCCCAAGTTGAGGCCCCGGTGCGCCCGCTTCGGCGGTAGTTCCGCCACTGCTTATGGCACTCAAGAGAAATGTTTATAGTCCTGTGGAGCCCCTGGGTGCTGATCCTGGATACATCAGTCCTCTGATCCCTCACTTCTAGCTAGGCCCACATAGACACGACCCATTCGACTGGACTCCATTGCATGTAAGCCAGTGATGTAGAGTGTGGTTCCATGCACCGTGCATCCCCCCCATCCCTACCGGCCACCATACTGGTCTGAGCCACATCTCTCTCGCTTCTCTGTTGCTGCGCGCTCTCAGCTCTCTCACCTTCTCTCTGATCCTGTAGGTGCAATTTTGGTGGTTGACGCTTTCCTCGGCACTTTATGTTGGCATTGAGTAACAGCATATAGGGGTCAATTCACAAAAGGTTTTTTTTTTTTCCTTATTTTGCTAGTTATTTAATAGCTATCGCACGATATTTAACCTTGTGCAATTCACCAAACAATTTAATACTTGGAAAATCCCCCAATTAACGTCTCTCTTCTCTGAAGTGATATTTTATCACAAAGCTTGTTATTTAACGGTTCCTTATTTTAACAAACCTAAGGCTGGTCTATCAATTTTTTTTCGCTCAACCCGCGAGCTGAACAAAAACCTGTCAGATTAATACCCGATCAGAGCGGTCAGTTCATTGGCTGCCAGCTCTGATCGTACAAAGATTTTCCAGCCAGCTCCTTCGATCAGCTGATCGAGGAATGCCGGCTGAAAGAGAGCCAACAGCCCTCACACTGTGCTAATTTCGGACGGTACGTTAAAAACCGTCCGAAATTCGGACAGTGTATGTGCACCTTAATTGTTAAATGTGTACAGAAGTACAATTCATGAAGATATTTTTTTGGGCCATTTATCAACCGTAAGACAATCATTACATAAGCACCTCCTTCAGAGTGTCGTTATGACAGTTTTCTGGCAGTATTTTCTGCTCTGCGAGGGAGAATTGGGAGGTGAATTGATAACTGGTAGTGAAGTCTCCTTGTTTTGCAGCTTTTGGAGGATGGAACAGTTTGCCTGTGTCTTACTAGATTTTATTTTATATATATA
>NW_017306580.1:786694-830923 GCF_000935625.1 Nanorana parkeri
TTTTTTTCTAACCTTTTCCAATTTGTTTTTAAATATTTTATTTTTATTTATTATTATTGAATATTTTTATTTTTTACTTTACTTTTGGGAGCTTTGGGGAAATATTAGGGGTCTAAAAAGATATTTCCCTTTTTTAAAATAGAAGAAGAGATTGAGGACACAAAGTCCTCAATCTCTTTTTCTGCAGCCCCTGTTATCAATGGCCAGGAATCCTCTGAGTGTCCCTGTTCATTCATAACATGAGGACATGGTATGTTAACTATAACTACAACTATGAATGAACAGGAGGTGATGTAGATCACTTCCCATTCATTCATAATTGAGGATATAGTAACCATACTCTGTCCTCACTTATCTACAAACACTCAGCGATCACTGATCACCGACTGCCTGTACCTCGCTCTCCTTCCTGACGGCTGTCACAGAAGGCTGAGCGAGCGGTGTGAGGATGAGAGCTCAGCCTCCTGTGACAGCGCGGGCTGTCTCCTCCCCCACACCGCTCTCCTAGAGGGGAGTTGTGGGAACAGAGGGGATGTGGGGGAGAGTGGGAACTGTATTTGTAGTCCTCTATAGTTGATGTACTCGGTCTAGAAAAAATGGTATCGGTGAATCTCTACTTCCATCCATGCCCGTACCGAGGTACAGACATGTATTAATATTGATGGCAGGCAGAGTTAATTGACTACAAGTGCGGTGCATAGGCAACCGTCTAAGGGCGCACATGGGGAGGGGGGCGGTGCAAAAATGCTCCTTCGCCTGTGTAGGCAAAAATCCTTGCACTGGCCCTGTGTGTATATGTATGTAAGTATATATATATATATATACACATACACACACACATTTATTTTTTTTGGAGTAAGGTTGTATTTTGTTAACATGTAACAGTTTTAATAAAGTTGTTTACATACAACGGTGCAGCCTGTTGAAAATACGTCATTTGTAGGCACTGTTCTCCTCCCCTTCTGGTCCCAGAGTGCATCAGTCAAATGTATTTTGATAGTTATTATTATACAGGATTTATATAGCGCCAACAGTTTGCGCAGCACTTTACAATATAAGGAAGACATTACAATCACAATACAATTCAAGACAAGATGGTAAGGAAGGCCCTGCCCATGAGGGCTTACAATCTAAAAGGGAGGGATTAATTCTCGGATATAAGATGTAAAAATAAAGCTTTGTTTGCTATAACGTTAAACATGTAAAAATAACTCCCTAGTGCTTCAGTCAGAAGCCTTAAAAGAGAACTATGGGATTAGGGCTTTTCCCCTTAGTTCTCCTTAGGTTAAAGGGAGGACACAAACTAGCGTCCTCCCGTCACCCTAGGCTCAGTATACCGCGAGCTACAGCTCGCGGTATACTGAGATGCCACAGCTGAAGCGGATCCCGACAATTATGTCTGGATCCGCCCAGCTGCGTGAGTGACAGCTGGCTCTGCCTATGTAGAGGCAGAGCCAGCTGTACCCTCCCCCGTCCAATCCGCCAGTCAGCGCTGGCGGATCGGAGCGGGGAATCCAGCCCCTCCCCTGTCACGGCAGAGAGCTGTGACAGGATCGAGAAGTGAGCGAACGCCGGTATGTGTTCGCTCACCTCCCGATCTACTGAGCCGACCTGTGACAGTCTCATTGTCACAGGTCGGCTAGAACTACGAGGTGAGTGAAAAGCACTCACCTCATCGTTCTCCTTTAACAAGCATGCTAAATAATGATTGGGACTTTTGTGAATACTATGTTTTTAAATGAAAAAATTAAGGAGAGCTAAATTAACTAGAGAGAGCAAATAACGTTTCTCTTTGTGAATTGACCCGATTGTCATTGTGATTAGAGCATAAGATGTTCGCCGGTATTACTCAGACATATGCAATAATGACCTACCTACTGCACTCCAGTCCTGATGTACTTTTTTCTGTGTAAAACTCAATAAACCTTTATTCCTTAATACAAATACTGAAAGGATGTGGCTTATTTATGACATGCACATTACAAAAAGGATACATTTAGATAATGAACAAGAACAGATGCCAATAACCACTTCCAGGATGCAATAGTAGCAGTACAGTAGTAATTACAGAAACATTACACCCAGCATAGAGCACAAATCTGAGTTACTGTTTAACCTATATGCATACAGAAAAAGAACGGATACTGAGAATTATACACAATAACTGTGAAGGACCCGTATATATATAAAACAAGAACAGATAACAAGAATTACACCCAGCATAAGAGAGAAGTGTTACTGTGCAGAATACATACAAAACATGAACAGGGGCTGAGAAGTAGACCAAAAGTGTAAAATAAGAGAAGTAGCACTGTGCAGGATCCATACAGAATAAGAACACATATGGAAAATGACACCCAGCATGCAGCACAAGAGAAGTTTAATGATAGCCATTGATAAATCGATAGATACCACTCATGCTAAACAGCTGGATGGAGGAATCTCCGGTGACAGCTATTAAAATGATTAAGAGGAGCTGGCATTTCAGGGCTTATTCAAATGCTCCAATGTAAAGATGCTTTCCAAATATCTCTGGTAAAGGCAGCTCTCTACACACATACACACAGGCCTCCCTTGATGGATAATCATCTCCATCTCTCTGAAAGCGGCTACAAAAAAAAAAGAATAAAAAAAAAAAGTAATAGTTAAAAAAAAAGAAAATAAATAAGGCTGTGACACTGCACGAGAAGTAGTGCGGAGTGGTGGCGCGCTGTCTTCGTGTGTAGTGTGCCATAACATTTTCTCTCCGGCACGTCAGCTTGCGAGAGCTCGCATAGCAAGAGTGTGTTTATAAATCCGCACGGCATGATGCAAACTCCATCCAGTTGTTACGCGCGAACTGATTGGCTGAAGAGGCAGTCATTCATCTGGCTGCATTCAGCTCACAATGCATGCGTACCTCCGTGCCTGACAGCTTTGCTTGGCTCTGCACGGCTTTGCATGCAGTGTGTCACGGCTTCAAGGTGACACTAAACTCAGGATAAATAAAGATCATTCCAATAGCTCCTGTAGCTGCCCCAGAAATGATTTCTGTCTGATGGGAATTTTCTGATACATACATGTTACATAGTTTCCTTCTCCTATCCACATTTATTAAAGTGGCACTATACTCAGGAGTTAAACCTTAAAAATGTATTCAAGCATTAACTATTAACAACAATGTATCTTATTTGTGTATCACTCAGCTGTAAAAACCATCTCTGAATTCATGCTGAGTGATACACAAATAAGATACATTGTTGTTAATAGTTAATGCTTGAATACATTTTTAAGGTTTAACTCCTGAGTATAGTGCCACTTTAATAAATGTGGATAGGAGAAGGAAACTATGTAACATGTATGTATCAGAAAATTCCCATCAGACAGAAGTCATTTCTGGGGCAGCTACAGGAGCTAGTGGAATGATGTTTATTATGTTTGCTGTCTTAGGGTGACATCTTGTGGTTCTTGTCAATGTTGCTTTTTCTGCCATAGCCAACTTTTTCAAAAGTGGTGACTTCTACAATAAATTTCAGGGCCTCTTCACACCAGTGGGCACATTATGGTCCGGATAACATATGCGCTATGCATCCGCGCTGCAATGCTTTTTTTATTATTTTATGTAACATTAAAAAAAATGCGTTTTGCTCTTTGAACAGCATTGTAATGCATTTCTGTGGATTTAATAATGCAAACACGCTGCATTTTTTTCAGTGCACACCAACTCATCTCTATGGTGTGAACAGGGCGCATAGAAAACAATTGTATTCTTTGCCTCCTTACATTGATTCTGCATTGATCTAGCCGATAGACATGTGCACTGCCAAAAAATTTGTTTAGTTTCGTTTCGTTTTAAATTCGGATTTGTGTTATTTCGTTTTTCGGGTGTGAAAGTCTATTCGGATTCGGAATTCGGACGAAATTCGTTAGCGGTAGTTCGTTCGAACGTTCGTTTTCGTTTCTTATTCGTTTCGTACATCCGTTCGTTTGTTTGCAGCAAAGTGACATTTGAGTGGGAAATGTTTTTCTTCAACGGACAAAACGAATAAGAAACGAAAATGAAACGAACGTTCGAACGAACTACCGCTAATTAATTTCAGAAACGGAAATTCGGATTCGTTTGCATTCGTTATATCTGTAATTCGGAATTCGGATACATCCGAATGTCCGAATTTCCGAAAATTCGTCCGAATTTAGATTCGGAACGAAACGAATCGCACATGTCTAGTAGCCGAGTGGTAGGCAACCTCGATACTCCAGCCGGGTTGAAACTGCAGATGCCATCATGCTCCTGCCAAGGCAGTCATGCCTTTGGTTGTCAAAGTCTTGCAATACCTCATGGAACTTGTAATTCCACAACAGCTGGAGAGCCAATGCCTACCTTTGAATTGTAGCTGATCTACCAGGTACTTTGAGCAGCTCAACGTACCTGGTGTAAATGAACCCTTAGCTGGGGGTCTCTTTTTGGGACTTCTTGTTCAGATTTGCAAAACAAAAGCTTTTCACATAAAAGTCTACTTTAGAAATGGACGTGTGGTAATTGTGTTAGTCACCTCATGTTGTGACATATGCTGTGCCAACACCTTTTCCAGAGGTCCATTATCCCTGTAGTGCCCATTTTGTGCAGCTTGGACAAAAGCCTTCAAAGAGGCTTGTCTGGCCTCCTACCGCAATCTCGATGTTCTGTGTACATTTGTTGTTGAGACTGCAATGGAACTTAAAATTGTATCGTGTTTCCTCTAAAGAGGTGGATGTTGGTTCTTGAAATGCCCGCTAATTTATTTTTATTATTACAACAGGTATTTATATAGCGCCGACAATTTACACAGCACTTTGCATAGTGCACATTCACGTCTGTCCCTGCTTTGAGGTCCTTATCTCACATGTATATATACGAGGGCCAATTTAGACAGGAGCCAATTAACCTTCCAGCTTGTCTTTGGAGTGTGGGAGGAAACCGGAATACCTGGAGGAAACCCATGAATCACAGGGAGAACATGCACACTGTCAGACCCACTGTGCTGCACGGCAGAAGTGCTAACCACTAAGCCACGGTGCTGCAGTCCTGCTACAAATTGATTGGGGGTTGGGCATTCCCTAATGCGGGAATCAAAATGCATTATAAATCACAGCAAGTATATTTGGCGTAACTGAGCAGTGACTTGATATGACACATGGGAAGTAATTTATTGTCATTGACAATAATAGTTGTCAATTGTTATGTAATAAAGACTGCCAAATGTAGGCCTGTTCCTTGACTGGGTAATTAAAGTGTATGTCCAGCCAATGGTTTTCATTAGTTTTCGAAATAGGGGTAAGGGTTGGAACCCCTGTTTGGTTTTTATTGCTATTTGGAGCTCCATTAGAGAGATTTCCCCTCATTTATTGTCCCGGTGACAACAGATTCACCAGACAAAAAGGGGTCTATTTATTCGCATAGCTGTTGTGAGAATGGGGCAAAATCAAAATGTATTTAGTCTATTTTATCTTCTGATTGAATTGTCTTTAACCATTTGAAGACCGGGGTGTTTAGACCCCCTTCCTGTCCAGGACCTTTTTTCAGTATTCAGGGCTGCAGTACTTTGACTGACATTTATTCCGTCATGCAGTGCTGTACCGAAATTATTTTTTTAACCATTTTTTGGGGACACGTATAGCTTTATTTTGGTGGGATTTAATTACCGCTGGGGTTTTTATTTTTTGCTATATAACGAAAAAAGTACCCTAAATTTTGAAAACAAAACAGTTTTCCCTTTATTATGTTATGAAACATTTATTATTACCAAAGTTTTTGGTAAAATTAAATACGGGGTCACGTCGGGTAAAGAGTCACTAAACATGTCAAGCTTTAAAATTGCACACGCCCCTGATAGATATGATATGGACTGCTGTATCTGCTTGACGATATTCTGTAAGGTATACCGTGATGCCATATATGCATACAACAAAACCTCAATAAAAACGTAAGTTTAAAAAAAAAAAAATTGCACACGCCCCTGACATCGCAAGAAAAGACCACACCCAAAATTGGCCATAGGCGATGCTTTAAAAGCTTTTGTACACAGCTAAACTGGCCCTTTGTGTGTGAATTATTCCATATGCTGAGCCCTACATCTCCTCTTTATATGAATGCAATGCTTGCAAGATTTCATGTATTTTATGATCACATTCCTATTGTGAGGTATGTGTAAGGATAAGGCTTGAACCTTTGCCATCTGCTAGTTATTTACTCAGCACTGTGCACACCTGCCCTTACCTGCCCTCATTAGTGTACTTTAACCACTTCCTGCTGTCTCCTGCATGCCCTTTATTGGGTTCCTCACCCAGGAGGCTGGAAGGTGGGTTTCCGATCATGTGATCACTGTGATTGGCTGTCACAGGGGTCATGTGATTGTGAGCCAATTCTACCAGCACCTGACTGTAAACAGCTTTGTTACAGTGCTGGGGTTGGCCAGCATGCTCCCAGCACAGAACAGTGGCACCAGCTGTACATATATATGTTCTAGGACTTCATTAAGGGCTTGTCCATACTATATCCGGTGCGTTCCGGCATGGTTTGTGGCCAGAACGCACTGGATCGCATAGAGCAAGCTTCCCTGTGTTCTGGGACGGGAGGGGGCATGCGGCGAGAGTCGTGGTTGTGGTGCCATTGACGTGAATGGCACCACTATGCCTCCTCTCACCCAGAACGTGGGAGGCTTTATGCGATCCAGTGTGCTCCTGCTACTAACCGTGCTGGAATGCACTGGATGTAGCCCTTAAAAAGGCTCTACGGCACTCATGTCAAAATGGTATTTTATGGGCCGCATCGGGACCTCTTACTTTGTCTCTGATCTTCAGTAAATCAATAGTAAAAATAGATTAATTCATAAAAAACGAAGTGAATCAGTAAAAATATCGCATTATGGCCACAAGA
This sequence comes from Nanorana parkeri, assembly GCF_000935625.1. Classification (NCBI taxonomy): domain Eukaryota; kingdom Metazoa; phylum Chordata; class Amphibia; order Anura; family Dicroglossidae; genus Nanorana; species Nanorana parkeri. Next base: position 793,590 of record NW_017306580.1, read on the forward strand.
TGGAGCTGAGGCTCATAGGAAATAAATACATCTTAGTAACTAGTGATACAATGTAACAATTCTAGAGAACACTGGAGGGAATGAGCAAATAGATGTTACCACTGCAACCATGGAGATCCATTTGTTTGCTAATTCCCTCCAGAGTTCTCTAGAATTGTTACAATATGAGGGCAATTTATCAAAACTGGAGCAGACAACATTTGGAGCAGGAGTGCATGGCAACCAATCAGCTTCTCTCTTTCATTTTCAAACCTTAGTTGAACAAACTAAAGAGAGAATCTGATTGGTTACTATAGGCAACTGCTCCCAATTCTGTCTGCTCCAGTTTGGATAAATTCCCTCCTGTATCTCTTGTTACTAAGATGTTTTCCTGTGATCTAAAGCTCCCCCTAGTGGCCATAATGCAGAATTTTCCCTATTCACTCTATGTTCTTTATGAAATAACTAATTTTTACTTCTGTCCATAATATTTAAAGAACATTTGATTTTGCCCAATTCTCACGACAGCTGGTTATTTGCCACAGAGCAAATGTACATGTGTTCCCTTCCTGTCCAATGACAGGATGATCCCATCACCATTGTTCAGTTCGTTAAAGACCGGTGATGGACCTTGAAGGGACCAGCAGCTCATTGAGTTACTGCTGTTGATGGGTACCTCGGGGTCCGCGGCAGACCCTCAACAGCAGATTAGGTGGTCACAGTTCTGTGATCACAGTGAGAGCTGATCGATGTAATTCCCACAGCTGTGACACTAAGGCCTGGTTCACACCTGATCGTTTTTCCGCACAGATCTAATCGCATGAAAACATGCAAAACCTACCTTTCCATGCAAGTCAATGGTGACTGTTCACACCTTAGTGTTGTCCCGCATGTAGAAAAACGCCTGCCACGCAAAAAGATGCAGGAGCTATTTTCAGGTGGATGTCGCACGGTTTTGGTCCTATAGACATCTCTATGCAGGGAGAAATGCACATTTTTAAATGCTCAAAAACGAGAAAAAATAAATACAATTTCTGCGCGATAAATGCCAAAAATGCATGAAAGTGAAAACGCCTAGTTGTAAACCAGGCCTTACACAGGCAGCAGCAGCAGCAGACTTTGTTGTGTGCAGCTGGAGCCAGCTGTGTGTTTACAAACTGATACAAAGTATCTCTGAGGAGAATACTGTATTCTCCTCAGAGATAAAAAAAATAAAAATAACCCCTCACTGCCCCTAGTAACAAAAAAAATTAAAATAAAAAAAATAACGTTTTTTAAAAAATTTAAAAAAGTTAAAAAATACATTTAATAAAAAATGTATAAGAAAATATAGTGCTGAGGAGGCTATTAAAGATAGGAGACAAACATACCACATTCTGAAATTGTTCCACACTAAAAATGTATTTCACTCCTTGTATTTTGTGACCTATAACTCCCAAAATAAACTTAAATCCCAGACACATGGTATACCCTATAAATCAGGACAAGTATAAGAATTTATTATGAATTACTTTCTGTTAGCTAAACTAATTATGTGCACATTATTATTGCCAAAGCTGTAAAATGTTATTTATTTTTAGACAAAAATAAGAATTTCCATATGCATATGTCACATCAAATGAAACCCTATTTTGTCCTTTAAAAATGGTATATAATATGTGTAGGTGCAATGCATGAGGAAGATAGAAAGAAAGTGAAAGCCGCACAGCCGTGCCAAGGCACCTCTACATAGTGCGGTCCTAACTCTAAACTATGAGAGTCTCCATCTTGGAGCACATGTGGCAAAAGATAAAATCCCCTATACACACACACTTACCTGTGCACACCACTGTCACTTCCTCTTCCTGAAGTGATCCTCCATTGCCCGAACTTCCTGGTTGCGGGGGAGGATACTAAGGGCAGAGGAGCCATAGGCTCCTTCTGCCGTCAGTCAAACTGTGAGGAGGAGAGGAGGGGAGTGGCCTGCCGCACGCTGCCACACTATGTGTGTGTCTATGGACGCACACAGCTACTTATGGGCAGGGCTGGGAATGTGCACGCACGGGTGCCTCTGCAGCAGCAGCTTAGCTTGGAGAGTGATGCAGGGAGCCACTAGAGAACAAGGAATTGAAACATTAAAAAACAAAACAAAAAACAAGGATCTGCATTCCATGTGGGCCTCCCGTACATAAGAAAAAGCTAAAGGTTTAATATCACTTTAATTAGCATTTGAAATAGACGAACAACCATTTGAATTCATAACTGTAACTTAAAGTGACATTAAAGTCAAAAAATGTTTTCTCTCCCCCCAATGTTAATTAAAGCAATTAGCTTATGATGTCTCTTAATCCGATCTTCTTATTTCCTGTCCTTTTCATCTGTCCCTCCAGCGCTGATGTGGGCCTCCGATCCAGCGCTGACTCCTCTGTCCTTGCTGGCACTTCCTGTCCCACGGTGTCTGCATGCGGGTGCACGCCATCCATATACTTACCTTGTGTCTATCCTCGTCTCCCGGCCGAAAATCTGAACTGCGCATGTGCCCGCCCCAAGATGCTTTGCAGCCGCCTGAGGATTTTTACATTTTCGGACGGGAGAGCGCGGGGAAGACACTGGTAAGTACTAACCTCTTTTAAAACACTTTTTTTTTTACACTTTTTGCATATACATGTATCTACTGTCTATCTAGATCTATGCAAAAAAACTGGAGGGTTTAATAACCCTTTCATTTTAAGTAGTGACAGTCGACAGGACACTTCACTATGCTTTGTTTATGGCCTAGACAGAAATTCTAATCAAATCTTTTCTTCTCTCACCCAGTGTAACCTGTGATAATATCTGAAAATTGCTGAATTTCATTTTGTTAAATGGAAAGTTTATAACATGCCACAAAAGTTAAACTTTCTAAATGTATTTTCTCGGCAGAACAGAAATATTCTTTGCTTGGCGAGTCTTCTGTGTCCTGGAGGAATCAGGACAAGATAACCTTTCTGACCTCAATATGGCAATGTGATTGCTGCCTAGATTAATCTTTACTGCTATGACCTGTGATGGGAAAAGGTGTCCAGGTCTGATTCCTACTGCATTAACCACGATGACCTTGGCTGTGTTTCCACAGATCCTTTACTATAACTTTATTTTCAGATGGAGGAATGATCCGAATCCCTGTACCAATTGCACATGATGAAATACAATTTATTGCTATCAAGATTACAACTTCAACAAGTAATATAAAGAATACAAATCATATCATGAAAGACATATACAGTTATATGCAGCTCACTATATTTATTCTGAAATATTTCTTCAGACATTTTAGGCTATCACATGTTGTATTGGCCACAGCGGTGTATTTACCTTTGCTGCTGCCCTAGGCAAGGCAGCATCGCCGCCCTCAGCGAATCGGCCGCTCCAGGCAAATGCCTTTTTTGCCTCGCGGCAGATACGCCCCTGATTGGCCAGCCTTATTTAGGGATATTTTATTGGTCTTAAAAAGTTTTTGTTACAATTCATACATAAATTATTTTTATCTTTAATTCTTTATTTTCAATTCATTTATGACGGTGCAATCACCAATGTAACATATATTATGCAGTATATTGTTCACTTCTTATTCCATTTTTCTTGAGAGATGTTGGTAGATTGGATACAGATTGCCGAGTAATAAGCAGTGCTAAGTTTGAAGTACTGCTTAGCTCATAATATAAGATCACCCCATGCATTTAAAAATCTCCACAGGAATTGAATGTCGGGCTGATTCATTAATTAGCCAGAGGCTGTGTAAGCATTGGGCGGCATATACGACCGTATAATAGCAAATCCCTTGTAATGCTGCAGTAGAGCCAATCACTCCAAGACTAGTCATAATGGAGAATTTTTCTCTGATTGGTCGGTTTCCAGTCTTATACCCCACTCTCAGGGAAAGCAAGCTATGATTCTGATAACCACGATGACCTTGGCTGTGTTTCCACAGATCCTTTACTATAACTTTATTTTCAGATGGAGGAATGATCCGAATCCCTTGCCCCTGAAACGCGTCAATCTTGTCTGACTGCGGTTGGTGGACGGTGATGTGACCTGAGGCTACCGTGTTACATAGCCGGGGCGATACCATGTTGGGTTAACAGACAGTGTGGCCTCTAGTTTGTTGTTAAAGCCTGATGAAAACGTTTGTTTGTGAGTACTTTTATCCCTTGTTTTATTTATTGTAATAATCGATTTTACACACGGAGGTGGCGCTCTGTTCCCTTTTGTTTTCCAGAAGAGAACCTAGCCTAAGCACATTTGATTTTGCCCCTTTTCTCAATGAGCTGATTAATGTGCACAGAAGGAATATCCATGGACAGCTATGCATTCTTGATTCTTGGAAACAGACACCTATGCATTAACCCTTTCGCTGCCAAGACCTAATCCACATTTTAGGCCTGAAAATTCTCAGCGGGGAGGAGATTGGCGAATCCTCTACCCACCGACACCCATGATGCCTGTCCAGGGCCCGCAGAAGGGGCAGCAGAGCCCGTGAAGCAAGGCGGGGTTGTTGGGCCGGGAATGCACCCTTCACCAGACCCTGGAAGCAATCTGGTTACAGCTCAGCCGTGAGAATCGCCTCGAGTGTAAAGCTGATCGTCGGCTGAACAGAGTCCAGGCGGTTATCTGTTTAGAGGGGCCCGCTGCCAGTGATGTATGGCATACATTGTTGTCAGCGAAAGGGTTAAAGCATCTGTGTTAACACAACATTTAGCTGCGTACATAGTAATATGAGATGCATTTATGAAAATTAAACATTGCTCACTATTAGACCCCTAATGTCATCTCTGCATTCTGCTGAAGCTATTTGAGCACAGACTGTGCTTGATCAGCTTCTTCCCTGGCCAGTGCTGAGTGCTTCCACAGTCATACTATCCAAGTGGAGATCAGTCAATGCATGTTCACTGGCCTCCCACCATTCTCCAACCTGACATGCACACATCACATGAGTTGGTGCCATTCATTCTGAACAGCACCCCAACACCTTGCAGACGAATGACACTAACATGGGTTGCAGTGCGCTGCCAGAGATACTGCCTGTGCCATGTTTGGCAGTGCACCTCACATCCCTTGGCAAAGTTAATTGGGGTGCCATTCAGAAGGAATAGCACCACATCACACCAATGCATGTAATCCACCAATGTGCGTTAATGTGTATTCTCATGTGTTTTCAATGAATGTTGCATTGCACCTTGTATTGAACATCAACGCACATCATAACACACATCAGCGCGCATTGACTAGTGTCATGGTGGGTTTATGTGCATCATAACCAGGGCTTGAAAAATTTTAGGGGGTCTCACCAGTCAGTCAAAAATTTCACCAGTCAGCATGACCGGACTATAGCCTTGCAATTTATGTTAACAATTTTTGGGGACAGATAGAGCTTTCTTTTGGAGGTATACAATCACCTCGGGGTTATTTTTTTTAACTATATAATGAAAAAAGTACCGTAAATGTAAAAGGAAAAAAAAAGTTTCCCTACACTATGTTATAAAACATTTATACCCATATTTTTGGTAAAACATAAAAGTCGAGGTCACGTCGGGTAAATAGACACCAAACATGTCATGCCTTAAAATTGCGTGCGCCCGCAAAATCGCAAAAAGCGCCCATAGGCAACGCTTAAAACGCTTTTACTGCTCATCAGTTTAGTGTTTTTAGTGATTGATGGCCCTAAAATTATTGCTCTCACTCCGACGTTTGCTGATATGTAACATGTGCGGCACAATAGGTGCAATCTGCGTTTTCGCACGCATATCTGAGTGTGTATGTGGTGGGCGGGGACTTTAAAAAAATTGTTTGCTTTTAAAACATTTTTTATGATTCTTTAATTTTTTTTATTAATTTTTTTTTCGACACACAACTTTATTGCTATTACATGGGGGGCTAAGAAGCCCCCTATATAATAGCCAATTTACATGACAGGTCCTCTTTATGGAGGCATCAGCAAGACCCCTAATGTCACCTAGGGACCCCCAGAGAAGCTGATGAAGCAGAGATCTGCTTCATCAGCTTCTGTAGCTGGAGAGTGACACTGAATGCAGGAAGTGATGTAATCTACATCACTTCCTGCATTCGGGGACTGAGAGGAGATCAAAGGGAGTTCGTATATTGAACTCCCTTTGATCTCCTGTCACAGAGCCGGGTTGGTCCCAGGCCGCATCGGGCACAGCAAAAAAACCATACCTAAGCTATTTTCTATGATGTGAACAAACGCATATATGTGATCCAGACCCACTGAAAACTATGAAGTGGCATGCATTTTAATTGGTCATGACATGCATGTTACAATGCACAGATGTGAACCGGACCCATTGAAAACTATGGGATGCCAAGTGACATGAATATTGATGGGTCATAACACGCATGTTACAAGGCATAGATGTGAATCGGACCCATTGAAAACTATGGGATGCCAAGTGAAATTAATTATATTGGGTCATATAACACGCATGTTACAATGTACAGATGTGAACCGGACCCATTAAAAACTGTGGGATGCCAAGTGAAATTAATCGAATATTGATGGGTCATAACATGCATTTTACAAGGAATAGATGTGAATCGGACCCATTGAATACTATGGGATGCCAAGTGACATGAATATTGATGGGTCATAACATGCATGTTACATGGAATAGATGTGAATGGGGTCTAAAACAACCTGGCTTGTTATAGTTGAGTGTACTAGATGAAAACGTTACCTGAATGTATACAGATGAAGAGAGGGAGGTCTGTATTACAAATAATTATGTATCAAAGTCTTCAAATAAACCACTTATCCTGAATTATCGTTGTCGACCATTCCAATGTCACCGCTTATAAATATGGTAAACTTTAAGAGCATTAAAAAACAAACTGTTAACAATGGTGGATTATAGAACCATACTTATGAATGAAAATAAGAAAATCATATTGTGAAATGGAAGCCAACAGTGAAAAAATCAGCAAACTGCCATCTGGAACCTTTCTAAATACATCCTTTCCTGCCAGCACACATACATCTTACCACACACATGCCTGGTTCTCAGCCGGAGGACTTTACACAAACATATGTCGGCTTCACAATAGATATCTCAGCTGTTGTCATCCTAATGTGTTAACAAATAAGACGTGTCAAGGAAATGCACAGAAATGTATTAACATGCTGTGGCAGCCAGGTGGTGGCTGCAATCCGTGTAAATTAAAGTTGCACTAGTACCAAAAGGCTTACATCTTCATATATAAGTGCGTTTACCCAGATGGTCCTCCTAAATAGCATCTCAGAGAAGATGTGTGAATGGCAGGTGGGGAGATCCCAAAAAGGGGCATGTCTGTCGTCTGACACACCAAGTGGCTCTAAGTTATTACAAGCAATTCCACACTGTTGTTGTTGAGTCTTTTCATTTCTAGTCTGTAATAGAACATTTTACTAGCACTATTAAACCCTCAAACATTTTATCAATTATGAATCCAGATCAGACAAATATATATATATTGCCCAGCGTGGTATTTCTTTACATTTGTGTCCCAAGCACTTACAGTCATCATGTTTCCAGACAGCTCCAACTGTCTTAGCTCGGCTTTCCAGAACTTCCTGTCCAGTACAAGATCAATAGAAGAGGGAAAAGATGGAAGCAAGGGAGTGGTTTCTTTGCTGTATCTGTGTGTTTATGGAGACACACACAGCTTACTAGCACACACAAGGGTGACTCTATAGAACCCTACAAGGGAGAGGGGGCACCCTAAAAAAGGATATGAGGGCCAGTGCAGAGTTGATTCTACAGAAAGTTGAAACTTTTTAATATTAAGAAGCAGCATCCACTGTAGATGATTTAATCAACATTTGAAAAAGCTTAAAAGAGAACTATGGGGTAAGTGTTTTTCCCCATAGTTCTCTTAAGGGTCACGGGAGGACATGAACTAACCTCCTCCCGTGACCCAAAGCTCAGTATATCGCGAGTTACAGTTTGCGGTATACTAAGACCGCCGGAGTAGGGACGGATCTCGACAATACTGTCGAGATCCACCCAGCTGCGTGAGTGACAGCTGGCTCTGCCTATCTAGAGGCAGAGCCAGCTGTACCCGCCCCCTCCCCCGTCCGTTCCTCCACTCAGCCCTGAAGGATCGGAGAGGGGAGGGGGGAATCCCTGCAGGGAGCCGTCATGGCTCTCTGCAGGAACATGATCAAGAAGTGAGCAGGCGACGGTATGTTTTCGCTCACTTCCCAATCTATTGAGCCGACGTGTGACAGTTTAATTGTCATGTGTCGGCTCCAACTATGAGGCTGAGTGATTTTCACTTCACTCACTGACGTTCATATCACTTTAAGTTTTATAGAAAAGGACACATTATATATTTAAAAATGAACCACCTTGGCACATGTTGGTCATTGGCTTAGAGTACACAGTGCTTATTCAGTAAAGCAGTTGTTACATTTGTGACTTTTTGCAGTCTAAACACTGAGTTATTGTGTCCTATACGAGGAATAGGACAAGAGGTCACGAGGAACATATCATCACTGCAGTGGAGGAGGAGATAGGCCGGAGGGAGCACTGTGACAGCCGGTCGGTTCAGAGGAACGGTTAAAGGAGAACTATGAGATGAGTTATTTCCACTCACCTCATAGTTCTAGCCGACCTGTGACAATGAGACTGTCACAGGCCGGCTCAGTAGATCGGGAGGTGAGCGAACACATACCAGGTTCGCTCACCTCTCGATCCTGTCACGGCTCTCTGCCGTGACAGGGGGAGGGGCTGGATTCCCCTCTCCCCGCTCCGATCTGCCAGCACTGACTGGCGGAACGGACGGGGGAGGGGGCGGGTACAGCTGGCTCTGCCTCTAGATAGGCAGAGCCAGCTGTCTCTCACGCAGCTGGGCGGATCCCGTCATCTACGTCGGGATCCGCTCCGGCGTCTCAGTATACCGCGTGCTGTAGCTCGCGGTATACTGAGCTTAGGGTAACGGGAGGACGCTAGTTTGTGTCCTCCCGTTACCCTAAGGAGAACTATGGGGAAAAACACTGACCCCATAGTTCTCCTTTAAGTATAAATTTGTTATTTTCCTCCCAATAACAAAATGAGCAGTTAACCCTTGCAGTACAGAGGAAGCCCACAAGTATCAGTATCGGTGCTGATACCGAGTATTTGGGCAAGGACATGTCCCTTGGGAGACCTCCCTCTGACCGCAAGTGCCAAGGGAGAATTGAGCCAACTTCCTTTCCAATCAAGAGGCCGGGAGGTGGGTTATGACCCGCCACCTGGCTTCCTGATTGGCTATTAAGCCAGGCTGCCTAGATACTAGTGAAGCTGTCTTCTTAGCCGATAAGGAAGAAGGGAGGTGGGTCATGACATGCCGCCCGGCTTCCTGATTTACTAGGAAGCCAACTTCACTTGTTGGTAAGCAGCCTAGCTTCTTAACCAATCAGGAAGCTGGGCGGCACGTCATGACTCGCGTCCCGACTTCCTAATTGGTGAGGAAGCCACGCTACCTAGCAACAAGTGACGCCGGCTTCCAAGTCAATCAGGAAGCCGGGAGGCGGCTCATGGCGTGCTGTCTAGCTTTCCGATTGGCTAGGAAGCTGGCTTCTCTTGTTGCTAGGCAGCTTGGCTTCCAGCCGGACGGCACCTCATGACTCGCCACCCGGCTTCCTGATTGGCTTCACCGGCAATCAGGGAGCTGGGCGACGGGTCATGATCTGCCGCCCGACTCCCTGATAATCTGGGCACACCGCACAGCTACTCGGTTTCGGCGAGTACTGAAAAAAAATATCAGTACGCGTACTCGATACCGAAAAACACGTATCGGTGAAGCCCTAGCTAATAATAGTTTTCCCCGGAGTTCTGCCTCAACAACAAAGTGCATACAGTAGACTTCCAGCAAGCAGTAGTCATCAGTCAACTCACCTGATTAATACAGCGCTTCTAAAACCTGATTTCAACAAGGTTGTTCTGGGCTGCCAGGCACCGTCGCTCTGACTGTTATTAAATATGTCTTTGTTGTTCACCACACACCACAATCTGATCCCTTTCCTGTGCCAATCAATTATCTGACCTGCGCATACACACATTATAATGGCAGCCCCCAGGTACAAAAGAATTGGCTTTATTAGAACAATCCATTGCAACATGTCTAAACACATTTGTAGTGTTTGTAATAATGTTTACCTTCTAACTGTCATCTTATAGAAGGTAAACATTGCCACTGCTTCTTTTACCTCAGAGGCTTGTATACTGTACACTCAATCTCTTCTTTCTGTATTTTTATTTTTCAGTTAGTTGCAGTACAAGTCATGGAGACATAATGGGGCTGGTTTACAAATGACAAACAGACTGTCCACTTTGTAAGGGAATTTTCCCCTTTAATTCAAGTTAGCCGTACAGTACACTAGAAGAAAAAAATTGTTTTTAAAACATTTGTTTGATTTTCAAATGGTTAATGGAGACAAATGGCAGACATTGCTGATCATTTTCAACCTTTTGAGTGAGAAAAGCAAATGGAAGTGAAAAAAAGTGAAAAAAGCCCAAGATGGAATTGTTAATCGTTTTTTATTTGAATGAACAAAATTCTACCTGTGAATGGGATTTCTATTCAGGAAAAAACGTGTTGTATGACCATGTGCTAAGCACCAAAGAAATCTGTTGAAGGGCCCAGTCACACCATAACGTAGATTTTTTGGAAGATGCCATGTGATTAATGCACGCTATCGCACAGCCCACCTAGCATGCATTTCTGTGTGCCAGGTGCACTGTGTTGCCATTCATTTGAAGTTTGCTGTACAGTATGTTGCAGGGATGCACCGATACCGATACTAGTATTGGTGCCGATACCAATATGGAGTATTTGGGTGAATACTCTTACTCGATGCCTAGCATGATACCCGAGCGTCCGGTATCACTTGGTGACGAGGAGAGTATGGAGTTGGCTTCCCGGCCAATCAGGAAGCTGGGCAGTGTGTGTAATGACTCACCGCCCAGCTTCCTGATTGGTCGGGAAGCTGGCCAATCAGAAAGCCTGACGGTGAGTCATTACCTGCCCCCTGGCTTCCTGATTGGCAGAAAGCCGACTGCATGCTCCCTCGTCACCCATCCTCGACAATGGAGCCGGCTTCCTGGCCAATCAGGAAGCTGGGCGCCGTGTAAGGACTCGCTGCCTGGCTTCCTGATTGGCCACAAAGCCGGCTCCATGCTTCCTCGTCACCAGGTGACTAATCGGGAAGGCGGGTGGCGGGTCTTTACATGCTGCCTGGCTTCCTGGCATATCAAAAAGCCAGGTGGCGAGTCATTACACGATGCCTGACTTCCTTGATGGGACTTCCGGTATCGGTATTCAGTATCAGCGAGTACTGGAAAAAAAATATTGGTACTCGTACTCGATACCGATAAACCGGTATCGGTGCATCCCTAGTAAAAAAAAAAGTAGTGCATCCAAAAATCATTTATTTTGTAATCAAAATGAGGCTGGGTGAGTGTAGGCAATCCATGGTTGTCAGCCTGTTAGAAATGTATTGTGTTCATCCATAAGGTGAGTAGTAAGTTTCTTACTGAGAAATGTATTACCAAGTCTAGCTTTACCTCTCTGACACTAAGTGAAGCCAAAATGAATATTTTAGTATAACAGGAGCCTAGTGAGTCAGCTCTGGGATAATTAGGGAGTTTATTCTCCTGCATTTGTTGTACATTTGTTGTACACATCAGAGTATGTTGTAAAGATATGTCACCAGCACTCCAGCATGACAAACAAGTCAATTTTAGTGAATCTCCATTTTTTTATTTGTCAGAAGTCACTTAAAGTAGAGTCTACGACAAATTAAAAAAATGGAGATTCACTAAAATTGACTTGTTTGTCATGCTGGAGTGTTGGTGACATATCTTAACAACATACTCTGCTTGATGCGGCGCCATCCGCAGTCATTGCGAACACCCACTTTTGCCTATGGGAATTCCGGTAAGGTGTGCTACAGGACTTTGGACATTTGTTGTACACATCACTCACAGGTCAGCCGCTTCCCATGTATCTCAATGGAGTAGTGAGGATTCTGAGGCTGCACTGACCTGCTTTGTTTTATGTTCTATTACTTTGGATTACTCAAGTCTTTCTGAAATGGGATTGTTGAATCCAAAGCAGCTCAGACGTTGAATTTGCTGCATTTTTAGTTCAAGCAGCGCTGCATTTAAATGCCAAATGCATTGTTCAACAAAAATGTCCATGGACACAAGCCCTAAATGAAAGACCCTTAAAAAGAAAACATTGGCATTGCACCACTGTATAGTTTTGCATGGATCTCAGAGTGCTCACCAGCTCATACATACACTCCCCACTTTATTAGGTCCACCGTGCTTGTACTGGGTTGAACCTCTTTTGTCTTCAGAACTGCCTTAATTTTTTGTGGCATAGATTCAACAAGGTGCTGGAAACATTCCTTATTATGATTATTATTATTATATGATTATTATTATAATACACGATTTATATAGCACCAGCAGTTTCAGGAGCACTTCACAAGTTAGAGAGTTTGGTCTATCATTGATAAACTGGCATCATGCGCAGGGCTGGATTTACTCTCTCTACTGCCCCAAAACCAGGTCTCGTTAGGCCTTCCCCCCCCCCCAATGGAGAATGGGGGCAGCACATTTTCTTTATTCTTTTTTTCCATTTTTATTTTCTTCATTTAATTTTTTTACTTTTTTAAATTTGTATTTATCTTGTTATCTTTTACATATATTTTGTATCACTTTTTTTATTTTCATTATTTTATACTTATTTTTATTTATTTGATTGTTTATCAATTTTATTTTTTTTTCCACTTAACTTTATTGCTATCACACAGGAGCTAACAAGTCCCTGTGTGATAGCATTTGGAGGTGACAGGTTCTCTTTATTGAACCTGTCACCTCTAAAGGTGCCTATACACCTACGATTAACGTACGATAATCACAGGAAATCCCATGATCGTACGATAATCGGCAGGTGTATGGAAGGCGTGCGACCGTTTCTACTGTGCGGTCGCACGTCTTTTGTCAAAAGAGCATGTTTCAAAACCCGCCGAGAATCGTACGATTCTTGGCGGGTTTGTGGCATGCTTAAAGGGGTTCTAAACCCTCCCGTTTTTTTGCCTATATCTACTGCTGTGAAGCAGTAGATATAGGCAAAAAGTTAAAAAAAAACCCAGCTAAAACAGCAGTTTAAACTTACCTTTTTTTCTTTGCGCGCTCCCGCCCGAGAAAACGAAACTGTTCGGGCGGCTGCAAAGCATCTTGGGGCGGGCGCATGCGCAGTTCAGATTCTCGGCCGGGAGACGAGCAGAGACGCAAGGTAAGTGTATGGACGTGTGCACCCGCATGCAGACACCGCTGGATCAGAGAGACAGAGCAGTCAACGCTGGAACGGAGAGCCGCCGCACCGCTGGAGGGACAGATGAAAACATCAGGAAAGAAGATCAGAATAAGAGACATCATTTAAGGTAAGTGCTAACATTAACATGAGGGGAGGGAAACTTTTTTTGACTTTAATGTCACTTTAATACAGGAGTTTGAGCACAGTACTGTGCTGGAACTCCTGTGACCGCTGCTGATATGGGAAGGCTGTGAGTGCAGCTCTCCTGTCTCAGTGTTCTCCACTCTGCTCCCCTCTCTCCATCCTGCAGATATTTCCATCTCCAGAGAGAGCCGGCGGGGAAGGGGTGGCAGAGGAGGACTAACAAGCAGGCTGCATACAAGTGATCTCGGCGATGTCGTGTGATCACTTGTACAAGACGAGCGGCAGGTTACCCGCTGTACATTTAGCTTTGCCAGCCCAAAGCAGGGCTAAATGTAGAAAAAAAACGACCTGCCCGGCACTGCATGTCCCGGGCATCGGCAGATAGGAATTTTTTTACAGCCCTGCCGCCCCTCTACTCCCTGCTTCCCCCGAGGCCGGGCCTCGGAAACCTTGTGGGAAATCTGGCCCTGATCATGCGGATGCTGCAGATTTGTTGGATGATTTTGGATGTTCCACCACATCCTAAAGGTGCTTTATTAGATTGACATTCGGTGACTGTGGAGGCAATTTGAGTACAGCAAACTCATTGTCATGTTCAAGAAACCAGTTTGAGATGATGTGAGCTTTGTGACATGGTGCGTTATCCTGCTGGAAGTAAACATCAGAAGATGGGTACACTGTAGTCATAAAGGGACAGACATGGTCAGCAACAATACTCAAGTAGTCTGTGGCATTTAAACGATGCTCAATTGGTACTAAGGGGCCCAAAGTGTGCTAAGAAAATATCCCTCCACACCATTACAGCACCACCACCAGCCTGAACCGTTGTTACAAGGACAGGATGGATTCATGCTTTCATGTTGTTTACGCCAAATTCTGACCCTACCATCTGAATGTCACAGCTAAAATCGACACTCATCAACCCAGGCAACAGTTTGGGTGAGCCCTTGCGAATTGTAGTCTTAGTTTCCTGTTCTTAGCTGACAGGAAATGGCACCCGGTGTGGTCTTCTGCTGCTGTAGGCCATGTACTTCGAGGTTCGACGTGTTGTGCGTTCAGAGATGAAGATCTTCTGCAGACCTCGGTTGCAATGAGTGGTCATTAGTTACTGTTGCCTTTCTATCAGCTTGAACCAGTCTGCCCATTCTCACATAACACCTGCGTTGTGGTGTGAACTGGGCATGTAGAAAGCCGTTGTTTTTGAAAAACACAAGCCACCGCCAATGGGGTGAGCAAGCCCTTATTCCCTGCACAGCCTTAATACACTTCACACAAACGCATGTTTGTTTGCATTGCCGCCGTTGCTGCGCGTCAGCTCTTTCGATTTCAGCAGCAGCAGCAAAGAAGCTCATGCATCATTTTCAGTTTTTTTTTTAACCATGCCTTGTGTGCATTTGACACACATACAAATGCGTCCATTTTACCAGCCATGTTTGGGGCACCACTAACAATAGCGCCCCAAGCACGACGCATTGAGTGAGCAATCGCTCTGGCAGTGTGAATGGTGACTTAACAAGCATTTAACCCTTGCAGTGCGGGGGAGGGAGTGTACAGGTAGTTTCAGGTGTTGTTCCCAATGTCATGGCGGAATAAACAGTCCATGGCAGACATGTAAACCGTGCTCCGTAGAGGCTGCACAGGTGCGAGATATGAAAGGGTTAACTATAACTTCCCGGTGTTGTGTCGAACTCTGTTCCCCCAGGGGGACAGAATTCGACACAACACCGGTGCTCTGTGGGGTTACGCTCGGCTTGATCTCTGAGAACACACACGGGCTGGATTCACAGTCACACCGAGCACACAGGAATTCCGCCCCTAGAGACGGATCGTCTCAGAGGAAATCCTATCACTGTCACGTGTGCCTCCAGAGCCAATAGGCGTCCAGCGGGCAACAGGTACGAGATTCAAACTGTGCTCGTCTCCAGGAGACCGACAGAGAGAGTCCGGAGCCCGGGGAGAGCATGGAGCATCGCATGATAGGCCCGGGGCCGTACCGGGCCACCAAACTGGTGAGCAGGAGGGCGGGGGTCTGATCACTAGGGGCTCCTGGATCTGTCTGTCCTATATATTTATCTGCTCACTATAAAACCTCAGTGATATCCAGACATTTCCAGCTTGTCTGAGGGCTCATTCACACCTGTGCAGTGTGCTGACATGTACCTTGCCACAATGCATGTTAGCACATTCGTTTTGAATGACATCCCTACTTGCTAAGGTAGCGCAGCTCCAATACCCCTGTATTTTACCACAACGTGTGGTAACTCCCTACCATGCATCGTGGTGCGCTGTGTTGCCAAAATGGTGCACTTGGGTGTTTTGGTGCAGTGCTACGCCATTCATTGGAATGCACACAAAAAAAGTGCATGTGCCATTATTACCAACGCAGGTGCATTGTCACACATTGCTGTCACTTGGGAATGCCATGCGTTGGTGTGATTGGCAAGCAGTCGTCTCTCTGTGTATATGTCACCTTTACCCAGAGCACCGATACCGTCAGATGTGAGTTTTTTATATATCAGTGTCATTATTATTTATTATGGATGGATGATGACTGTGGCGTCTGGATAAATTTAAAGCAGAACTCTGGGCACATTTTTTCCTAACCCTTGCAGTGGGGCTATCTATGCACTGCAAGGGTTATGTGCTTGGTTTTTCTCTAGGTTTTACTCACCCGATCCTCGGAGCCTGCTTACTTAGACCAGTCCCTGGAGCCTCGATTCCCCCTTTGCTACAGCGGTCTAAGGATCCTTAAATGAGAACTATGGAGAAAGTGCTTATCCCATAGTTCTCTTTAGGGTCACGGGAGGACATATACTAACCTCCTCCCATGACCCAAAGCTCAGTATATAGCAGGCTATTGCCCTCTATATACTGAGAGCGCTGCACCCGGATCCCAACAATAATGTCGAGATCCATCCAGCTAATTGACAATGGGCTCTGCCTATCTAGAGGCAGAGCCAGCTGTGCCCGCCCCCTCCCCCGTTCTTTTTTCTACTCGGCGCTGGAAGATTGGAGAGAGGAGGGGAACCCCTGTGGGGAGCGGTGGCGGACAATCACAGCTCACTGCAGGGAGATGATCGGAAAGTGAGCAGATCGGTGCATGTTTCTGCTCACTTCCCAATCACTAGTGCCGACCTGTGACAGCTTCTTTGTCACAGGTCGGCTCTAACTATGAGGATGAGTGGAAATCACACACCTCATAGTTCTCCTTTTAAAATCATCATGTTCTACACACACTGAGGGGGATTTATCAAAATCTGGAGCAGTTGCCCATGTCAGCCAATCAGCATCTCTCTTCAGTTTGTTCAGTTAAGATTTGGAAATGAAAGACAGAAGCTGATTGGTTGCCATGGGCAACTGCTCCAGATTTTCTCTGCTCCATTCTTGGAGAAATTCCTCTCAATGTATTGGATGCGAGTACACTGAGGGACATGCATACCATCACTGCAGCGGAGGAGGAGACAAGCAGTCACTGGTAGGGTACATACAAGACAATTAATTTCTGTGTTCCCAGTTCACACCACAACGTAGGTGTTATGTGTGGTGTGAAAAAATGCAAACTCTGCATGTTTTCACAGCACACTGGATGGCAGTACATGTCATTGCAGCACAGCAGGCGGTGTTGCTTTGTGAAACCTAAATGGAGTGTACACTTTATACGCGTCAAATAAAGTTTTAGAAAAAAGTAAACATTGTAATGCAGTGAAAGAGTACATCATACCACCCCTCTCTTTCCACCGCCAGATCTCACTCAGTACACTGGACCCCATAGTAAGTCTTCATTCACACCTAGGCATTCTATGAATGCGCGCCAAACTCTGGAAAGAATGCACTCTTTGATGTGTGTTCACGCAGTAGTTAATGGGACCCCAAATGTGCCCAGGCAAAGGTGCAGGGGACAAAAAAACACGGGACACCTGTAGCAGAATATGCTGCATGAGCTACTTCCTGCGTTTTGTCACGTGCGCAGGAACCCATTTTAAAATGAGAAAAATGATAACATTTCTTGTCACCAGAACAGAAATAGAAGGCGAGCCTTCCAATAGGGACACTTGTTTTGGTGACAATAATGACGGATTTCCGTCCTTTTGGAGAGATTTCCTTTCGCATCCTATTCTGTGTACAGGACAGGAAGTGAAATCTCCAGATTGGGAATCTAATCTTTCCCTAAACCCAAATTGTTTCTATTTTAAGCACAGATCGTTTTAGATGAAGTGCACTGTTATTCTTTTTGCTCCTCCCCTCCCCTGACCTAAATGACACTCCGCAGGCCTATACTGAGAGGGATGCTGCTCTGTTGTATGTTGATATCCAGCGCTGCAAGTCTCCATCTCCTGGCTACATCTGTCTCTCTGCTGGGTAATGAACCCCATAGAAGTCTGAGGAGCTGTAATATGCAGGTGCGGCTAGTAGAGAATGCATTGCGGCGCTGGAATGTAAACCATAGAGGAACTGTGCCCGTTGGATCTCAGTAAGTATGGATCTGGGGAGGATGGGACACGTTAGGTCAGGGGTAAAAATAGGTGCACTTCGCTGTAAAGTGCATTTATCCTTTAATGGGAATGTAGGCTGTCGCCTTACACAAAGCATCTGGTTCATTTTAATACGTTTGCTTTCCTGCCTGCCTGCCTCCGTTTTGTTTTGCCTGCTGGGAGTGAATAAAAGACATCACTGTATAAGATCCAAGGGAAAAGCGCAGGTTTCCTTTAGGCCTCATTCACACCAGATTCTTTGTGTTGCGATTCGTTTTTCAATGGATGCTAATGCAAGGGCACCAAAAAATGAATGGGACCAGTTTACACCGCTGCAAGCCGTTTTGTTCTGTTGCAGTGCTATAGAAAAAAGGTAGAGCATGCGCTTGTTTTTTTTTTTAAGCATAATGTAACGGAACAAAAGCGAATGCAACGGAATTGAAAAGAATTATTAAAAATAATAAAATATATATCTCTGTAGATGTTTCTCCTCTCAGGGCATGTTAAAGGAGAACTATGGGGTCAGGGCTTTTCCCCATAGTTCTCCTAAGGGTAACGGGAGGACACAAACTAGCGTCCTCCTGTTACCCAAAGCTCAGTATACTCAGACAATTACTCAGACCGTAAAGGTGCCCATACACTGCTCGATTCTCGTACGAGAATCGCGGGAAATCCCGCGATCGTATGAACTCAGACAATTATGTCTGGATCCGCCCAGCTGCATGAGTGACAGCTGGCTCTGCCTATCTAGAGGCAGAGCCAGCTGTACCCGCCCCGTCCGTTCCGCCAGTCAGCGTTGGAGGATCGGACAGGGGAGGGGGGACCCCAGTCCCTCCTCTGTCACATCTCTCTGCCGTGACAGGATCGAGAGGTGAGCGAACGCCGGTATGTGTTCCCTCACCTCCCGATCTACTGAGCCGACCTGTGACAGTTTCATTGTCACAGGTCGGCTAGAACTATGAGGTGAGTGAAAAGCACTCACCTCATAGTTCTCCTTTAATTAACATTGGGGGGATGGAAAAAATGTTTTGACTTTAATGTCACTTTAAAGTATCTAAACAAGAGGATCGGCATGACATCCAGACAACTAACATTTGCAAAATGAGAAATCGGCAGTCAGGTTCCTAATGGCAGGTCACCTTTAAGAACTGTAATCTGGCTAAACCAGTAAAACCAACATGAATGCTGCATATAGAAAAATCATTTTTAGATTTGCATGTTTCTTTTCATTGCTCAGTGAAATTTGTGTCTGTAAGTAGATATGTAAGAGTTTATGTAGGTTAGAGTTGTGTGTTCCGGAGTAATACTGCTTCCAGCAAGTGTTTCAACAACGGTTGGTAGGAAATTTGTGGTCAAATATTTCTTTCATGAGCTTCTAGTAATAATAATTTTGTAATAATTGTGAAATGACTTATTATGTTATGTGTCTTGCGTTGTATGCAGTGTGTCCGTTCTCTATATTATTTATTTGTTGGTTGATGTATTTGTATGTGTTGATGTTGGGTAAGTGTCGTAGTTCCTTGGGTTGGACTTTGATCTTTCTGCTGCTGTCTAGGGACTTTCTTTGTGGTTGTTGGTGTTACATGATCTCATGTGTGTCCTGAGTTTATGCTGTGAGATTATACCTGCAACACACAGCTCAAAGCATTGCCGTGTTCAGTGGTATTTCAGTCTGATCCCTCATCTTTATGGTGTATCTGCGGGCACAGACTGCAAGCTGCAACGTGTTTTGAATCCATTGCCAGCTTTGTCTTATTATAGCGTAGAAGGGAAGTGATTTGCTCTCGTGGGTGTTTTTGCATTCTCGAATTTTGGTGAACGGAGTAAGCGGCACCAAGTAAGGTGTTTGTAGTGATCTTGGAGCAGTGACTACTTTTACAACACACACAGGGACCATGGGGAACAAAAGTAGCCCCCCTCCAGAAGGAAGGACAGTGTCGGCACCAATTTAGAGATTTGAGGATCTACAGCCGAGTGATAGACAAATAAGATACATTTTTTGTTAATATGTCTGTGAAGGTTCTCATTCATCCAGGTCATGGTATATCTGTAACAAATACCGGTAAGTCAAGGCAACTGGACTTGCTGTATTTTTCTTGAAGACGTTTCACTGGACATCCTGCCAGCCGGTTCAAAAAAAATACAGCGAGTCCAGAGGCCTTGACTTATTTTTTAAAGATATTGTGGTTTAATAGGGGATTTTCATTGCTCAGACAATCATTTTTAGACCGTCTCCTTCAACGACAGTTAAATGAAAAATCCACTTTTGTCAAATGGAGTGGTGCTGAGTGGACCACACACTGGTGGAAAGCTATTTTCAATGTCCAGATTGTATATGTTGGGGCCATTAGGCTTCAATGATTGCTTGTGTTACCAGAGATCGCTGAGGTGGAAGAATATGTAATGAGTTATAATGGACTCTGGTTTACCTTTATAATAAGACTGTTTATTCCACTTATATACACACTCAGCCTAAGAGCCGGTCTGAAAGCACATTTTATGGATCTGTGTATATGCAGACTGACAGATTAGCAAGTGACAGATGACATTTCCTTTTAAGGGTGACTTGTGTTTTGTATACTGGGTGTGTGTGTGAAAGATAACATCAGGGTAATCATTTAGTTTCTAAGCTTATGGTTTTGTAAAGTTTTTCCTCATAGGTAATACTGTATACTGGTCTCAGGAATTGCTATAATTCCCATTACAAAGGTCAGTTGTCTGTATTTAAAGTGACATTAAAGTCAAACTTTGTTTTGTCCCTTCCCAATCCTGCTGTAAGGATTTACCTTAAATCATGTCTCTTAATCCGATCATCTTCTTTCCTGTCCTTTTCATCTGTCCCTGCGCTGGTGCGGGTCTCCAGCACTGACTCCTCTGTCCTCCTCTCATGTCCCATGGAGTCTGTGCGGGTGCACCCTGCTCCATAGACTTACCTTGTGTCTCTCCTCGTCTCCTGGCCGAACATCTGAACTGCGCATGTGCCCGCCCCAAGATCCTTTGCGGCCGCCCGAGACTCTTCAGATGGTCGGACCGGAGTGCGCTGCGAAGATACTAGGTAAGTTTAAACCCTTTTTAAAAGTTTTTTTTTCTTTCTTCAATGTTTTCGCATATATCTACTGCTTGTTAGCAAAAACACGCAACGGTTTAATAACCCTTTAAAGTGACACTAAACTCAGTAAAATCCTAAAAATGCATTCAAGTACCTTTTAAAAACTTGAGATTGTAGTTTACTGTACTAATTTATATTGTAGTCCATCATGGAAGAGAGCTTGGAGCGTTGGCTACACAGGGACCTTGGGGAACAAAAGTAGCCACCCTCCAGAAGGAAGGACAGCGTCCGCACCAGGTTAGGGCCCATTCACACCAATTGAGGCAATCGCTCACTAAACCTCCCCCTTCATTCTGAGGCGTGGCGTGGTGGTGCATTGAAGTCAATAGCACTGCAACCATGTCCCCCGCACGCAGTGCGATTGGACACGTGATAAAACATTGCCTGCATTCCGCTCCAGTGCAAACGCACAAAAATGCTGCATGCTCTATTTTTTTTTTCCATTCGCAGTGGACTGGATCGCAGACAATGTTCTGCCACGTGTCCGATCCCACTGCGGGCGGGGTGTGTGGCTGCAGTGCCATTGACTAGAATGCACCACCCCGCCCCCTCACGCCTCAGAACGAAGGGGGAAGTTTAGCGAGCGATTGCTGTGCGTTCCAGCAGCTACCGCTCTGAAATGCACTGCAATTGGTGTGAACAAACCCTCAGAGATGGTTTGAGAATCTACAGCTGAGTGATACATAAATAAGATACATTTTTGGTAATAGTCGGGGAACTTGAATGTATTTTTACAATTTAACTCCTGAGTTTAGTGTCACTTTAACATCTGTAAATGTTCCCTTTTTAAGGTGGAAAAATCTCCACTTTAAAGTGACATTAAACCCTCAGATTTTTTAACATAAAACAATAGTGTAATGTGCGCCTTACTGTAATCCATGGTTGTTTCCCTTCTCTTTGCTGCTCTTCCTTTTAAATCTGTATCTGTTCTCATGCTTGGGGAGAACTTCTGTTTTGCAGCAGACTGCCTTGTCTCAGGAATGGATACACGGTGTCTGTGTATAGGTTTGTAACCTGAGCCAGCACTACAGGAAGAGGCCCTGAGCTGAAAAGGGAAGTTCTCCCCCAGCATGAGAAGACATGAGGATTTAAAAGGAAGAGCAGCAAAGAGAAGGGAAACAACCATGGATTACAGTAAGGCGCACATTACAGTATTGGTTTATGTTAATAAATCTGAGGGTTTAATGTCCCTTTAAGTCCACATCAAGGTGCCTTTTTTTTTATAACACCATCGGCTAGGTAACTACAGTATTCCACACATGTACCAGCCATGTAATAGGGTTTTGGATTTAGTAACATCTCGGTGTAAATCTCTCCTATTTTGTCATTGCACTAGACTGCTAAATACAAGACAAATATTGACACCGAGGCGCTGACCCTCAGCTGTCCATCCTCTGTTTGCTTTTCCATTAGTAACTGATCAATGAAGAATGTTTCACATTAATTCTACGTAGTTTCAAATCATTTTGAATACAAATTCTGCATGTTAATCAAGTACCACAGTGTTAAAGTGAACCTGTCAGGGGTATTTTTTTTTCTTCTTCTACATTTAGCCCTACTTCAGGCAAGCAGGGATGTAGAGCAGGGAAGCCGCCACTAGTTTAGTACAAGTGATCTCTGTGATCCCTTGTAATAAGTCCGCTGGTCCGTCACCTCCATGGCCCGGAACGGACCAGCAGAGGTGACAGGTTCAATAAGGAGAACCTGTCACCACCAAATGCTTTCACACAGGGGTTTGTTAGCTCTTGTGTGATAGCAATAGAGTTAAGTGGGGAAAAAAAATTAAATTTAAAAATTAAGAAAAAAGTAAAAAAAAAATAAGAAATGATAATTAATAGAGCTGCAGCTAACGATTATTTTCAAAATCGATTAGTTAGCCGATTATTAAGTTCGAAAGGCATTGTGTGTGTGCGTTGAGTGCTGCCCCCATTCAACTGTGTGGTAGCTGGGCAGCAGCGCTCTCTAACACACACCATATGCATTAAAGGGTAGGTTCACTTTTCCAAGCTATACTTCCCTTAGGCAGTCAGTCCGTTCTTCCCTTCCATTGATATGGGTATACTATCTGTACCCCACCATACTGCCGGCCAGTGCAGCTCTGCACTATGGATTTTGAATTTTGCTCGCAAATTGCCAGTATTCGTTGGTCAAGGATACAGCATCCACAAGACCTTCACAGGTCAGTGTTTAAAATCATGGAACACCAAGTCTGTACATTTGCAGGTAAGCTTCCAGGGACAATAAGGGCCCATTTACACTTCCATATTGCAGTAACACGTGGCAATTAGAGCTGCAACAACTAATCGACTAAGTCGATTTCAATCGATGATGGAAAACGTTTTCAATGTTTTCCATCATCGATTAGTTGACTTTCGATTCGTTGGCCTGCATGTGGCTCCCCGTACGCTACTTCTCCTCCCCGCCTTGCCGCATGACACGTCTCCTCCCTGCCTCACGGACTCGCTGCACGCTGCTTGCACGCCGCTTCTCCTCCCCGCCTCACGGACTTGTAGCTGCCTGCCCATCCACAATCGGCACAATGAAGAAGGAAGAGCAGGCATGGGGGGGAAGGCAGCTGCCAACAGTCAGGCCCACAATCTCAGGGACACTCCCCCCCCCATGGTGCTGTATTAATGTATTGCTGGGATTTGTATTCCTCTATAGCTGATGGTACATTGTGCTATATAATATACCATCAGCTATAGAGAAACACAAATCCAGGCAATAATACATTATACGGCGCAATGGAGAATAACACCAGCTATAGAGGAGTACATCAGATCCCAGCAATAATACATTATATACATCGCAATGCAGAATACCAGCAGCTACAGAGGACTACAAATCCCAGCAATAGTACATTATAGTATAATGTACTATTGCTGTGATTTGTTGTATTCCTCTATAGCTGCTGGTATTCTGCTTTGCGCTGCTGTATAATGTACTATATTGCGCACCACACTTTTTTTTAATACTTCCACCGCTCCAAGCTTGCTCCTGTGATGGACTACAAACTAGTAGTCCATCACTGGAGCCATTTTTTAAATCCGATTAATCGAACTTAATAATCAGTTAACCGATTTTGAAAATAATCCTCAGCTGCAGCCCTAGTGGCAATTAACATTACATACATTGCTGTATCACTGTGCCATTCATTTTGAATGCCACCTCAATGCACTGACGCAGGGGTAGACAACCTCGACACTCCAGCTGTGTTGCAGTGCTCATGGGACTTGTAGTTCCACAACAGCTGGGGAGCTGAAGTCGCTTACCCCTGCAGTAAGGCAATACAGCATACTGCAAGGCAGGGTTGTACATTAAGTTACCAAAACGTGTCATGTCTGATTTTGGGCACGTCGGGGTGTGTTGACAGCCTATTCATTAAGGCAGAACTCCAGGCAAAAGTGTTCTTCAAGTACAATTAAACTCTCTTTTTTTTTTGCATATATCTACCGCAAGCAAGCAAAAACATAAAAAAAAAAAAGTTATCAAAAAGGTAATTATTTACCTCTGTCACCATCGCCTGCTCCCTTTTTGAAGATCTGGAGCTTCTCAAGCAGCCGAGCAGGATGATTGGGCGGGCGCATGCGCAGTAGAGATCTTCGGCAGGAGAAGAGAAGAAAGTCAGTTCAAGTCAATGTAGGCAGACGGGCACTGTGCTCGTCAGACAGACACCGTGGGACACAGAAGATGCAGCAGTCAGCTGCGGATCAGAGACCGGCACCAGCACTGGAGACATTGCTGAATACAAGTGGAAGGAAGAAGATGATCGGATCAAGAAGCATCATTAAAACATTAAAGTCAATTTTTTTTCCCCTTCCCCCCCAATGTTAATTAAAGCACTTGCCTTAAATTATGTTTCTTAATCCGATCTTCTTCTTTCCTATCCTTTTCAGCCTTCTCTCCAGCGCTGCGGCAGGGGGCCGATCTAGCGCTGACTCCTCTGTCCTTGCTGGCACTTCCTGTCCCACGGTGTCTGCATGCGTCCATAGACTTACCTTGCGTCTCTACTCTTCTCCCGGCTGAAAATCCGAACTGCGCATGCGCCCGCCCCAAGTGCTTTACGGCCGCCCGAGCAGTTTTGGATTTTCGGACGGGAGCTTGCGTCAGAGACGCGGTAAGTTTAAATCCCTTTTAAAGCGTTTTTAAAAAAAAAAACTTTTTTGCATATATCTACTGCTTATATGCAAAAAAACTGAGGCTTTAGAAACCCTTTAAGTTCTAATTTTTGTTTAGGTGCTAAAAAAAGAGTTATACTCACCCAAACTGCGGAGCCTTTTGGCTGATACTGCAGTCCCTGAAGCCAGTCTCCTCTACTGCAGCAATGGTGTGTCCCTCGGCATCCTCAGACCCTATACACTGTATAGAACGTGATGACTCAAAGATCTTTAAACCGTTGCAGTAGAGGGGGAGAGAGGCTCCGGGGACCGGTCTGTGCCTCTAAGAGCCCATTCACATCTGATTGTAGTGTTAATCACAGGATTCCGTGTGATAAACGCATGTTATCCCGCACACACCTAGCTTGCTTTGCTGTGCGCTAGATGTGTTGCTTTGCTATTCATATGGCACCCCAACACACCTCCCTGTTGCCATGCACTGCAATACTGTGCGTTGCGGTGTGATGGAAATAATTAGTGCATGCACTGCTTTTTGTTATTTGTTCAATAGGCAAAAAGATACCTGTTTTCCAAGACCAAGATTTTGCCAGAAAGCTTGAGAGCTGATAACTCCCTGTGCTCTGTGTCTGAGCACAAGGCAGGGAGAGGAAATGAGTCTAGGTCTGTGTTCTTCCTAAGAAATGAAGTAAGCAGTGCTGACAACACTTGCTTTGCATTTCTGAGCTGTGTTGTCATGTCAAACAGGAACATAGGAGCACACTATATTTCTGGATTATCAGCAGTTATTTTCCTGGCCTTCCAGCATCAGTACGTAGAATAAGTGCACTTTTGTAGACAAAGACCTAAATCACTGACCTGGCTCCCTGCGTCTCCGGTCTCTGAAGCTTTTCTCCTCCTACGCTTCAGCACTGGAATATTCCTCCGAGTCCTCACATCTATACACTGTGTGTAGAACGTGGTGATTTACGGGGCCCTAGACTGCTGCAGCGGAGGGGAAGAGAGGCTGGAAAGACTGGTCTAGTAACGAGCCGGCTCTGCAGTTCAGGATTTTTTTTATTAGCACCTAGACAAAAAACGAGTAGTGAACCTTGGCAGTGCGAAGGAAGCCCACTGCAAGGGTTAATAAGTTTTGCCCGGAGTTTTTTTTTCTTTAAACCTTTCTCTAAATTTACCAGAGAAATACTAGTTATACATTCTTTTAAACCGCTCTGTAGCTGGGAGCTAATCTGACTTTGAAGGAGGCATTGGGTTTTCTATAGCAATGGATATTTGGCGTTCAGATTTGACTTGTAACCGATTTTTAAAGTGTCCCCTTTATTCATTTAATATGGAAAATAACTGATCCGGCAGTAACTGCTCGATATGTGTTTGTTTAGGCGGGGTGGGAGCCGTGGGGTGCAGTTTCATGGGCTGTTAACCATTTAACAATAGATCCAAGTGGTAGAATGACCTGTTAACAGAAACCAGTCGGGGTAATGTTTAGTATTCATGGCTCGCACTCATTATACGCTGAAAGACTTCACGCTCGCGCTTCTCTTACCAGGAGAAAATGTAGAACTTGAGACAACTTGTGTATCAGCAAAGGGAAATGAGTCATATTAAAGAGTTATTTCTAGTAGCTTTTACAGGGGAACTATAATATAACTTTTTTTTTTTTATATTGTCAGTTGGGTGTCTGTGTAAAAGTTCAGTGTATGTATTAATATGCAATAAAGCGGATCTCCAGCTAAAAACTATTTTCTTTTACATGCACACTACAGAATGCTGCAGCCTGGGTACATTTCATTAAAGGAGAACTATGAGGTGTGTGATTTCCACTCATCATAGTTGGAGCCGACCTGGACAAAGAAGCTGCCACAGGTCGGCTCTATCGATCGGGAAGTAAGCAGAAACATGCAGCCGATCCGCTCACATCCCGATCATCTCCCTGTAGTGACCATCAGTCACCGCTCCCTGCAGGGATTCCCCCCTCTCCGATCCTCCAGTGCTGAGTGGAGAATGAATAGAGGAGGGGGCCGGCACAGCTGGCTCTGCCTCTACATAGGCAGAGCCCGCTGTTAATCAGCCAGCTGGGTAGTTCCAGACAGTACTGTTGGGATCCGTCCCGGCTGCGGCGCTTTCAGTATATGGCAGGCAATAGCCCGCTATATACTGAGCTTTGGGTCACGGGAGGAGGTTAGTATGTGTCCTCCCGTGACCCTAGAGAGAACTATGGGTAAAAACACTTACTCTATAGTTCTCTTTTAAAGTTACAGCTTCAGTACTCGGATCAGTGGAGTACTCACACCCCAGCTCCATCATTCACTTAAAATGTTCATAGCTATTCCTCCTGCAAACCTGCATAGACATTCTTTCTGCGTGAGTCAACCTGCTGTGGTGAGAACGAGGTAAAGTCGAATGTTCTTAGGCTGTTTTTTTTCCCGGTCAAATGTTCTTACGAATATGGATCACATAAATCATCTGGCCCTTACTCTCCCTTACAAATGAAATAAGCACTAATATATTATGAATAGTTCTTTCAATTCCGGTAATGCCAGCATTACTGTGCTGTAAGTAAATACTAGGGATGCATCCTGATTCTTATCCTGATACCGGACGTTCCGCCCGGCTTCCTGATTGGCCGGGAAGCTGGCTCCATGCTCCCTCGTCACCAGGGAGCATGTAGCTGGCTTCCCGGGCCAATCAGGAAGCTGGGCAGTGTGTAATGACTCGCACCTTCCCCCAAGCTTGCTGATTGACCTGGTGATGAAGGAGCTGAAGGAGCATGGAAGTAGCCTCCCAGGCAATCGGGAAGCTGAAGGGCTGGTAATGACTCACCCCCCCCCTCCCGGCTTCCTGATTGAGTGTCATTGAGTGTCCTTCGATGTGATGAGGGAGCATGGAGCCGGCTTCCCGGCCAATCAGGAAGCCAGGCGTGTTTGTAATGACTCGCTTCCCTCCGCTTCCTGATTGGCCAAAATTTCGGCATAGTTGAATACAGAAAAAAAAAAAATCAGTACTCGATACCGAAAAAAAACGGCGTTGGTGCATCCTTAGTAAATACACTAACTACGGAGGTGCAGTAAATCCATAGACTGGGGGGCTGATTGCCTTTGGCAGATAGAAACAATATTAGAATACAGAAGTAAATATACTCGCTGCTCTGATCATATGTGCAGAGTCAGGAGGCTCATCAGAGCAGGGAGTATATTTACTTCTGTATTCTATCTGCCAAAGGCAATCATCAGCCCCAGTCTATGGGATTATTATTCACAGCACTCCTGGACCTAATGTATCTACTTACAACATGGGAAGCCTCCATTCACACCTCAGTGTCGCCATTCTCAAGTTGTTTTCTTTTTTTTTGTTTTTTACATGTTTTCAGGCTTTAGTGTTTTTGTTTTGGCCAGTGATATCTAGTTATTAGAAAAGGAGACAGTTGTTTGGTGTGAAATCATGTTAAATACCTGTTTCAGGTGCTCTCATTGCAGTCTAAAGGGCCAAAAAAAGGCATGATTCTGCCCAGAAAAAATGTATGTACTATTTTGAGCAACAAGCAACACAATGCTCATGGTGTGAACGGGCACCAATGAAAATAATGATGATCTTCAAATGAGTGTTTTGGGAAACAGGCAACAAAATGTTGAATAGGAGCTCCTACTATTATTATCGGAACTGATAGGACTATTTATATTATACCAGTGTTTTTTGTGCATTTGAAATGCATGTCAAACTCAGGGCAGCAGATTCCCATTACGTTAAAGTGACACTAAACTCAGGAGATAAATCTTAAGAATACATTCAAGTATCTTCACTATTAACAAAACATGTATCTTATTTGTGTATCACTCGGCTGTAGATCCTCAAATCATCTCTGAATTGGTGCTGACACTGTCCTTCCTTCTGGAGGGTGGCTACTTTTGTTCCCCATGGTCCCTGCATGTGTTGTAAAGTAGCCACCGCTCCAAGCGCGCTCCCGTGATGGACTACAATCTCACGTTTAGTTTACTAATTTGTAATGAGATTGTAGTCCATCGTGGGAGTGAGTTTGAAGCGGTGACTACTTTACAGCACACATAGGGACCATGGAGAACAAAAGTAGCCACCCTCCAGAAGGAAGGACAGTGTCAGCACCAATTCAGAGATGATTTGAGGATCTACAGCCGAGTGATACACAAATAGGATACATTTTTGTTAATAGACCATAAAAAACAACTTGTGGCTTTCGAAGTGCCAAGAACTGAATGACAATATGTATCTAAAATTCAATTTTTTTAAAATTGATATGTATACATTAAAATGTTTATAAAAACAAAAATTGCCATGTGTCCATTTTGTTTGTTGCAATCAAATATATAGTAATGACATACACGGTTGACTATATCAATGAAACAAATAATGTACTTAAATGTACAGACTCGACGCGTTTCGCGGTATCACTTCCTCAGGAGTCCAGACAGTTCATGGCTCTTAGATCATCAAACACCAACAAATCGCGTGATTAGAGCCATGGGAGAGAAGGGATAGTAAGGCAAAGGCAAAGCAATGAAGCTGAGAACACTACGCACAGTGTTCCAGCAGGGGCTTTCCGGGGAGATCAAATAAACAGGAACCCACTTTGTATCCAGTGTCATATCCCAGTATAGACTCTCCAAGTAGAATTTTAGACAGTTCAGAATCACCATTTGGTTGTTGAATACCACTTCCCCACTCCCACAGAGTGTTGATCAAATGTGTGTCCTCTTTTTGTATTGTATGTGTGTCCTGTCAGCAATGGAGTCCGTAAGCATCCACCTCCCTCCAGCTGGAAAAATTATCTTTTTTTAAAATGTTTTTTGTGGTCTAATTAATCAGGGGTGTGGTGCCATGCTTCCTCCTCTTCATGCCTCCTGCTTTATCAAATTGCCATTGTTATACATTTTTATTAATAATTAAGGTACTTTGAATGCATTTTTAAGATTCAACTCCATAGTTTAGTCTCACTTTAGGCCCCATTCACACTGAGCGTATCGCAAATCGCGCGATTTGCATTTTGTGCTATATCGTGCGGTTTGTCGCGCAAATGGTTGCATTGAGCAAAGAAGAATCGCGCCGAAATCCGCTCCAAAAAGGGTCCTGTTGTAGCGACCCGCAACAGCGCCGTACAGAGCCCCATTGCCATGCATTGGAGAGCGATATCGCGTGGTAAATATACGCGATATCGCGCGGATTACCGCGCAATAAATCGCTCAGTGTGAATGGGGCCTTAATGGTACCATGTGTGTGACAGTTCTGAGGCCTACTGGAGATCCGTGCGCATTTCTGGCAAAGCAGGTCAAACGCAGCCTTTTGCTTTTGAACGCAAACATCTGCGCTGTGTTGCACTGAAAAGTTAAAACCTGCGTTTAGCAGCAATGCCGGTGTATAAGGACGTTTACTTTTGTCCACCTTACTGTACCTGTCGCAAGTTTATAAAATTAAATTTGGCATTTTTAAGTCCCGTGTACATCTGCAATATATTTGACAGGCAGTGAAGGTTTCGTGACAAAATAACACCCTACAACGTGAACATAAATAACTTTTTCTAAATCAGAGTTGGACTTGTTTAGTGCGCTGTGAAAATATAATGAACATTTTATAACCTTGTTGTTGTTTTATTTCAGTGGAATGAAACGATTGAGCTGTTCCGTGCTGGTATGCCCCAGAAGAGGCATCGTGTGCACTTTAAAACCTACGATAATTGTTTCGCAGCCACGGATGCTGTAGACTGGCTGCATGAGCTGCTCCAGTGCAACCAGAATTTTGGCCCAGAAGTGACTCGAGCTCAAACTATCCAACTCTTAAAGAAGTTCACGAAAAACCATGTCATAGAAGATGTGAAGGGTAGATGGGGGAAAGAAGACTTTGAAGATAACAGCAGCCTTTACAGGTGAATTCTAATGACAATTCATTTGCATGCAAACATATTCCCGCCTTTCTCTTATGTGCACTACATGCCAATGTGACACCAAGAAAGAATTGTGGATTAAAGGATACGTGCACCTTTGAAGCCATAAAGCTCCTCATGTAACCTCTCCACCTGCAATACTGTCCTATATATAGTAAGGATGCACCGATTACCCTTTTTTTGTTATTGGGTACTGATATGTTTTTTTCGGTAATTGCCGATACCAAATACCGGTGCCGTGTGCCCCGATTATCAGGAAGTCAGGCAGATCATGACCCGTCGCCCGGCTTCCTGATTGCCCGTGAAGCCGGTGTTCTAGCAAAAAAACACCCTCGTCACTTGCCGAGGATGCCTGGCTTCCTGACGATTCAGGAAGCCAGGCGGCGAGTCATGAGGTGCTGTCCGGCTTCCTGATTGGTTAAATCAGGAAGCCGGACAGTGAACCTGGCTTGCTAGCCAATCAGGAAGTCGGGCAGCACGTCATGACCCGGCTTCCTGATTGGTCAGGAAGCCAGGCTGACTAGCAACAAGTGGCTAAGAAGCCAGCTTCAATCAGGAAGCTGGGCGGCACGTCATAACCTGGCTTCTTGATTGGCTAGGAAGCCGTCGTCACGATTGTAAAGGAAGCCGGCTCTATGCTCCCTCGGCACTGCCGGCCAGAGGGAAATCTCCCTCTGGCCCGGAAATTTCGGTATTGGAGCATTTGGGCGAGTACTCATATTCGGTATCGGCACGATACTCCTATCGGTGCATTCCTATTAAAGATAATACTTACTCCCCTTTTTGATCCATGTGGCCCAGACTGCGGCTGCTCCATACTTCTTAAAATCAGGAGTTTTTCCGTGGGAGATGTACTAGTTATACTGTGTGTGGGGCAGGCAGGGAGAAGTTGATGCTTCATCAGTATAGCAGTAAATCTGTCACCTCACTTTAATATAACTTTTTGTATGGCTTTGACTGTGGTGTAGGTACTAAGGATCCGATAGCTGGTAAGTCTAATCTAGGGTCAGCTGTGTTACAATTTTGCTGACAAACATTTGGAGATTGCAAGTAGATTCTTAATTTTTTACTTTTGTCTTCCCTTGAATCCCAGTCCTAGACTTCTGGCCAACTCATCACTAGGCCAGTGTTCAGCTCCACTCTCTGGGATATGACAATTGAATGACAAGGTGGAAATTGGCACCAGGGTTACAGGCTTCATTTTAACTAGGACAGAAGTCAAAGCTTGGTGCCCAAAAGCTACAGGCACTACTGGTATCTGACACAATACAAGTCTATAAAGCTTGTCTACTTTGGTCTCCTGGCAGGTAGACAAGCCCCATAGAAATATATGGGGCTGTAATGTGCCTGTGCGGCCAGGAGAGGGAGAACTTGCTGCGCTGGATGAAAAAAAGCAACCGAGGCCACGGCCATCAGATCTCATTAACTATATGTCTGTGGAGGGTGGGATCAGTTGGTACAGGGTAAAGTGACAGAAAAATAGGTGCACTCATGTTTTAAATTGCCAGCATTACTGACATAAAGTTGCTGGTGAAGCATCATAGTGATCCTAAGTGATCATAAGATCAGTGATCCTCAGCAGCGCTCATATTCTGTGAGATGGGAGGTTGAAATGCACAGCTTAAGCTCTATTTCTCTGTTTTTCAAAAGTTTTATAGAGTTGAGTGAGCTATATGACATTTTGTATGAAACAGAACCTCCATTTACTCACATAGTTAATATAACTTTTGCAGTAAACCTCATACTGGGCTCAGAGCAGAGTTGGGACAGATTGTGTCTAGTATAACATGATACAAATTGCAGTTTCCTGACCCATGCTATTTTCTTAGTTTTGTTTAGTCTTTAACTTTCTTTGCAGGTTCCCGCCAACTTCTCCACTGAAACCTTATCCAAATAGACCCCCGCACAAAATGGAGCCCCTTCCGTTCCCACGATGGAGTGATGAGGACTCTGTGACCTCCCATAGTCATATTCCTGTGAAACCCCTCGTGATGGTCAGTTCTGTTTGGGGTTTGTCTTTACTACAATTTTTACAACAGTAGTTGTATCCATGATTATTGGAATATAAAGACTTCTTCTTTTCAGACAATTCATGTGCATGCACTTTACAAACAGACTAGACACTAGACTCCCTAGACACCTTGGCTCCCCTCCCAACACGCAGACTTAGACCACGCCTGCTACAACCGTGGCAAACTGAAGTTACCAAACATCAAAAAAGACAAAGCCGCGCTCTTGAGCGACTGGTGGAGAACTAGGTCTCTGCAAGACTTTACCCTGTACAAAGCTGCCCTGATAAAATATAACTTCTCCCTCCGTGCTGCCAAACAGACTTATTTTGTCACTCTCATTAACACACTCTCATCCAGACCTCGTCAACTCTTTTCTACCTTCAAGTCTCTACTATGTCCTCCACCACCCACTAACTCACTCACTGCCCAGGACATTGCCATTCATTTCAAAAACAAAATAGATACCATTCGAGATCAGATCGCCACTGTCCAATCAACTGCCCCTTTTATTATAGTACCTGATCCTCCATCACACTTGTTACTTTCCTCTTTTGTCACCACAGAGGTTACTAAGCTTCTCTCTGACACCCACCTCACCACTTGCCCCCTGGACCCTGTTCCCTCAAAACTACTTCGCTTACCCTCTTGCTCTATCCTAGACTCTCTTACCCACATTTTGAATCTTTCCCTCTCTACTGGAATCTTTCCTACCCCACTCAAACATGCACTAGTCACCACACCTAACCTTTCTACACTGGTCACAGTGCTGTATGGTGTGCAGCAGACACTTTTTCAACAATTCCTTTTCAGGCAAGTCTCTCATGCAACCGCATATGGTATTAGTTTTTGTCTGTCCTTGTTGCATGTAGGGAGTTCTTCAGAAGAGCAGTGCAAAGAGCTCTGATTATGTGTTGGCGTTAACAGCCAATCAGATTTGAAATGAAAGCCCATTTGGTTTGTCAGTTTTTATATGAGCTAAATACGTTACAGGTCCATCAAAACCAAAATGCAGAGTCTCCCAGTCCATTTTCTTTAAGCTGGCCATACACCTATATGTTATCTGCAGATTTTCTATGGTCAGAGGGAAAAAGTGCAACAGATTCTTCCATCTACGCTAAACTGTGTGCATGGAGGAATCTCCCACTGGGCTAAGCTTCAGTATCTTGCTTTTCGGCCCTGGTGGCTCTCAAAATACCTGAACACTGCCGGCATCCAATTAGATTGTTCAGGCATTTTGACAACCAGTGGGACCGACTAGCAAGATACTGAAGCTTGGCCCAGTGGGAGATTCCCCCTCCACACAGTTTAGGAATCTGTTGCACTTTTTCCATCTGACCATAGAAAGTCTGCAGGCCATCTTTAGAAAGCAGCCACACCCCTAGAAAGAAAAAGCCTTTACCCTGTCAGCATTCTGTAGAGAAGGACCCTTGCTTTTTGTGAAGAAAATTTTGTGGATTTTCGGCCGGGAGACAAGGTGAGACGCAAGATAAGTCTATGTACACGTGCACCCGCATGCAGACACCGAGGGATCGGAAGTGCCAGCAAGGACAGAGGAGTCAGCGCTGGATCGGAGAGCCGCCGCAGCGCTGGAGAGAAGGCTGAAAAGGACAGGAAAGAAGAAGAAGATCGGATTAAAAAAACATCATTTAAGGTAAGTGCTGACATTAACATTGGGGGAGGGGATTTTGTTTTTTAACTTTAATGTTACTTTAAGTCATTAGAATATTATGTAGTCTTGTCTCCAGCCAGCAAGTGGGTTTCTAAATTTAAAGGAGAACTATGGGGTCAGTGTTTTTCTCCATAGTTTTCCTTAGGGTAACGAGAGGACACAAACTAGCGTCCTCCCGTTACCCTAAGCTCAGTATACCGCGAGCTACAGCTCGCGGTATACTGAAGTTTATTTTCTATCCTTTGCTGTAAACAGCCGGTTTATAGACCAAACCATTATAGCTTCCCTTTTAAAAACCAGTGATGGTAACTAATATACATGATATGGTTGCATTGAATATGTATTCTAGTACAATTGAGATGATTTATTATAAACAGTAAGTAAGAGGTAACTGTATTACCCATTTAAATAACAAGTTATGAATTAACCCCTTCATGACTGAGCTTGTTTTTAGTTTCTGTTCGTAAATGACTGACACACGTTTGACATTTTTGCTGTGTGATTCTTCCACGTCAGTAATATACTTTCTTACAAAGTGCACCCACACATATTATATGTTGTTTTTTAGAGGACAGATAGGGCTATATATTTATATCACATATGTGTGTCTAACGCCTCACTTAGGACAAATAAAATATAAAAAGAGAGGAAAAAACTTTAAAAAAACACACTTTTTTCCCAGTTTTGATTTGTAGTATTTTTTTACAAAACCAGCACAGCTAAAAAAAAAATGCAATACATACATTAATTTATTTGTCCCTTATTTTTATTTATTTTTTACACTTTTCACTATTTTTTTAAAACTTAAAAATTTTATTTATTTAATTATATCAAGCAGTCCATTGTGAATTAATCTCGCTATTACTGCTTGAAAATTCCTCCTGCACTTCGTATGTCAGCCAACAGAATGCAGTACTGGAAGTGGGACAGACAAAGTTGGACTCCTCCCAATGATTTTTAAAGTTTTATGGGCCAAAACAACAAAGGATCTGGTTAAGGAGGTCATCTCATTTGCTTATTAGCTGTGCCGTCGGTGACTTGTACATACAGTGGATATAGAAAATAATCGCCCAACTTTAAAATAATCACATTTTGTAGCTTTGCAGACTGAAATGAAGACAGACACAGTTTTTGTTTTATCCAGCTGTATTTACTCAGTGCAACTTATAACATACAAGTGAAAGATATAACACCATGTCAGAAAAAAATAAAAGCAATAGAAAAAAAGCAGAATCACTGAGTTAGCTTTTATTTTTTATAAGTTGCACTGAGTAAATACAGCTGGATAAAACAAAAACTGTGTCTGTCTTCATTTCAGGCTGCAAAGCAACAAAATGTGATTATTTTAAAAGGGGGTGACTTCTTTTCTATACCCCATGTAGGTTATATCTAGTGATACTGCTGTTACTAACACTAGATGAGTTTTACTTTAGACCAAAGCTCTTTCTTAAATATTTATCCATCTCGCTTCACATCCTCCACGCAGACTGCAAGCTGTCTTAGAAAATGAGCGTGAACCATAAGGCTGAATGTGACGTGAATATTTCCATGTTATTTTCTGTACGATTAGAATCGGTGATGCCCTGTTTCAGGTGATAAATTATTTATCATCTTTTGCATAATCATTGCATTCTCACCTTATCCAAGCATTTGCAGTAATCCTTTTGTCACCAATCCAAGCAAATGATTTTCTCCTATTGTATAATTTTCTAAATGTATTCTAATACGCCACCTGCTGCACTTTAATCTTTGTGGTTGGATTTCTATTATGCTAATATATTCCCAAGTGACATAAGGGAGAAATGTTAATCAAACCTATTTCCTCTCATGCCATGTAGTCAACTCTTCAATTTTCAAGCACTGCAGAAATGGCTTCGCTAGCGAGTGAAATTTGTACTTGGAGTGTCAGGTGTTTGTGACGGTTGTTTCTCCGTGATTGCTGGAGAAGCCATTCATTAGTGGATTTAAGAATCTCTGAAAACTAAAATATAGGAGCAGTTTTTAGTCCTAGGTTTCTTTTAGTAGGTGTTTTAGCATTCATTTATTCATAAAAATCTGCAATGTCAAAAGGATATTGTGTCCGCTGTACAGCCTAACCTATAAGGCCCGGTCACATCAGCAAGCTGCGCTGAACGCTGAGAGGCTGGTGTGTGCGCATAGGTACAGTGCTGACATGCCAAGCCCCACACATCACACTGTGTTAATGTGTTTTTTTTTTTGGTGCAATGCGGTTGTACTGCGTTGCATACCCAGCACACCCCACTGCAATGTGGTGGTGTGAACTGAGCTGATTTAAAACAAGGCAAATTGCCTTGTCATGTGTTTTGGAGCTGCACTGGTAAAAACGGCCAGTGCAGCCCCAATGCATCCGTGTGAATGGGCCCTTAAAATCGGTGTACAGCTCTGTTCTATCTCCACCACCAAAACTTTGGTTGTTTTGTATGCTGCACCGAAAGGAGCCAGCTGATCTGCATGGCTTTCTACAAATATCAGGTGGTAGTTGGAGATCCAACCAACAAAATAACTTTTGTACAAAATGTCTTTCCATAAACATGCATGCTCAGTTCAGCTGGATAAGGTGTGTGTGTGTGTGTGTGGGGGGGGGG
>NW_017306580.1:830950-837148 GCF_000935625.1 Nanorana parkeri
ACACATGTTGATAGACACCCCTGGCACTGGCTTGCCTCTGATATAAACTAGGGCTAGGGGTGTTCCTTAAGAGGGGGCAGACAAGCTAACATGGCTAGCTACATTTTCCCCTAGAAGGGTCAGCCAGTGGATGTCCGATCATCTTCTATCTCTGTCACCTTTAGGCCTAATACACGGCCTAATAAAAATTAGAGTTACAAATTCAAGCACCTCCTTTGATAGTCATACCATCAACGAGGTACAGGGTGCTAAGGAACACTTCTGTTGTAAGCTTTTATTACGGTGTGCAGAAATTTCCTGGCCTATTGTGATTTAAACGATTGCTAATTGTTATCTTTTTCTGTAACGAAAGGAATGCAAACGTTAAATTGTGGAATGCATTTGCCGGCTGGATAAGATCATTTAGTGCAGTGATTTGAGATCTTGTGTTCCATAGTCTCCGTTTGTCATGGGCAGACTAGCTGTTCTGTGCACTCAAAAGGGATGGCTCACATGACTATTGAAGATTGATAGGATCTGTGCAATATATATATTATATTTACCAGATGTTTGTGAAGGTTCATTCATCCAGGTCATGGTATATCTGTAAAAAATAAGTCAAGGCAACTGGACTTGCTGTATTTTTTTTCCTGAAGATGTTTCACAAGTCATCCATCCGTTTGAGAAAGCTGTTTGGATGACCTGTGAAACGTCTTCAAGAAAAAATACAGCAAGTCCAGTTTCCTTGACTTACTTTTTACAGATAAAAAAAGGTACATCTGGTAAGTTATCTGGGGTATGTCATATTATCTGTCTGTCTTACATCAGTGAGTTAGGTTTGTCTGTCTGTACCATTTTCAATGTCATTTAGTTGTGTTTATATGAGGAAATGTACCTCAATTATATTGGTATATGGGTGTTTATTATACATTGAAGAAACTCTTTAAAAAGCTTAACACTCAGTGTAATATCATTCTTCTTTAAATGAATACTATTTGATTTAAAGGTTTTCCAATTTTATCTGTAATTCTTTAATATTGCTTTCACATAGATGCTGATTTTTCTCTCCCGTTCATTGAAGGACACAGGCAACAGATCGTAGATCCTGAATGGTAGGGTAATATCGCCACCTGCAGGAGAAGGACGCTAGGCACAAAACTAAAGACCAATTACAGCCTAGGGGCGGCCCCTGCTGGTGGCCAAACCCCCCACCTGCTGACAAGTCTCCAGTTTTTTGCCTAGCGTCAGGAGTAAGGAGCTAAAATTTTTTATACTAAGTCCTCTGCGGTTCCGAAACGGTTCTCGGTTCGCTATCCTTTTGAGGAGGATTTTGTGTCTAAGTGGTCTTCGCCACCGGTGGTGGACCCGCCGGTCTCTCATTTAAACAAGGCCACGATTATCCTGGTGGAGGATTCTCCGTTCTTTAAGGATCCTTCCGATAGGAAGGCTGAGGCGCTTTTGCGGTCCCTGTACTGTCTCCGGCGCTCTCATGCGTCCGGTCTTGGCTTCGGCTTTGGTCTCTCGACTCTAACTGAGTGGGCTAAAATGTTACATCAGGGTCTTGTGGAGGAGAACATCTCCCCCGCCTTTGTGGAATGGCGGACCAGTTGGAGCTGGGCCTGCGTTATGTCTGTGATTCGGCTTGGATGCGGCGCCCTTGGTGTCCAGGGTGTCGATGTCAGGGGTGACGCTTCGCCGTTTGCTCTGGCTCCAGTGCTGGTCAGGCTCCAGGCTTCCAAGTAGGCTCTTCAGGAACTGCCCTTTACTGGGGACCGTCTGTTTGGTTCATGTTACTAAACTGGAGACTTGTCAGCAGGTGGGGGGTTTGGCCACCGGCAGGGGCCACCCCTAGGCTGTAATTGGTCTTTAGTTTTGTGCCTAGCGTCCTTCTCCTGCAGGTGGCGATATTACCCTACCATTCAGCATCTACGATCTGTTGCCTGTGTCCTTCAATGAACGGAGAGAAAAGGATTTTACGGTGAGTACAAAAATCCTATTTTTTGGGGGAAAATTTGTTAACAAATGTGTGAATTATATCTCCCTTTTTCCAAGAACTCGGAGTTGTGGTATAAACGTCATAGTATCGCAATTGGAGAAGTGCCTAAGTGTCGTCTGGTTTACCGCAGAGAGTTAACAGCGGCCAACATTGAAGAAATATGGAAATCTAAGACACTATCACGGTAATTAAGTCCCATTCATTAGTATAAGCTTAGGCATTACTTTAGCAATCATGTTAGCTAAGAGGCATCAGAATCCTAGTGTGGTATACCATTAACCAATCCTCAACCAGGGCAAGTAGATGGAGTCATGTATGAGTGAGGTTATGAACAGAATACATTGTGGACTGTAAGAGAAATAAGGGTAGACAATATGGACACAGGTCAGATGGAAGAAAGTGCTGATGCATAGTTACATAGTTAGCCAGGTTGAAAAAAGACATGTCCATCGAGTTCAACCTATAGAGATAAGAAAAAAAAATAAGAGAAGAAAACCTAAACGGAACGCTGTGCCCACAATTACCCAATGTTGATCCAGAGGAAGGCAAAAAACCCCCTATAAAGCATGGTTCAATTTGCTCCAACATGGGGAAAAAAATTCCTTCCTAAACTCATAAGGCAATCGGATATTCCCTGAATCAACAATCTCTGCCTAATATACCTATAAGAACTCAATATCCAGTAATATTCTCTGCATTTAGGAATACATCCAGATGTTTTTTAAAACAATTAACTGAGCTAGCTAGAACTAGCTCCTGGGGGAGTCTATTCCACATTTTCACAGCTCTAACTGTGAAGAATCCTTTTCCTCCAGACGCAAAGAGTGCCCCCTTGTCCTTTGCAGTGACCTTAACGTGAATAATTTGGCACCAAGCTATTTATATTGACCATTTATGTATTTATACATGGTGATCATGTTCCCCCTTAATCGCCTCTTCTCCAGAGAGAACAAATTCAGGTCAGCTAATCGTTCCTCATAGCTGAGCTCCTTCATGCCTCTTGGGTTTCATGAGTTTGGTCGCCCTTCGCTGGACTTTCTCTAGTTCCACAACATCCTTTTTGTGAACTGGTGCCCAAAACTAAACTGCATATTCCAGATGAAGTCTTACTACTGCTTAGTACAGGGACAGGATTATGTCTCTATCTCTGGAGTCTAGACCTCTTTTAATACAAGAAAGTATTTTGCTTGCTTTAGAGACTGCGGCTTGACATTGCACGCTACCAGAACATCCAGATCTTTCTCCATCATTGACTCCCCCAAACATACTCCCCCTAGAGTATAGGACGCAGCATGTTTTTAGCCCCCAACTGCATAACTTTACATTTGTCAACATTTAAACCTCATTTGCCAAATAGATGCCTAATCACACAGTGCATTCAGATCTGCTTCACATCCTGTTCATTCATAACTGGGGACACATAGTACTGGGGGGGCGGAGCCGCTTTAACCACGGAGCCAGCAGCATGTGCGTTGAGGAGAGAGAGAGCCGCCGGCTGTCAGATCCAGGCCGAGCGGCTCTCTCTCCTCACCGCTCGGTATGCTGCTGTGATATCGACTCCGTCCTGCGCCGCCGACTGCAGCTTAACTTTTCCTTGGATCCCCGCTGCATACAGATGGGGGAGAGCAGCGGGGATCCAGAGAAGACAGGATATCGCGATCTACCAGTGATCGCGATCGACCTTATGGGCACCCCTGTACTAACCTATTGCCATGAGGAATGCAGCTGGGAAAAAAGAAAATGTTGATTGCTTGCTACAAATAACCGTAAAAAAAGGCTGTTTTCTAGAGTCTTCTAAAACACTTTTTTTCCATACACAGGATTCAGTGTGAATTGGATTAACCTCCCTGGCAGTAATCCCGAGTCTGGCTCGGGTTGAAACTTTTGGTACAAAATTCCTGACATAATCATACCGCCAGGGAGGTTAAACGCATATAATAGTGCTTGGGGGTCGGTTCAAACCACAAACAGTGCGTTCCAGAGCGGTCAGGCTCTGGAACGCACTGTATCACACTCCGGCCAGCTCTTTCTGTTCAGGGGCAGGAGGGGGCATGGCGGTGCATTGAAGTCAATGGCACGGAAGCCAAGCCTCCCGCACGCAGTGCGATTGATCGCACCGGAGTGCGTAACACATTAGTGCCTGTGTTCTGGTCCAGTGCAGTTTGCAAAAATAGGGCTTGCAGCATTTTTGGTGATCGCACTGGACTGGAACGCAGGCACTAATCTGCCACGGGGGTGTGGCCGTGGTGCCATTGACTTCAATGCGCCACCACGCCCCCTCCTGCCCCTGAATGCAGTGATCCGGCCTGACCGCTCTGGAACGCACTGTTTGTGTTGTGAACCAGCCCTAAAAGTAGATTTTAGGAGCCAATAAGGTTGGTGTCTAA
This sequence comes from Nanorana parkeri, assembly GCF_000935625.1. NCBI lineage: Eukaryota > Metazoa > Chordata > Amphibia > Anura > Dicroglossidae > Nanorana > Nanorana parkeri. The sequence goes on from NW_017306580.1 coordinate 835,313, forward strand.
CAATGCTTTATACACACCTAGTAAACTTTCAGTTCCAAAGTTTCCATTATTAACCCCTGCCAGCTCCAGCAGAACATTTAGAGGGGAATTTTGACAAAACTAGAAAAGACCAAATCTGAAGCAACTGTGCATGGCAACCAATCGGCTTCTCTTTTTGTTCAGTTAATATTTGGAAAAAAAAAAACTGAAGTGAAAAGCTGATTGGTTGCCCTGGATACCTGCTCCAGATTTTGTCTGCTCCAGTATTGATTAAAGTCCCTTCTTGGTGCTTATACTTAAAATCTAACATAAAATAACATAATGGCTACATTAAAATAATTGCCCAAAAAAAATTAAAGTTATAAAATGTGCACCTAAAGGTTAAAAATAAGACAAAATGTATGTCAATATTTAGACGATTATGGTGCCGTGCTTCCTTGTTAAAAATCCATTATTTCAGTTTTCTTCCACTTGAGGAGCTCTTATTTTAAACCTTTTATTTAATCCCCTAAGGAAGGGTCAAAATTTCAAGTCTGAGCTACTAGCTAGGCCATAAGAGTTACTCGCCACCAGTTGCCCACCTAACCCCTACCCTCCCGTGGCCTTAACTCCGCCCCTAAACACACCCTCTTAAATAATCTTATCAATTAGACTGTTACATGTTTTATGCAGAATAAAGAGCTCAGTGAAGAGCTCAGGCCGAAAGGAAGGGAGACAGCTGCTCCCACGGGTCAGGTACGCGGTCTAAGACCGCAAGCCTGACAGGAATTTCCACCTGCCTGCACTGCATTTCCACTCTCCAAATGCGAGCAGGCGAGTGGACATTTTGAGCCCTACCCTAAGGGACAAGTGCATGTAGCACTTGGTCAGGTTCTGATTGGGGGCTCACTCAGACACTAGAGAAATTAAAAATGATTTAAGGAAAAAGATATTCATTCAGGTAAACTTTATAATACCAACTCCAAATGAAATTGCAGGCTAGTTTTTCTTTCTATAAAAAGGGACTATATGACTAATGCAAGCACAGCTACTATAAATTCCAAGCAGATCCAGGCTGCGTTGGCTGTAATCTCAAGCATTCCCATGAGGTACCGTCTACCTGCACACAGTTAAATTCTGAGCCACATTGTTTGCAGATGATCCCACAGCGATTTACACTAGTGTATTGTTCATTTTGCCATTCATGACTCTAATATCCTTGTTTGTTTTTAATCTGCAAGATTGTATTTGTTCTGTTAAACCCTTTGTGCTGTTGGATTATTAATGCACTACTTTTTCCCTATAATACAGTTTACAGAAGATAATGGGACTTGATTCTCTGACCGATGTGATGGATACAAAGCAGGAAAATGGAAAGCACATAATGCACAATGTATACAATGTCAACAAACAGGGGATTGTAGTAATGGATGACCGGTCTAGTAAGTATTCCATTCCTCTCTCCTCTCTAAAACCTCTGAGGTTGGGTCTGGGTCACAAGTGTCTGCAAAACAATCTACCTACAGCAATCTACCCGTCAGAAGTCAAAATGTCCCAGAAAGTGATAGGTCCTTACGGATGTCCTGTAAAGCTAACCACTACTCTATACTGTTCACTCACAATGGGTGGCGCAACTGCCGACAGATTCTTGTCATAATAAGACTCCAAAGAGGGTGATTTAAATAAGCAATGAGAGAGTAAAATATACTCTTTCCAATACTTAGAGCTGGAATTGGACACTGCAGCTCTTACATGCCGGCTATGTATACACCAAGAGCTAAGCTCACTACTGATCGCTCAGCTCACTGCCATTCACCTTTCCCTGCAGGGATCCCCCCCCCCCCCCTTTTTTTCCAGTGCTTTTTGGGGGAGCAGAAA
>NW_017306580.1:837212-851580 GCF_000935625.1 Nanorana parkeri
CCCCCCCCCCTCCATTCTTCCAGTGCTTATTGGAGGGACAGACAGTGGAGGGCAGCTGTCAATCAGGCAGATGGGTGGATCCCTCAATATTGTTGGTATCCTTCCCGACTACAGCGCAGCTCTTCACTGTCGGCATATAACGGGCATTCGATTTCTATATGCTGACCTTGAGTCACAGGAGTACAATAGTAAATGTACTCCCTTGACCAAAAGAGAGGTAAAGCCCCCATTCACGCTAAGTGACACTTACCTCGAGTTGGTCCGCGCGGCTGGGATAGCGCAACTGTTCGGGCAAAGATCGTGCGACTGTCACCGTCGGACTGCATGCAAAAATATAAAAATTGTGCGACATCCGCGGGGGAAAAGGGTCCTGCACAAGCGACGGGCGACATGGAGCTGTACAATAGAACAGCTCCATTGGAAATGTGACCCTCTTATTTTTTAATAACCTGGAAGGCCTAACACAAATCCACAGTTTTCATTAGAGAATGGGGACTGTAATCTCCGATTTCATCTGCTACTTCTGCTGCAGGTGAAACTCAGATTGCAGCTTGTCAGAAAGAAGATCTCTCAAAGAGCCATCATTTCTGTTATGGTGGATGATGGAGGGTAATATAAACCACAGTGAGATGACGGCTCTGTTTCAAAAGCAGCGTTTCATGTCATTTTATTGTTTGTAGCATTTTCCTTTAATAGTGAATCCGTTTTGTCTACTAAAGCATAAAAATTTTACTAATTGAGTACAGGCATAAAGTAGCCGATCTGCTCTTCTGTTTTGGTTTATTTGTGCCTGGAGAGCCTCCTAGAACTAGGTCCAGGCTATATACAGAGCCTAAACGTTTATCCAAACTAGCCTAGCACTACAATCCACCTTCCCACCATTCATCTGTCACACATCAGTCTCTACTGATCAGAACTTCTGACATTTAAAAAGCAGATAATTATAATTTTAAATGCACAAGAAACAAAGGATTCATCAACGAGTAAGTCCTTGCAATTGAGCACTTTGTGGGAAATGCATTCGTTTCTAGTTGCTGGTTAATACCGGTTTGTTGTGTCGTGTTTTTTGTGGTACGTATCTTTTTGTATAATACATTTTCAGTCCAGTTAGAGAGTGAGACAGTTTTATCCTATTGGAATTTAGTTTGTTTTATAAATACCAGTTGATGTCTGTTCCTGCCAGTTTATCTCTCTGGTTTATCTCTCTGGCTGTCTGGCTCTTTCTCTGCTGAGGTTACTAGGCACAAAAATGCATTAAAAAAAATACTAGAACGCATGTGTTGTGCATTTTCAGGCACTCCCATTAAGGCTATGTGTCCAAAAATATATGTATAAACGGGTACCATTAAATATAACGGAAGTCTTCGTGTTGAGTGTTGTCCTTCGGGAAACATATAACAAAGCTATGAATGGGGACTTAGAATGTTTAGGTTTTGTATTTATTTTTTTGTATGGTGGATGCTTAAAGTGTACCCAAACCTATAAGACAAATGTAATATATTGCAGTTTACCAGTCCTTAGATGTGGTGGCTGCATTAATTTTCTTTCAGGCCAAGTATTCAGCCATGTTCTGCAACTACAGACACATTCCTGTTTTTGTATTTGTACCTGGTGATTTTGTCAATAACACACTTTCTATCCTAGAGAGACAACGTTATGTGACTGTACTGTATCTAGAAAAAGCAGTGTTGTCACCTGATATCCTACAAATACCTCTTCATCTCGCTTCAGCTCACCAAACACATAATAGTCTGATTGTACAATCTACTTTAGACCAACAAGTATGTAGTACACTGGCCAGCCTGAGTACATATTGATTTAGATTGTTTAGGTAGGTCTTCATGTAACACGTACAGTCAGCCCTACAGAGAATGGAGTTGTTTTGTAGATCACACACAATAGCTGGCAAGTCAGATAATGTTTTATTTGAGAGTTCAGTACATAAGACCTAATGTGGGCACAAGATTTCTATCTGGATCTACAAGCATTTTTCAGTTTTTGGCCTCAAAAAAGAAAACTAAAGCAACCACCTCATCTAAAGATGGGAAAGCTGCAATATATTACAGTTTTGTATTCATATTCTTTATGCATAATTTAGTAACCTTTGTACTGATCTTGTATAAGCCCAGTAAAAAAAAGCTTAATCCTTTGTTTTGTATTTCCTCAGAAGAGCTTCCACATTGGCTGCTTTCTGCAATGAAGTGTTTAGCAAATTGTAAGTATCATTATTTTACTTTACTGTCACATATACTGTGTGTTTAGTCTAGGTCTTGTTCAATAAGTCATTTTGTTTTAACACAGGAGAGAAAGTTACATTGACAAGACTGCATGTTTTTTGTGATAGGAGGTTCACAGAACACGTCTCACATAACAAATGTTCCTTTGTAAATATTACAAGTCATCTGTAATACATTGTAATGTTGGATAACTTGAGGAAATGGATAACCAAAAAGGTTAGAGAGGCAGCGGGAAAATGGTTCATAAAGTCACATCTTCTTTCTCATGGCAAGAAAGATTACAAATGTCCCCCGTGTGACTAGGGATAGAAAGAAAGACAAGGTTAAGGGAAGTGGGGTAGTAGTGGGTAAAATGGCAAGCAGAGGAGTGAAAAGGGGAAGGAGAACAAGGCCCGTCCTCACAGAACGTCAAGGGGAAACTATTTGTGAGATCCTGGAGCAGCTTATTAAAATAGTAGGCAAACCATAATCTATGTCACGTGAAGTCCATTCTGTGTTTTCTGCATTTAATAAAGCTATAGGCAGGGCTTGAAAATTTTTAGGGCGTCTCGCCAGTCAGTCAAAAATCTCACCAGCATGACCGGAATATAGCCTTGCCATTCATGTTAATAACATTTTTTAGGGACAGGTAGAGCTTTCTTTTGGAGGTATATAATCACCACTGAGGGGTGTTTTATTTTTTACTATATAATGAAAAAAGTACCGTAAATTGCGAGCAAAAAAAACGTTTCCCTCTTATTCTTACCCATATTTTTGCTAAAATATAAAAGATATAAATAGACACCAAACATGTTAAGCCTTAAAGGAGAACTATGGGCTCAGTGTTTTTCACTCCTTTAAAATTGCGTGTGCCCGTAAAATTGCAAATGGCCCTAAAATTATTGCTCTCACTCCAACGTGCGCGGTGATATGTAACATGTGCAGCACAATAGGCGCAATTGTAGTTTTCGCACGTAGGCGCACCCGACGCATGTTTGCAAGTGTATGTGGGGGGGCGGGGGACTTTTAAGAAAATTTAGTATTTTTTTTATTTTTTTACAATTTACATGACAGATCCTCTTTATGGAGACCCCTAATGACACCTAGGGACCCCCAGAGAAGCTGATGAAGCAGAGATCTGCTTCACCAGCTTCTCCCCAGCTTCTGAAGCTGGAGAGTGACAGCAGAATGTCGAAGTGATGTAATATACATCACTTCCTGCATTCGGGGGCTGGAGAGGGAGATTGTGTACTGATCTCAGTTTGATCTCCTGTCATAAAGCAGCCGTGCCGGTCCCAGCCACCCCGGGCACAGCGTATCTCAGGGCCGGCAACGGCAGTGACAGCTGCTGCTAATACAAGTGATCAGGCATCTCTAGAGACGCTCGATCGGTTGAATGTAAAGCTCCTGGCCGGCCGTGTGATTTACAACGGCCGGCCGGTGAAGCTACTCGTCGCAGACGAGAGGACGAGCAGATTTTTCAAGCCTTGACTATAGGGCAAACTAAAACCCATTTTCAGCCTCATAAACAAAGTCTTACATTTTTTTTTTTTCAATTTTGGATGAAGTGGGGACGTGCCTAAAATCATTTTACTGTTGTCTGTGTCACTGTTGTGTTGATTCACCCTTTATTCGTCCTGACCATTGTCGCTGAGACAGAAAGTGATGGGCAATTCAAAATTGTCTAGTGGGGACACTTGTTCCATTGATAACTATCTGGGGTTTTTCTGTTTTGGTTTAAAAATATATTTTTCAAAAGTAACACTATATTATATAACCATAATAAAATGTTACAAATGTGTCTGGCTTTTTCCTTTCCAGGGCCAAATTGCTCAGAAATGAAGCAGCCAATGTACATGGGGTTTGAGCGAGATGTGTTTAAGACCATTGCAGACTACTACAGTTATCTTCTGGAGCCACTACTGACTTTTCAGCTTTTTGATGTGTTTGTGAATATTTTGGGTAAGCAAAGACTAATGTGCCATTGTATAGAGAAAAAAAAAAATCCGAAAACACAGCACCAGGCTTTTCCTATAAGGCTACAAGTGGTTGAATAGAACGTCAAAGCAATTGTATAAACCAGAACTTTGCTTCTGGGAGACTGACGACCGGTATGAAAGAAATAGTACGAAGAATATATCTTGCTGTATTTATCTGCTCAGCGGTGCTCACAGTGCACATTAAATATCGCCTATTTTCATTCCGCTTCCAGAATTCACGTCTTCTAAAGGTCTGTGTCAGCTATTTATAGCAGCAGCCTTTGGGATCTTTCAGGGATTTATTACATCCATTCTTTTCTTTAATAATGTCAACAATCAAGCACAGCAGTGTTTGCTGTCGCCTCCATACTTATTCAGCTACTTAGCCTGCATTCTCCCAATCCTTCTAATCACATCAAAGCACAATATAGAGAAAGTCAGCATGCAGAGCTGTAGAAGTGTATTCTCATCTTTAAATCACATTTATGTCTGATATATAAAAAGTGTACATTTCCCACAATAACCAGTCAGGTTACAGCAGTAGTTTGTCCAACAAAAGGTAGAAATGATCGATGGAATCCAATTTAGTTATTACTTTTCCTTCTTCTAATTCTTGCCGCCTTAGTTCACCTTTTTTTTGTATGGTCTGTCTGTAAGATATCTGCTGTATATTCCTCAATTACTCTCTTTTAAGTGGTATTCCAGGCAGATATTAAATGTTAATATAATTATTGGTTAATTTAAAGTTGAACTTTTGTTAACCCCTTCGTGACGGGAGACGTACACTGTACGTCCAGCCACAAACCCCCCTGTCGCCCTTAGCTCAGCTCGCGGTATACTGAGACGCCACAGCTGAAGCGGATCCCGACAATTATGTCTGGATCCACCCAGCTTCGTGAGTAAGGCCCCATTCACACTTGGCAATTCGCTAATTGCGCGATATCGCGCAAATGCTTGCATTGAATCGCAGCAAAATCCGCTCCAAAAAGGGTCCTGCTGTAGCGACGCACGACCCGCGACAGCAGTACCCTTTGCTCCATTGCCATGCATTGAAGGGCGATATCGCGCGCTAAATAGCCGCGATATCGCGGGAATTACCGCGTGATAAATCGCTCAGTGTGAACGGGGCCTAACAGCTGGCTTTGCCCATCTAGAGGCAGAGCCAGCTGTACCCTCCCCCGTCCAATCCGCCAGTCAGCGCTGGCGGATTGGAGCGGGGTGGGGGAATCCAGCCCCTCCCCTGTCAAGGCAGAGAGCCGTGGCAGGATCGAGAGGTGAGCGAACGCCGGTATGTGTCCGCTCACCTCCCGATCTACTGAGCCGACCTGTGACAGTCTCATTGTCACAGGTCGGCTAGAACTATGAGGTGAGTGAAAAAAATCCTCTCTGGGTGATGAAGGTACATTGCATTACAAACAATGTTGCAGGTTCTTACCTTTTCTATCCTACAGAAAAGGCTGTTTGTTTCATCATGCCCTTTCCAGACTGATTCCTACATGGGAGGGTCTGGTTTGTTATACTCGCTTGGTGCACTTTTTTAATAAAGAAATCTGCAGTGTCGGCATCTCTTTTAAAATAATTAACCCTTAGCCAGTATCTCAACAAAAATAGAAATAATATTGCAGGGGATGCCTACAATTGTACTTGTATCTTAGTACAGACTTGAAAAATGGAAAATCAGTCACACAACATGGGAAATACCAATTCGGGGGGGGGGGGATTCTGTACCCCAATGGTCTCCCGGTTGTCCTATGGCATTGCATTTTTATAAACAATTAAAGCGGTTTCAGATTGGAATGGAAACTTTTAAAAACTTTACATTTCAAAATAGTTTTTGTAGCAGTTTACTCTGAGTCCATTGAGGGACACAGCTCTGAAGAATTCTGAGACGTAGGGTTAATGCTGCTACCTCTACGTCTCAGAAATCTTCAGAGCCGTGTCCCTCAATGGACTCGGAGTAAAAAGGATTTTGTTCATACCGTAAAATCCTTTTCTCGATCATCCATTGAGGGACTCGGCTCTGAAGAATTCTGAGACAGAGGCAGCAGCATAACCCTATGTCTCAGAATTCTTCAGAGATGTGTTGCTCAATTAACTGGTAGTAAAGGATTTTACAAAATCCTATTTTATATGCATTTTTTATTAACTAAAGTGGTGTTTTGCTTTAAACCTATTAAATCCCATCTCCAGCCTGGCCCACACGTTTTCTGCTTTTTTGTTTTCTGCTTTTTTTTGTTCTCAGTCTGGAGGCTGGTCAGTGATGCATTGGACAGTCTTCTCCATCTGATCTTCTCCCAGCAGTAAGCAGCCTTGAATGATGCAGAGAGTGACACTGATGTGATGGTGTTGGCCCCACTCTCAGCGTCCTAATACTGTAAATGACGTGCAGCATGGGGATGCCCCCTTACGGGTGGGCCTACAGAGCCCTGCACTCGCAGCATTTACTTGGTCTTCTGGGTTTGGTCATATGGAGAAAAATAAGTACTATAAGGGACAGCTCCACATTTGAGTATTGCAGCCTGAGCTGGTTTATAATGGAGAAGTATTGGAGTAAACTGTACTCTTCCCAATAGTTCGAGTCATTGTGTAACACTGCAGCTGTCGCATGTCAGCTCTATAGCTCGAGAACTGAGTATCACAAACCACTGATAGCTCAGCTCGTGGCTTTTCCCTGCAGAGCTGGGACTATCGATCACTGCTCCCCGTGGGGATTCCCCTCCTCTCTATTTCTCCTGCTCTTTTTGGAAGGAAAGGCAGTGGAGAGGATCCCGACAATGTCAAGGTTCCTGCGCATCTGCAGTGTGGCATATAGTGCTGAGTTTCACAGGAGCACATTAGTAAATGTCTTCCCGTGACCGAAAAGAAAAGTAAAGCCAAAAAAAGGTTTGGATTTAGTTTGCTTTTAACACCTGCTGAGTCTATTTTATAAAAGGAAGACGCGTTTTGAATGCAGCTAGTGTTGGTGCCACCATACCCATTAATATCATCCTGTAATCAGACTAGGAGAGGGAGGACAAGTGCTTACTGTTGGTGAACTTTCTTAAAGCAGGAGTAAACGGATATTAAACCTGGAAGATGGCCATGTGAAAATATGAATGTCACATATAATGGTACACAGTACAAAATTCGAAATATATGCTCATTAAAATACACTATACCAGGGTATAATTGCTAGCTCACTGATATGTCTTGCTTGGCATTGCTAATATTAACCTCTTGCCGTCCGCCCGTTAAGAAAAAACGGACGGATGGCAGACTCGCATCCGCGGGTTGCCGTCGCCAGACGGCATTTTTTTCCTGCTCGCGCAAGCCCCCCTGGCGCACGGGCAGGAAAGACCCGCTCGTTAATACAACCGTTAACGGCTGTTTCACATACAACCGATCAGCGGCTCTATAGCCGCCGATCGGTTGTATGGCGTGCATAAAATATCTTTTTAACTGATAAAGGTTAAAGCAAACAGTGATGGTATATTTTTATTAGCTTTCCCTTCCTGTCATAAAAAAAAAAAACCTTGTTACTAATTTTATCGTATCGGTTACATTTTGTAACCTTTTTTCTTTAAAAATCACCCTGCAGCTGTGCCTGGAGAGAAATGCCATGTGATTATTAGAACAGGACACGTTTGCTACCAGTGGAAATACAGTCACTGGGGTCTGTCAGTTGCACAAGATCTTTTCGCCTCTGAATCATTGTAATTTATGCTGTCACAGGTCTTCAGCAGAAGAAGCTGATTGCTATTGAAGCTCTTCAAGTTTGCTGTCTACTTCTGCCACCGGAAAATCGCAGGACACTACAGCTGCTAATGAGGATGATGGCGAGGATAAGCCTTAACAGGGATATGCCACCTCTGCACGATAGCACAGGGAACAGAGCACTGGTATGTCATTAAAGAGGCTGTGGATAATTGGACCTCCTTGACTGCTGAGCTCAGCCCAACAGGTGTCTGCTCACATAAGGGACCGTTTTATCTGCCTAATAAAAGATTTCCATGCTCATGCTTGCCTTTGTTCCACAGCGTGTTCTATTTTTTTTTCTACCCTTTTTTCCTTTCTAGGAGGATTTGAAAGGATTTTCAGGCCATCAGATACATGATGTACTTGACATTAGAGAATGATTGCAGATTATAAATGTAGAATTTAAAGGCATAGGCGTGTACAGTTTTTAGGGAATCTGTTCTAACAAAGTATGTTGGCTGCCCTTAAAGATTCACTTACTGCAAACGTTAGTTGCTTAGCAGTCCTATTCATTTAAAGCAGAATTCCAGGCAAAAATGTTCTTAACCCTTGCAGTGAGGCTACCCCCTCATTGCAAGGGTTAAGTGCTTGTTTTTGCCTGGGCGCTCTCCTTATCCTCGGAGCCAGCTTGCTCTTAGACCAGTCCCTGGAGCTTCTCTCCCTCTCCGCTGAAGCAGTCTAAGGATCCTTGAGTCCTAACGTACTATACACAGTGTGTAGGGTGTGAGCATGCCAAGGGACATTCTATGGCGGCAGTTTAAGAGGAGACAGGCTTCAGGCATCGAGTAGTAGCCAGCTGGCTCTGCGATTTGGGTGTATATAACCTCCCTTTTTTTTTTTTTGCACCACGACAAAACGAGCAGTTAACCTTTTGCAGTGCAGGAGTAGCCTTACTGCAAGGGTTAAGAACATTTTTGCCTAGAGTTTTGCATTAATAGCTTCAGTACTTGGAAAGGTTTGAAACCAGCTTGTCAGTCATAACAACCAGGCAACTAGCATTAATAAAGCAGGGTTTAGCTGCGACGGCCTCCGTATTGTCTCTCTATAGGTTTGCTTCAGAGCATTGTGGGCATATTAATCAGCTCATTTGGATTCTAGCACTGATTCAACACAGAGACAGTATTGTTAATGGGTTATAGTTAGAGATCTAAACAATCCTCCTCCAATTAGAACTGTAGTTTTTTTTGCTTTTTTTTCTTGTCTGGAGCTGTCTTAACCACTGCACTCCGGGCATGAAAACCTAAAACTTTAATTTAATTGTACTCTTCAATAGTCACAAAGGATATAAATCCACATTGCGTGCACCAAAAAGCTTTGCAAACCCAGATATTCTCAAATAAGAGTAGCAGTCACATCACTGTGCTGCACATAACCTGTACAGGGAGAAAAGTTGGGGGTGGGATTCAGCAGGCCCCACCCACTACAGGCTGCCTGCAGAAACTGTCGGAGGGTGGATACAAGACCAAGTACTCTGCTCAAGAAGGGAGCAGCAGTGACTGGCCTTTATAACAGGAAGCTCCTGCGCAGAGGTAAAGTATCACACTTGATTGCTGCACAGATCTGGAAGAAAGCACACTAGCAGGGTTATTCACAAAATGGTGAAGAGTTTGGGGAAGGCAGGAGAAGTGAACAATCTAGGAGAAAACTAGAGGCAGTACAGCTCCTGCAACAAAACACAAATGAAAAATCTACTTTTGCTGAGCCAGGTGGTGCTGACAGGGTCATTCACAGCTCAAATTTGGGCTGACCAAGCTGTGAATGTCCAGCTTAAATCACTGACCCAGAGTAGAATCAGATAAGGTAATCGGATAATAGTCCTAAATTATCTGCATGCTTGCTGTGTGTCGCATTAAAATATTAAAGCATAGAGTCAGCATGACAATCAGGTATATAGTGTATTCAGGAGGTGAGGGCAGCATTGGCATTGTTTCTCCCATGACATGTTTCCTGTAGAGAATTTAGGGGCTGAGTTTTGATTTTACAAAGTCATGGCCATGAGAAAAAGACGGTGAAATCCAGCTTATGAATCTATTACTTAAGGCCCGTTACCTTTCTCTGATATGACTTCAGTCAACTGAAACCTGGTACTGCGATTTGTCATCACCCTTTAAACTAGATTATTACATAAAGCTTGTATGTTGGGAATCTCCTATATATCCGCAGTGGGTTGTGTTCTCACTCCCTGTCATGTGCCGTTCTCAGATGGTTCAGACCTTTTCTCGCTGTATCCTTCGTTCCAAAGAGGAGATGGACCTGGGGGAACTTCTGTCCACTAAAATGGTGACTTTCATGATGGACAATTGTCAGAATATACTGAATATTCCAGTATCACTGAAGAACTCTGTGGAGGATTACATTACACACCAGAGGAGAGTTCAGGTACTGATATTGTGTAATGGTTTAAAGTTCTATATTTGCACATGGTCAAGTGATTCAGTAAAGCCTGCATGAGATCTTCCCTTTTAAATGTGTATTTGTTAGTTCCTATATATCTCTGCTAGCCAAGGCCTCATCCACGTTTTCTGATGTCGGAACCACAAACTAAGGTCCATGTTACACAAGCGATCCTGACACTGGCAACAACGCACCGACAACAGGATCGCACAGACACAACAGGTTTACTGGGCTGCCTAATGCCTAAGCCATTCATTTTATTGGGCTGCTTAATGCACTTAAACGTGCCAAAAACAAAAGTGCATGTACCACTTCTAGCAGCACAGCACAATATATGTTGCTTTGCCTTGTGCTTTGCTGCAATGCACGTATGTTGGCAAGGTGTATATTAGAGCTGCAGCTAACGATTATGTTCAAAATCGATTAGTTAACCGATTATTACGTTCGATTACACGCAGACCCATACCTGCACATTAGTGTGGTTCCGAGTGCCCGTTCTTGGACGCAGGCACCTGGACCCGCACGGATGCCCTGGTTCAGATCTGCATGCAGCCACATCTTCCCATAGGAATGGGAGGATGTGGCATGGAATTACACACTGCACCTGTCCCTGCTGGCATCTGGTCTCTGCACGGGCATGCACGCCCATGTGAATGAGACCTAAAAGAGTCACACAGCCTTTTGAAAATAGGTCCACCCCCTAGTAACCCTACATTTTAAATGACACTAGACTCAGGAGTTAAATTTTAAAAATGCCTTCAAATACCCTATTAACGGGACCTTATTATTTGTGCATCACATAGATCCTTGTATGATGCCGACGCTGTCCCTTCTGGAGGGTGGCTACTTTTGTTCCCCATGTTCCCTGTGTGTGTTGTAAAGCAGCCACCGCTCCAAGATCACTCCTGTGATGGACTACAATCTCATGTTTAATTTACTCATTTTTATTAAGGTTTAGTTCTTCACGGGAGTGATCTTGGAGCAGTGACTACTTTACAACACACACAGGGACCTTGGGGAACAAAAGTAACCACCCTCCAGAAGGAAGGACAGTGTCAGCACCAATTCAGAGATGATTTGAGGATCCACAGCCAAGTGATACACAAGATACATTTTTGTTAATAGCTAAGGCACTTGAATGTATTTTTATGATTTAACTCCTGGGTTTAGTGTCACTTTAGTTCCTGCATCGTTATATACTCGTAGTTAGAAACGCAGATAGTTTTCAGTTAGGGACCACACTGTGTAAAGGTGCCTTGATGTGGCTGTGTGGTTGTACATTTATTTACAAATTAATGCAACAAAAACCTCCTGTTTTAACCTGAGCTGTTAAGAAGTTGTAATTTTTTTCCGTGCTGATTAGCTTGAGAGTATGCTGGGAATTGTTGTAGTGCAATTTGTGTTTCGGTACCCAGGCAAAAAATGCTCTCAGCTGCTCTTTGTCTCTATGGCTGGCTGAAGGAAAAACTGATAAGTATAAAGACTTATTCACGGCCTCATAATGGACAATTCTAGAAAGGGGAAAGTGAAATACATTGTTACATTACAGCACTTCTCGTTGTTTAGATAAAGTATCCAGGAGCAGACATGGACTCCACTCTACACCCTACCTTTGAAAAACCCCAACCACCAAAGCTTCAATACGAATATGAGAAGCTGAGCAAGCCTCAGAATCCAGCAAAGGTTGTATTGGAGGATATTATTGATAACAAGCAAATGTCATCTAAGGAGAAGAAAAAGAAACTGAAACAGGTGAGAATCATTGGTTTTGCTTTTCCTGTGTAAATATCAGGGAATGCTTGTGTGAAAACCCTGGAAATTAATGAAGGTCTGTAAATACAAATTGGACAGATGTATCTGAGCCCACAGGTTGAACGAAAAAAAAATAGAACAGATTCCTCTATCAATGCTTGTGAGTGTTGAGCAAGGAATCCCCGCTGTGTCCTTTGTATTCTGAATACAGTTACATAGTTACATAGTATTTGAGGTTGAATAAAGACATTAGTCCATCAAGTCCAACCTATTAGGATCTCATTCTAGGAGTACCCGAACCCCTGTATATTACGGTCCCTTAAGAAATCGTCCAAAAGTTTCTTGAACAATTCCACATTATTTGCTGAAATCACCGCCTGTGGCAGTGAGTTCCAGACCCTAACTGATCTTACTGTGAAGAACCCCCTTCGCCCCTTGTGCTGGAATTTTTTTTCCACCAATTTTAGGTGGTGGCCTCTAGTTTTTGTAATGGAGTTAATTTTAAACAGTTTATCGCTAATGTTGCTACCACCATTGAACATCTTGTACATGGAAATCAATTTCCCCCTTAATCTCCTCACCTCCAATGTGAACATGTTTAAATTTAGTAGCCTCGTCTCGTAGCTCTGGTCCTCCATACCCCTAATTAGTTTGGTTGCCCTTCGCTGGACTTTTTCCAACTCAAGGACATCTTTTCTTAGTACTGGTGACCAGAACTGGACCGCGTACTCCAGATGAGGTCGAACCAATGATCTATAAAGTGGCAAAATTATAGACTTGTCCCTGCAATACATCCCCTTTTTAATACAGGACAAGACCCTGCTAGCTTTGTTTACAGCAGCCTGGCACTGCAAACTACCTTTCAGTTTGTGGTCTACAATGACCCCCAAATCCTTCTCCATTTCTGACTTCCCCAGCGGCATACCCATAATTGTATAACCCATTTGTTTATTTTTAATTCCAAAGTGCATTACTTTGCATTTATCGACGTTAAACCTCATCTGCCACATTAATGCCCACTCCCCTATTTCATCCAGGTCCTCCTATAATGTTATAGTGTCTAAGTCCGTGTCTATTACCCTCCCTATTTTGGTGTCATCCGCAAACACGGAAATATCGCTGTTAACACCCTCCCCGATACAGAATGGTCAGAATGCCCAAACAGAGCCAGCAGCTCATTGGCTGCCAGCTTTGTTCATTTGAAGATTTTCCGACCAGCTTCTTCGATCAGCTGATCGAGGGATGCCAGCCGACAGATGCACCCACTGTGTGTTCCTAAAGAATCGGCCTAAATTTGCATAATGTATAAGCCGGCTGTTGAGGTCTGCGGCTGCTATCATGCTGCACATGTGATCAGCCATTTTAGGGCTTGAAAGATTGGTTGAGAGCACACTGACAACAGTTCTCACCAGAGGCATGCCTTGAATATTGCATATGCTGCACAATGTAAGTGAACATACTACAGAAAACAACATTGGTATATAGGGATTGATTGAACATTTCTAACTTGAAGGGTGTTTTTTTTGTTTTTGGGGACACTCTTAAATTGATGATGGATTTAGTTAGACTTTATCATTTCCTGTATTGACCAAAAGCAACTTTCATTTTTGCGAGAAAGTTTGAATTTGGTTGCCGTGGGAAAATACAGACTGCATTTTCCCACAGCAACCATATTCAAGAATGATTTTTAAGAAGTGCTCTTAACATATTCATAGTGGCTGACTGCTTCTTACACCTGAATGTGGCCAACAAGCTAATATGCAATTAAGACTGTGCCGTGCTCTCCACACTCAATATAAAACATCAGTGATAAACCAATGCTTAAATATAAGCTAGTGTGTCTTATCCGGTCCTTCACTGAAAATGTATAACATAAAAAATATGCATTGTGTAAAACCCAAAAGATTAACAATAATAAATTGATGCTCCGTGTAATTTGAGTGAATACTAAGTTCTCCCTATTACAATGCCCAACAAAACAATGTGACTCAAACAAAATAAGTGACATTGTCCCAAAGTTTACACTATTTATCCCCCAAAAAAGGCCAATTTTCACACTACACAGTTTATAATACTTCAAGTGGCGACTCTCTTCCTCTCACAATAACTAATTAAAAAAGCTATCCCAAAACTTAACTTGCGCTGATACTAGAGGTCTATGAAGAGGTGCACTTCCTCTTCTGTCCAGCAGGAGGCAGAGTCCAAAAGCTGGTCCTGGTATGTGATGATCGAATTTGTCTAGATTTAACTTCATTAAAGGGTAACCCCCAGCCCCCCCCCCCTCAGGTCAGC